>NC_091821.1:200754998-201077915 GCF_038994185.2 Dermacentor albipictus | reverse complement strand
GGCCGATACGACCGCTCGCGAGCATACTAACCGAGCGGACCTAAATGGAGACCCCGAGGACTCCATGACGGTGATCCCGACGTACTCCGAAATATTAAATTATCATAGAGGAACGACGGTCAAATACTCCCCGCCCCATAACATGATTAATCAACAAGAGGCAGTTTGCTGGCAGAAGCTGCAAACGGGAACCTTCCCTAATCTACACATACTAAGCAAAATGTTCCCAAACCAACACAGGGACATGTGCCCATGGTGTGGTGAAAAACTGACCCTTTATCATATCACGTGCATGGGAATGCAGCAAAAACAAAACATTCCACAATATCGAAAATCCGAGTGCGGAGCATCGGGAGAGTGTGCCCTCCAGCGGCAACCCATGCCTCCAACGGGGGCTGGTACACCATGCCCAACGAGCAGCCACGCTCAGTGGTGCCCTGGAACAGGGGCGCCACCCCTGCAAGACGGGAGTCACCATCGACAAGAAGATGGAAGCACTCGGTATGACCGCTGAATGACTCTATAAATTAGAGCAATAAAGTGTATCCTACCCTATCCTATATGCCGCGTTGGGAACAGCTGCTGCGTGAAGATAGTTTTCAATGGCGACATCCCTTCGCATGTCAAAGTCAGTCACTTCCGACACGTTGTTCGACCGTTTGTCCCGAAGCCGCTTCAATACCGCAAGTGTTTCAGGATCGGACATATAAGGGCGCCTGTGCAAAATCTATGGTGCCTTCCCGGTGCACTGAGTCGCACACTGCCGACGTCTGCCGCGCAACAAATATTAGGTGCGGTAACTGTAATGGGTCTCTTGAAACCACATCCAAAGAATGTCCTCACATCAAAAAAGAATTCGCTTACCTGAAGCTATTGGGTAGAGACAGCTCATTACATAGTGAAGCTTCTGAAAAGATCCGGCGTCGACGTCGTCATCGACGGAAGCGTACAATGCAAGGTGCAGTTCATGCGCAGATTGTGCCAACGACATCAGCTTCTAGATCAAGTAGACCCCAGATTCCAAAGAGGTCTCAAATGGGAAATTCTTCCTCTGTAGAAGACTGGCCGCGGCGTTCCCGAGCACCCAGCCTTCCAAGGAGCCTGCACACTTGATGCCTCCATCGAAGCAAACTTCAGTTGGTGATGGGCCAACAGTAGGCCACCAAATCATTCCGATGTTGCAGTCCCTAATCAATGTAATCAGAGTAACGTTGGCCAGCATCGAAACCAGCTGCATCCGCTTGAAGGGGACTACAAGTGCTGGACTCGCTGAGCCCACTCCTATATGGCAACCCTCGAGTGAGCCATGGCTAACAATCACCAATCATTTCGTAAGGAGGTCAGATATACATCAATTATTCAGTGCAACGCCAGAGGTCTAAGATCTCGCATTGAAAATT
This sequence comes from Dermacentor albipictus, assembly GCF_038994185.2. Lineage (NCBI taxonomy): Eukaryota > Metazoa > Arthropoda > Arachnida > Ixodida > Ixodidae > Dermacentor > Dermacentor albipictus. The sequence goes on along the minus strand of NC_091821.1, from coordinate 201,076,515 downwards.
TTCGCTAATTTGTGCATGTTAACCAATTTCCAATCATCGTTATCTGCGAACAAAAAATATCCCATCCAATCAGATTATTCGGCTACAAGACAATTACGTCCTCAAGAAACGAAAGTAGCAAGGTTGTCATCTTTATGCGCCGTGAGCTTACTTATGTCGTCCAGCCTGTGCAACCTCATGACGACGATGAGTATGTCTGCCTAACAGTCAAAAATAGAAAGCTCGCCTTTACACTCGTAGGTACTTACCTATTTCCATCACGCCCATTTGATATCAAAAGACTAGAGGACATAATAAAAGCATATCCTGGCCCTGGATATCCTTGAGCCTCCCCATTTGGGGAGGCTCAAGAGTTAACGCAGCGCGACGAAGATTCGCTTCATTTGTCTCTAATTATGACCTCTTGCTGTTGAATGACGCTATAGTCCGACATTTCTACGCGGTACGTTGTGCAGCAGCTGCCTGAACTTGACCTTTCTATCACTCCGCTTTGCCACGCGCGTTATGTGGTTTTTGGACATTGAGACACACGGAAGCGATCACATCCTCACTTACCTTAAGATCGACGGGATGTCTAACACTCATCCACCTAAAACACTACGAAAAATAGATTGGACTGTGTTTAAAAACATACTGGAGGACGTTTGTCGAAAAGGTCTCTTCTCTAGACTGCAAGAAGCTATTAAAGAAACGGCGCAGTCTGCTATGCGCGCGTTAATGTGCTCACCGAAGAACTCGCAATTAGACCTGGAGCTGAAGCGACTTCACGCGATTCGTCGTCGCGTTGAACGAAGATACCGAGGCACGAAGTACATTGACGATCTAAGGACAGCCCGATGCACTCGGAAGATACAACGTTGCATAAATAAACTGGAATCTGAGAAATGGACAAAATATTGTGTCCCTTAACACCCGTAAACCACTATCTCAAATATGGAGAACTGTGAGAGGCCTACGTTCTGTTCCGAAACAACGCTTCCCATTCAAGGCCCTAGCGCTCTACCAACGACGACAAGACCTCGACGTAGCGGAAGATTTGTGTGCTATGATTGCAGGCCAGTAAACGGGCCCAAGTTCCCTTACGTTTAACTATGTTCCAGGCACACGGGATTCAAGCATGGATCTGCCGTTCACCACGCAAGAGCTCGACGCGGCGCTTAATTGCCTTATGTAATCAGTCATCACCTTGCCCACATGGTATACCTTACCGTATATTGTGCCACCTAGGTGAACAGACACGAAGTTCATTGCTGCACATCTTCAATGACTCCTGGCAGGATGGTGACGTTCCTCAAGAATGGAAGACCAGTCGCCCGGTACCGCTCCTCAAACCCGGCAAGTCTCCTCTAGAGGTTACTTCATGCCCCCAATCGCGCTAGTTGCATTGGGAAGGTGATGGAACGAACGATACTCATCAGATTTGAATCGTACCTTTAACGCTATGAAGTTTACCCAGACGCCATGGCTGGCTTTCGACGTCGCCGATGCTCTATTGACAACGTCATTGGTTCGGTTGCGTACGTTCAATATCAAAAGGCGGGTGCGCGATTATCTGTCGCCATGTTTCTCGACATCAAAGGAGCATATGACAATGTTCTGCATGAGGCTATATTAGAGGCTCTGGAAATGGTTGGCCTCGGTGGTCGACTCTATCGTTGGACACGCACTTCTTTACATCTGCGGTCTCTCTTTGTGAATACCGAAGACGGCCGAGCTTTTAAACATAATAAACACCGTGGAATACCGCCAGGGTGGCTTGTTGAGCCCAACGCTCTTCAACTTTGTGCTGATTGATCCCATAAAAATTATGGGGTTTTACGCGCCAAAAACACTTTTTCATTATGAGGCACGCCGTAGTGGAGGACTCTGGAAATTTCGACCACCTGGGGTTCTTTAACGTGCACCTAAATTTAAGTACACGGGTGTTTTCGCATTGCGCCCCCATCGAAATGCGGTCACCGTGGCCGGGATTCGATCCCGCCACCTCGTGCTCAGCAGCCCAACATCATAGCCACTGAGCAACCACGGCGGGTATCGGTCCCATGGAATTTCTACCAAATACGGTGAAGTTGTCTAGCTATGCCGATAACATCTGCGTCTGGGCATCTGGTGTGACGCGTCCTCAAGTGCTGGCAAGGCTGCAAAAATCTGCGACGTTGATATCGACATACCTTAGGGAACAAGGCCTCAGGATTTCTCCAGAAAAATGGGCATTGGTGGCATTTAGCCGGAAGTCAATGACTTCGTATGCCATATCCATCGATGGAAAAATAATCTCTGATGTAAGGACGGTCAGCTCTGTAGGGATAATCATTGACCGTGGCCTCTGTTGGAGTCCCCATGCGGCCTACCTAAAGAAGCGCCTGACAGCCACCTCTCACCTTTTCAAGCTTCTTGGAGGAAAAGGCTGGGGTACTTCAGTACACGTGATGATGAAAACTGTACCGGACGCTGTTTCTCGGTTATCTGAGGTACAGCTTGGCATTGCTGACCAATACCTGCAGAGCTAACGTCCATACACTCGAAAGTGCTCAGGCCCAGGCGATTAAGGTTTGCCTAAGGCTGCCACGATGTACATCAACATCCGAAACCACTGCAATTGCTCATGACTGCCCAGCCAAGATTCACATTTTTATCGAAGCGCCCAGAGCACACGTGAGGCACCTTGTTCGCCTCCATCTCCACTATCTCGCCTCACTGCCAGAAGACTGACCACGTGCCTCTTTTTAACAGACAACAATGCTTTATTGTGTATACCTGCCATCAGATTACACAGCTGCAGCGAGAGTTTTACTTCTTCATTGGTGCTTGGCTCAGCCGCAAGTTCTACTGACAGTACCAGGGATTCAAACGAAGGCACAACTCTCATCACCAGCTCTCAAGCAACTTTCGTTGCTCTTGCTATACGAAAAATACAGCGATCATGCCCATCTATACACTGATGGTCCAACCATCGTGCACGGTTCTGCAGGATCAGCAATTTTTTCTGCGAAACTCACCACCTTGAAGTTCAAGACATTGCATCAGACTACATCGACAGTCGCGGAGCTTGCTGCTCTTCGCTGTGCACTTCACATAATTCAAGAGGAACCACCTCAAAAATGGAGTGTCTTGAGTGACTCTAAGGTAGCTCTACATTGCTTGCTTTCCGCCTTACGCCGTAGAACCTACAAACAACTAGTTCTAGAAATCCGAGAGCTCCTTCATCGCCTCGTCGAGCAAGGACAAAACATCACGTTTCAGTGGCTCCCTAGCCACTGTGGCGTAATGGGCAATGAACATGTCGATGAAGCTGCTCGATCTGCTAATGAAGACGGTGTGCAGGAACCAATCCCGCTGTCAAGAATAGATGCAGCAGCTCAACTTCGAGTGCTTGCATATGATGCCTTGCAATCGTTGCGGAACACACCCAGTTTCCAGCACACACGTCTATATCGACTGGACCCCTGCCTGCGACTTCATCCTCCATCTGGACTATCCCGGCCCGAGACAACGGTACTTTACCGATTGTGACTTTGCGTCGCATTTACGAAATCGTTTGCTTTGCGAATCGCATGGCAGGATACTGCTGCTTGTGACCACTGCGGCGACGAGGAAACTATCGAACACGTACTTTGGCATTGTCCCCGATACAGCGCACACGGGCAGTCAGTCACTCGCGACCGCACTGGCGCGTCTTGACGACCAGCCGTTTTCGGAGCAGGCAGTCCTGAAACGCTGGCCTATACAGTCGTCACACCACAAGACCATGAAGGCACGCTTGAAATTTTCACGCTCGAGTGGCCTATTGGAGATTCTGTAATTATTATGAACGTTTACGATCTTCCCTACCTTTTTTTTTGACCCGCCGTGGTTGCTCAGTGGCTATGGTGTTAGGCTGCTGAGCACGAGGTCGCGGGATCGAATCCCGGCCACGGCGGCCGCATTTCGATGGGGGCGAAATGCGAAAACACCCGTGTGCTTAGATTTAGGTGCACGTTAAAGAACCCCAGGTGGTCGAAATTTCCGGAGTCCTCCACTACGGCGTGCCTCATAATCAGAAAGTGGTTTTGGCACGTAAAACCCCAAATATTATATTACCTTTTTTTGTTTCTTTGCTTTTTCTCTCCTCTGTTCTTTCCGTCTTTCATTTCACTTGACCCTTTCCCCAGTGCAGGGTAGCAAATGAGACTCTTATCCGGTTAACCTCCCTGCATTTCCCATCCCGTTTATCTCTCTTTTACTCTAAGCAATAAAACATTGCATACCCCCCTCAGCAGTTGTGGTGGTTTTCAACAGCTTCGGTGGACATCCACTTTCACAGGGCCGGGATGGCGAGTCAATTTTCTTTTCATTTCTTCACGAACTTCCTCTACTCTCTCTTTTTCATTCCACTCCTTTTCAAGTGAGTTGGCGTGGTGTCCCTTTTAGGAATAATATATGGGGTTTTACGTGCCAAAACCACTTTCTGATTATGAGGCACGCCGTAGTGTGGGGCGCCGGAAATTTCGACCACCTGGGGTTCTTTAACGTGCACCTAAATCTAAGTACACGGGTGTTTTCGCATTTCGCCCCCATCGAAATGCGGCCGCCGTGGCCGGGATTCGATCCCGCGAGTCCCTTTTAGGAGACAAAACTAGCTTTGAATCGGAAATACGGTTCGGACCAAATGCAGTCGAGACCAAGATCTCTCGAGTCTACAGAAAAACCGCTACAAGCCCTGATAATAGCGCCTGGCCTCTCTGCCAGTTGCACGTGGAGTCTCGGCCACATTGGTTCTTCAGGGCACTCTCACCGGTATGTATATAGCACACAGGGTCTACTCGGTTCCAGCTGGTAAATTTCCCCACATCGACAAATCTGCAGTAGTCTTTCAAGACTTGATCTAGGCATTGATTCGGGCTACTTGGTCTGTTATACGAGGAACCGCAATAGTGCAATTGAGGTTCCCAGTACTTTCAAGACTACTTTCATTTATTTGGCCGTAAAAGGTTTCCTCGCAGTAAAACAAGAGGCAACAGGAAGCGTTCGCTTTTTGCTGCCGACGGTCTTCATAAAGCCTACGTCGTGACAGCGAGGGCTCGTGGTCATCGAGTGAGATGTGTTTATATTTGCCTATGCGGGTGCGACATAATGCTTGTCATAGGCTAATCTACCGGGTGGCGGACATGCCCTCCACCCTACAGTTAGAAGAAAGGTAAAGAAGGCCATTTGCTCTCTCTAACTAATCAGTACTTCACGGCGGATTTCAGGTAGATCAAGGGGGAAAATCTAGTATTCTACCTGTATAAAGCTCGGGCATTTGTCATCGCCGTGTTAACGATATGTGGTGAAGCGCGTCCCGCAGAATTTAGTTTTCTACCACGAACGTCGAGAACCACAAAAATTTAGGGGTAGTGCAGACTACGTGCATTTTCACGCTAAGAAAACTACGTATACTTGTGTTGTTTTGAACCCTGCCATATTGTAACCTTCCAATATTTATTTTTATTTACAAATGCTGCTGTCTCAGTTTCTGAGACATAGCAGGAGTGAGTACAGAATAATAAAAAAAATACAATTAAGAATACATTCAACAAAATTCACCAGAATATAAGAAAACCTTAACAGAATACATTATTACGTAATTCTTTTTCAAAATGCTCAGTACCGAGTCTGCGCAGAGACCCATCAAGTTTATTCCATAAATCCACCGTCCGCGGAAAGAAGGAAAACTTAAAACAATCAAGATTCGACGTGAAGGGCAGAATATTCAGGGGATCAGATCGTCGAGTACAGCGTGCAGAAGCTGCAACAAAAGAAATGGGCGCCAGAACAATCAAGCCGGTGTGAAGTATCTTATGCAGAAGGATAACGCGATCAAAAGTGCGCCGACATTCGAGAGATGCGCATGCGAAGTAGGCGAGAATTACCGGTCATAGCGACGAAAAATGAACCTGATTGCTTTTTTTTTTGACAGATTCTAACATAGCTATGTCGTGCTTGAGGTGAGGTGACCAAACAACCGATGCCTGTTCTAGTATGGGCCTGACCAAAGTTTTGTACGCAGTCAATTTGCATTCTTTTGTCGAGCTGCTTAACGTGCGTTGGAGATACCAAATTTTTCGACGAGCCTTATTGCAGATTATTTCAACGTGCTTGCGCCATTTTAAATTTGATGTTAGAGTTACACCGAGGAACTTAAACTCCGCAACGTGTATTAGACTGACCCCGTCATTAGTATAAGTAAAAAAAAGGGGCTGTTTCTTGTTTGAAAAGGTCATAGCTACAGCCTTTTTGAAGTTAATAGACATTTGCCAAGTTTCACTCCAGTTACAACACAATGAAAAAAACATTATTCAGCGCAACCTGATCATGAGCATCAGAGATGGTGTTGTAGATAACGCAGTCGTCTGCATACATTCTAAGTTTAATTTGAGTATCACCGATGATTTCTGCTACGTCATTTATAAAAATAATGAACAAAAGCGGCCCCAGCACCGAGCCTTGAGGCACCCCAGATGTAATCTGTACTTCTGATGATTTCGCGCGGATAAACGCAACAAATTGAGAGCGCGACCGTAAGTAATCAGCTATCCAATCGACCAGCTTACTGTCACAAAAAAAATTACAAAGTTTAACTAAAAGCTTAGCATGGCAAACCAAATCGAAGGCCTTAGAAGAGTCAATAAATATGGCATAAAGCTGTCCTCGGTTGTTAAGGAAAGAAGCAACGTCGTGCGTAAATTCAAGCAACTGCGTAACAGTGAAATAGAGAGCACGAAAATCGTGCTGCGATCGGGAAAGAATGTTGTGTGAATTTAGTTATTCCACAATGTGCTTGTGAATAATGTGCTCCAAGAGTTTAGAGCTGGTGGAAAGTAAAGATATTGGCCTATAATTTGGTATTATTTGCTTGTTTCCGGACTTGAATACGGCCACGACGTTAGCCAATTTCCACAGCTGAGGAACTGTTGTAGAGCTTACTGATTTTGAAATATTATAGTTACATTTCGCGCACCATTACGAATACCTCTTTAGGAGCATATTTGGAATGGCGTCTGAGCCTGAGCTTTTCGTTACATCAAGTTTTAATATGAGGTTATGTACTCCGGAGGAGTTTATATCAAGATTACGAAGAGAGGGCAGATTGTGGCACGCGGAAGATGGGAGGTTGGTGCCATTATCGGCAGAAAAAAATAGATTTGAAGAAATTGTTGAAGGCATTAATTGGCTATAGTTTCAGATTGGGAGCAGGATTGGTCATTAAGAATAAACGGAGAAGGTATAAGATGCAGGACTAATCGATCTCCAGAACTTGGATGGATCTTTTTCATAAATGTAGTCAATGTATTATTAAAGTAAAAGCTCTTAGCCTCTTGCATTTTAGCTCTTAATTTAGACTTCAACGTGTTAAATAAAGAAACATTTTCCTCACGCTCGGAATGACTATGCTCACGTAACCGCTTAATATTTTATATGAACGTAACGAAAAAAATTTAAGCTGTCATCATACGTTATGTCAATATTAGAGGTGGGCGAATATTGACTTTTTCGAATACAAATCGAATACGGATAGTTAGGGCTGTGTATCAGCCGGACGCCAGTATGGAACAGAGAACATTGTTTAATGATGCAGTGCCTTTTTATAGAGTGATGAACATGTGATCCGCCCACTGCTGCTTGCGTGGCTGATAAGCGATACTCATGAGAATGCAGTGTCAGTGTGACACGCGATATCAGTACACAACAGTTAGCATCGAATATCGAATCGAATATCGAATAGACAAACACAAGGTTGTTGTCGGCGGAGACTCCCTCGAAATAAATTTCTGGCTACGTCACTGGTTTCTTGCAACAATACCAGATGGCGCTCGCCTCCATGCATCCCGGCCGCTCATACATCCATCCATCCATCCGGCCGGCGCCGCGGCGATAACGTTGCACAGTTTGTGCTTGTGGCACGTGGTGTACTTGCTTTCCTATGCGACAAAAATGCAGGTGCTGGTCTGTGGAGGTCCCGTGCTGGGCTGTGATAGTGTGAACATTACAATCACCGAAGAGAGCGCTTGAAGCTGGCGTCTCAACAGCGTGCTGGCCACGTATGGAGATGGAGCACGCAAACACGCGCCAGAAAAATGGCTCCAAAGCGTGCACTCAGCGTTGAAGACACCCAGGCCCGAAAGAAGCGTCGCGCGAAACTGGAGCGTCCTTGCTACGCAGCGAAACGTGGTGCAGACCGCGAACGTATGCATGCATACAATTATATTAATTGAAGTTCGTACAGCCCCATAATTCAATTAAAATTCTGCCACGATGCGATGTGCCATGTGGGCCAATGAATATGCTCAACTCTCTCAGAGGTTATGAAGTATGGCGAACAACGACGCCTCAAGCAAGCACCTCCCCCGGTGTGTTCTGTGTACTACGCAGACAAACAGCAGTGGTGCACGCGAGGTAACGAGTAACATCAACTCACCACTCTCGTATTGGACTAAACGCTGAAGAAATTGCACATTCTCCGCCAACATTACCGCTAGTTATCTTCAATCAAAGCAAACAGCATACAAAGCTTCGCTTGCATCGATTCGCACAGTGCGTGGGATTCGCCGATTTCTTTAATATGTATATATTCGTGGGTGTGTAGGACCGTGTGCGGTGGATTTCTGGCCCTATGGCGTGGTTTCCTTTCATTTTCTTATACTACACATATATATTTTTATATTGTTGTTTCTGCTATGCGAAAAGGAGTAGCCGTCACCATTATAGGCTGACTACATCTCTTTCTTTTATTTCCATTTCAATAATAAAAAATAACTCGGTTGGTCAAATAACTTAATCCGGTGTACCCTACTACAGCGTCCATCGCAAGTTCATAAACCACTGCGCTGTTTCGGGGCGTTAAATCAAACAATTTAATATGGAGTGTCAGAAATAGAGCACCCAAGCCTCTTTTCGTATACACAATGCGCACGCCCTCTTTGCATCCTTCTGTGCTAATTTTTCGTTCTTCTGTATAACTTTCTGTGTTCTTTTGTGCGCTCGGCGGTTCGCGTCCCCAAACTTTGGGTGAGAAAAATCTAAAACTCTCTAACTATAATAATAAAGATTGACCTGCCAGCTGCCTTTGAGCTTCTGCGATGCAATCTGTCTTATTTATCATAACAGTCGGCACCGCCTTTATCAGCGGGCTTAATCGCTCTATCCGATCACGCTCCTATAATTCCTTATTAACTACGGATTCTTTATAAAAAGTATTAGATATAAGCATCGTAGGTTTTTCATAGATACGAGCGTTATACCGCTCGTATCTATGAAAAAGTAGCTCAGTCGTAAAAGTACTTTCGGAGCCTCAACTTTCGCGCGACGTTTTCAAGCTCGAGAATAAGAACAGAAAGAGCGCGACACAGGACGAGCGAGTAAAGAGCACTCTGTCCTGTGCTCTTTACTCGCTCGTACTGTGTCGCGCTCTTTCTGTTTCTGTTCTGAAGATGAACCAACCAGCGCCTTTGAATACACTGCTAATTTTCAAGCTATTTTGCCCTACTGAAACCCGCCATAGCCGCCAGCTGCTGGGCAAACATTAGGGCTCAGAGATAATGCCCCGATTTTTTCGGACAGATTAGCAAGCTAGACATATACCGCATAATATTCTGGGCGTTCAGGTCAGAACTGCGGAACGTGTGTAGCGAATTGGCTTCAAAAAGACAGGCCGCGATCGACCAATAATACTGCGCTTTTATGAATTTGCTGAAAGAATGACAGTTATTCGCAATTGTTTCAAACTGAAAGGAAAGAAAGTTTCAATTTCTGAAAATTTTTCTGCAGACATTCGGGAAATACGATGGAAGCCATGGAAAGCCTCTGCAGGTAGTATACGGACAACGGCGATAAAGTCACACCGCTTTTTGACAAACTAAGGATTAATGAGGACTTGCACGTCTGGAATAACCATCAGAACAAAATGGTACTATTACAACGCTCAAAGCCCCATGTGACAGCGAACCCTAGCACTTCCAATAAGTGTCAAATACAAAATACTGCACCACTGATGTTATTGTGCTTTAATGTGAGAAGCATTGTAAATAAACTTGAAAAAAAAATCGAAGAACTGCTGCTGTTGCACGGCCCAGCTGTAATCGCAATTACAGAGACGCGGTTGAACTCAGATATCTGCTATTCTGAGGTGGTTCCGCCCTCATATGCATTTTTACGCGCAGATCGGGATGGTCGTGGTGGAGGAGTTGCCAATGCTGCTAAGCGGCATTTCTCTTTTTACCGAGAAACTGGCATGCTGATCATGAGAGCCCATGGCGTACAATAGGCGGTGTCCACAGACCTCCGGGTGCTCCGAACAGCTACCTTGTAGAACTGTACGACTTCTTACATAACCGGATCCACCAAATAACCAAATTAAATGTAGCTGAATACTTTAATTTGGGAGAAATTTATTGGCATAACTTGTTAATTGGCAACAGACAAGTCAAAAGCTGTGACCGCCTTTTTGATATAATGCAGAGTTTCTCGCTAGTTCAACTCGTGCATCAGCCAACACGAGTTCAAGGGCAAGTGCGCTCAGTGCTAGACCTTGTCTTTGTGTCCGCATCTTTAGCCCCTGCAGTTAGCATAAAACAGGGTATATCCGACCATAAAATGATTTTATTGACGGTTGAGGATATTGGCACGGGTGCAAGGCACCCTGGTATTGACATCAGAACTGCGGTTAAGGATTACACAAAGCCAAACGACAAAAGCGTCATTGATTTATAGAAATTAGGCAAAATGATTTTGATGATAACACGCCGAACGCCAACGATTAATGATTAAGATTAAAAAAGTGGGGTTGTACATTGTGAAAGTAATTTTATTCCTACCAAGCTGAAAAAGATAAAGCGCAAAACGCCGCGGATTACAAGAACTGTCATACACCTGAAAAGAAGGCTACAAAGTATGTGCAAGAAAAAAAACATAATTCCACTATAGTTAGCCAGCTTTCACGAGAACTGAAAGAAAGGTTAAGGACCGCGAGAAAGATATCTTCTTTTATAATACTTTATGTGAGTTCATGATGAATTAGCCTAGAAAATTTTGGCGGTATCTTTCAAAACTGGAAAATGCTCCAAGCAAAGTGGAAATTGCCGGTATAGTGGTTGAGTATGCGCGTACTGTCGCTAACTCATTCAATACATATTTTCAGTCGGTTTTCTCCCGTGCTCACGTCAGTAATATACCCTTGTCAGAGTACAAATTAGCAATGCCTTATTATCTTGATAACAGAGCCCCGCATTTTGAACTTCGCTAGAATAGCAGCTTGGGCTTGTTGGTTTTCCATCATGCTAGTAACAGCGCAAAATGTTGCGCTGTTACTAGCAGGATTTTGAACTTGCTGCTACAAATAGACGTTAAAGGATAGTCTGGCCCTGATAATTCCTGAAGTACTTTCCTCAAACGACACGCGAGTCCCCCTTTCTGCACAAAACTTCCAGTGCATTGCCTGAAACGGTCGTCCTTCCCGCGGACTGGTCGTGCGCGAAGGTTGTGCCAGTTCACAAAGCTCGAGAGAAGCAGCTCCTAGACACATACAAGTCAATATCCCTAACCAGCACTTGTTACAAACTAATGGAACCTGTAATAAATAATACAATGGTGGCTTATCTGAGAGAAAACCTGCTATACTTCGGACAACACGGCTTCAGGCAAGGGCTTTCAACTGCTACTCAACTTTTAGAAATTATACGCGACTTTGCTACAACAGTCGATTCAAGACTGCAAGCTGACGCAATATTTATCAACTTTTCGAAGGCTTTTGATCACGTTCTACACGCTTTACTAATGTTCAAACTCAAATCAACAAGAATTAACTCCAAGATTGTGTCACGGATCGAAGCCTGTCTCTCGAATCAGTACCAGTTTGTTTGCGTAAATAATGCTGAATCAGACCATCTCAATGTACTTTCTGGTGGGCCACAGGGACCGCTTCTGGGGCCAACTCTGTTTCTGGTATATATGGTTGTCCCAGCAAACTTTAGCCAGAGTTTAATGATATGCCGATGCACTCTAAGACGACGCGACCAAATGCATGTTGCTGACTATTGTATGGAGTAAGCCACACTTTTTTTTGTAATAGTTACATAATTAGTCACGATTAATTAACCATCTTCGGAAGCAACGAAGTTAGGCAAAAAAATTCCAATTAGAAAGTTGTAGAGCGCTTTGTAAAACGTCCGATAGACAGTTTCCAACTTTCTATCTATTAAGCGTTAGTGTTTTCCCGTTTACTGCAGATGCCCGCGAAATTAAAAAAAATACCACGTGAGATGTCCGCTTGCGAGCCGTTATTTCAGCGCTCCCAAACGCTCTGCGTACAAACGAACATAGCATTTAGCCGGGTGTGCTGTTGCCACGCCTGCTTATCGCTAACATGAACAGCCGCTAGGGAATCACATTGGTGGCGTAAATCGCACAGCCAACGCCTGCGTCACTGCCCTGTCGCCTTTCAATGCTATGTTCGTTTGTACGAGAAATGTTTGGGGTGCGCTCCAATCACGACGCGCTAGCGGGCGTGCCCCGTGGTATTTTTTGTATTTCGCGGGCAGCTGCAGTAAGCGTAAGAACACTAATACCTAATAGATAGAAAGTTAGAAACTGTTTAATCGGACGTTTTGCAAAGCACTCTACAACTTTCTAACTGGAATTTTTTGCCTAACTTCGTTGCTTCAGAAGTTGGTTAATTAATCTTGATTAACTATCTAATTAAGCAAAATACAAAAAATAGCGTGACACACCACATGCAAAAGTGAGAAACGTGCATTTGGTCGCGTCGTCTTTGAGTGCATAGGCATATTTGTAAACTCTGGTTAAAGTTAGCTGGGACACCCTGTATATTATGGATATGCATGCATGGAACCAGGGGTAACAATGAGGTTTTTTCTGGGTGACTGCGTCATTTACACACCTGGTAAACAGTCGATAACCAGACAAAGCAGTTTAACAAGTCTGTAGAAAACATCGTTACGTGGTGCGAAAAATCCGACATGCAAATTAATACATAGAAAGCTATGTATACGAATGTAACACGTAAAAGAGAACCTTTAAGTTTCACATATAAATTAATTAATACTTCTGTGGAACGAGTTGACTCAGTAAAGTATCTTGGTGTCACAATAACAAGATCGTTGAAGAGGGACGTATACATTTCAATAAAGTTTGCACACACGCGTTCAAAGAACTCGGATTTTTACGTAGAAAACGAGTGACAGCCCCCACCTCGATGAAATTGACTGCTTAAAAGACTGGTTAGGCCGATATTAGAATACGGCAGCATATTATGGTACCCGCATCAAGACTATTTAAACTTTTCATAAGAAAAGATTAATATATGTTAATATATTAATAATTTATATAAGTATATGTTAATATATTACTTTCGTTCTTTCAAAATATTGTCCTTAGGTGCGTCCGAAGCTTTGTTCCTCTGAAAACTAAGAAAGAAAACCCAAAGGTCCGCTGGATGACTAGAGAATTACTACACAATCCCGTCGTATTTCCAGATTGAGACGCCTAAAGCGGGCGGGTAACTTCCATGCTACAGCAGAGTTTCATATTAGTAAGGATGAATATTGCGTTAAGTCAAAGGAAGCCAGTGAGTTTTATTATTATGCTACCTTTACTAATTTATTGCGCAGTAATCCTAGAAAATTCTGGAGCACAATGTTTCCAAATGTAAGCTCTAGCAATACTTTTATCGTTAACAATGCACCCTCTAGTGATCCTAAGCTAATTGCCACAGCATTTAACGAGCATTTTCAATCTTTTCACAATAGACAACCGCGATATTCCTCCTCACAAAAGTGATGTGTATCCCCCTATTGAAGATGCGTTTGTATCGGAGGAAGGTGTTCTTAATATGATCCTGAACCTTGATACGAAAATTAATTGCGACCAGATGAGATTCCTGATACGTTTCTTCATCGTTATTCTTTTTTGGCGTTGTCGCTACCTAACGCTCGTATTCAAGATATCACTATAAACTAGTATAGTCCCTTCGTCAAGAAAAACAGCAATATTTATTCCGTTATATAAATCTGAGGACAGACAATATTTGTTGAATTATAGGCCAATCTCTAGCATTCTATTTATGCAAAATGTTGGAGCACATACTGCACAGGCATATTTCAGACTACCATGTTGATAACAATATTTTATCTAACTTTCAAGAGGGCCGGGCAAAGGAACAAGAGTTCAGGATCGCCAGTCAGCCTATAGAGTTTGTGAAGGAGTACGTTTACCTAGGTCAATTAATCACAGGGAACCCCGATCATGAGAAGAAAATTCATAGAATAAAAATGGGTTGGATCGCATATGGCAGACATTGTCAGCTCCTGACTGGAAGCTTACCATTATCATTGAAAAGGAAGGTGTACAATCAGTGCATTTTACCAGTGCTGACATGTGGGGCTGAGACTTGGAGACTGACAAAGAAGCTTGAGAACAAGTTAAGGACCGCGCAAAGAGCGATGGAACGAAGCTTGCTAGGCATAATGTTAAGAGACAGTAAGATAGCGGTTTGGATCAGACAGCAAACGAGTATAGACGATATTCTAATTGACATCAAGAGAAAAAAAATGGAGCTGGACAGGTCATGTAATGCGCCGGTTAGATAACCGTTGGACCATTAGGGTTACAGAATGAGTACCAAGAGAAGGGAAACGCAGTCGAGGACGGCAGAAGACTAGGTGGAGCGATGAAATTAGGAAATTCGCGGGCTCTAGTTGGAATCGGATGGCGCAGGACAAGGGTAATCGGAGATCGCAGGGAGAGGCCTTCGTCCTACAGTGGACATAAAGCGGTATGATGATGATGATGATGATTGTTAGTGAGCTTTATTAAGGTTGCCAAATTGATTCTGTCTTTATTTACCTCTCCAAACCTTTGATACAGTTACTCACTCCAAACTTTTATGCAAGCTTGACTCAATATTTAACAATCCTTCTCTTGTTCACTGGATTACAAGTTTTCTTACCGGCCGTTCACAAAGCGTTTATTTTAGGAACACTAACTCTTCTGCAGTTGTCGTAACATCCGTTGTGCCTCAGGATACCGTCCTGGGTCCATTGCTCTTCTTGCTGTACATCAATATCTACCTTCTAACATACCTGTTAATATACGTTTATACGTGGACGACTGCGTGCATTATCAGACTATCACCTCACCTAAAGATAATATTCTTCTTAACGATTCCTTTGGTCATTTCTGCCAACGGTGCAAAACCTGAGAAATGACTATAAATTTTAATAAAACCGTGTACGTGTCATTTTGTAGGCGTTTGTTTCCATCCATGTTTCCTTAGGCATTTACTGGTGGCGCACTGGAAAAAGTGTCAGAATATAAATACATGGGCCTTTATTTTACTAATAACGTGTCCTCGTCTCATCATATAAATTATATTTGTAATAAAGCACTTAAAAAGCTAGGCTACTTACGGCGTACTCTGCGCACAGGTACTTTGAAAGTTCAAGTAACCACTTACAAAGCAGTTATCCGTCCACTTTTGGAGTATACCTGTGTGGTATGGAAATTACATAAGAAATTAGACACCGTGAAGTTGGAAATGGTTCAGAAAAAAGGCTATCAATTTCATCTACCGTCGATACGATAGCAACTTTTCTCCGTCTTCTAAACTTTCAGAGTTAATCTAACTACTCTCAGCATCCGTCGCAACATAGAATGCCGAACGCTCTTGCACTCATTAATTAACTCACCAAACACTTCTACCCTTAGTAGATACATAAAATTTGCTGAACCTTCGTCATCTAAGAGATATCACCATCTTAATATTGTACCCTATTGGTCTCGAACTGATGCAATTAAATATAGTTTTTTTTCCTTTAACCATTGAATACTGGAACTTGTTTCCTGGTGCCATTCGTTCTCTTCCGTTGGACGATTTTTTGGTTAAACTTGAATGTCATTGATCTATTTTTGGTTTTGTTCTTTCTTTCCGACCATGAGAGGGGAAGGGGATGACGTAGCACCCACGGGGCCCTTGGCGTCCGGCCATACCTAACACCCGCGGCGGAGGTGCAGTTCGCCATTAAGGGGACCACATACGCAGCTTCGCTGGTCATTCTTCTTTACAGAGTCGAAGGGCACTGAGTTTTCTTTATCTTCTTTACCACTACCTCGTAAACTTAAAAAAATCCGAGTACTTGGTGCCACCCTCGGACGTCACTCCAGTAGAACTAACCATGCTAAATGTATTAGACCATTTTTTTCGCGTTGTAGCCCACTAAAATACTCTTTTATTTTCCTTTAACAGTACAGCTCTGGAATTCCCTTCCAAGTGTCACTGTTTGTTCACTATCTGTGTACTCATTCGTGTAGGCACTCGAATTGCACCTCGAATCATTATCAAAATGATGAACGCATTGTCGTCTTGGCAGAGCTTAATTCAAAAATTTATTAACGACACATTTCCATGCCGCAACTTCTTGCACACGAGCCGGTGCCTGTACGTTCTTTCGTACTTGTCTGCACTTTGTTTTTGCACATGTTAGTCCATTGGGTGCACATGTTAAGATTCATTGCATTCGATACTGTTTGTACATCACACGGCGCACCCATTGTGCCTCTTTTTTTTTTCCTATATTACCTGCTTCTTGCACTTTACATGGCATACCCATTGTACATTTTGTTTTTATTGCGATAGCAATTATATGGGCGCTCCAGCCGCATTTCTGCCGTCGGCGTCGCCGTCGCCGTGAGGTTCCGTATGAGTGAAAGCGTATGAGGGTGAGCCGGCGAACGCGGTTAAAAATCTCGCGCGCGCGAGCGAGGAACGCGGCCCCTCTCCTGCGGCGCGCGAGGCAAGGGGGTTCAAGTGAGAAAGGAGGGGCGGACGCCGCTCCGTAGAGAGTGGAGACATGCGGCGTCTACTACGGCGTTGGCCACGCGAATCGCGGACGCCGTAGTAGACGCCTTGGGCGGACGCCGTAGGGACGCGTTGCCGGTGCTCGTGTCTTGAAAGCGGTCTATGACGTGGCCAAAGTGCGCGCCCGCGCGGGCGTCATCTTCAAAGCGATCTGCGATGTTTCCAGAGAGCGCGTAGTGCCGGCAGCTTCGTATGCGCTGTGCTTTCTACGTTCCGTACGCGTTGAAGCGACAGATGCATGGAGGTCAATTGGCTCGTGGCTGCTGCCGTGATTCCTAACTCCAGCGTTTCCACAGACAGCTTCCGCTGTCATAGAGCAATGTGTGATCATGTTTACCTGTGCGCTGCCAACGGTGAGACTCTCAATCCCTGGAATAACGAAGAAGTCGAAGATGCCGCTTGCTGGGCTCAAGCATTTCGCGCTATCATACATTGCTTACATGTATAGATATTACGAACATGTTTTTACAGATGGTTCTGTGATACAGACCTCTTCCGCGGCGGCCTACACGGTGCCAGGAATGGGAATCGCACAGCGATTCAAGATAGGACACAGGACGTCGTCTACAGCAGCTGAGTTGACCGGAGTTCGAGAAGCAGTTCGCTGCATACTGCAACAGAGTCTCGAGAAGTGGACAGTGTTCTGTGACTCAAAACCAGCACTGCAACTCATCAGCAATTATATGAGTGAGAGAACGGCATATAGTCCTCTGGTTCATGACATCATTTCTCTACTTGCTGAGGCGTCACACTCCGGGCATACCATCGTGCTGCAGTGGATTCCTGGACATTGTGGAATAGCTGGAAACGAACAGGCTGACGCGGAAGCAAAAAAGGCGCACACCGACGGAACCATTATAAAAATTCATTTTTCCCGGTATGACATTAACGCCTTGCTCCATACCTCCCTTAAAACTTCTACGGCACGACATTGGGACAACCCCGAACATCGACAAGAGCGCCTTCATGACTTGACGCTGGCTTACAATTCCGGCTTCCACTTCGGTTGCGGAGAAGCCAGGAAACACTCATTCATCGATTACGGCTGGGTGTTGCATACACCCACCGATACCTTCACAAGATTGGACAAGCACGGGACCCTGAATGTAGCGTCTGTCACACTCTCGAGACAATAGCTCACGTACTTTGTGTGTGCCCTCAATATGCGGCCGAACGCAGAAAACTCAAATCAATAGTTGACAGCTTGGACTCCCGTCCCTTTTCAAAAAGCTTTTGGGCGCTTGGAGGAGTGTTCACTGTGCCCAACGTGCCATAAAATCACTTTTGAACTTTTTAAGTGAGACTGGTCTAGACGATCGCCTTTAGAAGCTGTGAGACGTGCAGTCAACACGAAATGTGTTTGCGCAATAACTTTTTGGGACAATATTACTTTTTGCATGGACAAGATTACCGTTACGTGTATGCGCGTTCACTGCGCACCCGCATATTGGATAACGTGTATATAGTATCTCATTGTACCATAACATAATCACCCGCCACCTACCTTTCCCTGTATTTCCCACTTCCCCTTTCCCCAGTGAGGAGTAGCAGGCTAGAGACACGCTCTCCAGGCCGACCTCTCCTCCTTTCTGTACATTAAAATCTACTCCTCCTCCTACCTGTGCGCTCGTGACACCGTGCTGGTTAATTTAGTTAAAACACGTTGACGGGCTAGTTGGTTTGAATCCATGATAGAATGTGTAAGCGCGACTGAACAAGGACGTAGAAAGAAGCAGAAACACAAAGACAGCCCTGTCTCCGTGTGTCTGTTTCTTTCTACGTCCTCGCTGAGTCACGCTTACATGTTCTATCATTGTTAATTTAGTTAGTAAGTGAATGTTTACAAATTTATACAGCCGATAAAACTATGCTTACTTGGTACAGCTATCTACTAATTTGCTATCGCAATTGGTGCCTCGCCTTTCCGGCAGAACTGCAAATTTTTGTTTCTTTGTATCAACCATTTTTTACATGTATGTAGGGTCTGTTGTAACCATTGCCTTTTTGTTCTGAGCTTGATGCATTCCCTGTGTGACAAAACTCTACGACTGTACTGTTTGTATGTCCACTCCGGTATGAGCTTTTCAAGGCTTAAGTATTGATAATTTTTTTAAATGTGTTAACAATAACATTTAACGTTAGTCTCCCGGTTGTTTACTTCCAATATACGCGTATAGGTGAGTTTTAGACTTTACATAATTTTAAGTAATCTCCTGTGGGAGAATAGCACAGTTCTCGTCTTTGAGCTGGATTATTCAAGGAGGCAGATATCACTTGCACGAGAAATCGAAACGCTCAAGAAGAAATAAAGAATTTTGACTTTTTTTTTTACTTTACGGAACACATTGCAATTTTCGAGTTGTACAGCCGATGAGTTTGCAAAGCGTATCCACTTGAAACCTTTTCTCAGGATTACACCAGACATGCGCCGTCAATCCTGTGATAAAAGTGTCATTGTTTTCCCATTTAGCTTTTTTTAACAAAACGCCGTTTTGTGCACTAAAGTAAAAAAAAAAATAACTGGAACGTTAATGCATTAATACTACGATAATAACACTGCGGGAATAAATATCTCGAAACTTGTGTCATCAGCATTTGTTCCAAGGGGATACGCCTTGCACGCGAACTCACCTGCTATACAATTCTTAAATTTTAATACGTGCCATGAAATAATTAGTCAAAACTTAATTAGTGAAATTTCTTTATTAGTCGGTTAGTGCATTTCGATTTATCATGAAAGTAATGTCCGCCTAATTTAGTAAACCGGCACAAAAACTTGAGTTGTGCTATTTACAACAGGTGATATTTAAAAATTCCGCATAGTTAAAGAAAGCACCCTTATATAATATAATGTTCTCCAGTTGCGTACGCGGAAGTTTTATGTTATCACGCGATAACTCCCTGTATTCAGCATAAAAAAATTGTTGCACTTTTTTCTTTGAAACAATTTCAACCATGAGTACTGCTCCGTAGTTTGCTGGTGCTTAGCAAGAAGCTGCTTTTCTGTGTTAAGTAGTAAGTTAGCCGCCGTAATGATTGTACGATGTAATGATTGTACGACAGTAATTATTTTTACGATGCACCTTACTTCTAACAAAGCCTGTTCTAGGCTCTTTTTTTTCATCTTAACAAGTATTGGCCTGACAAATTTTGGGTGGCTGGCAAAGCAGGAGCTCAAAATTTTCTATATTTACTAACCCTTATTCATATCACACGCCAACTGGCTGTAACGACTTGATTTTGATATATAATATTTAACTTTCGAGCACGCGACCTGGATAAACTGACAACAGGTTTAAACGATGCCACGATAATGTCATATATGTTAACTTCCTGAAAAAAAAAAGAAAACGTTATTGCATATAGTGTGTTGCACCGCGCATTCCTGGATTGCCGGAAGTTCTGCATTAACTGTATATACCTATATGTATATTGCACCGGATCCTTTGAACTTCATCTTTCAACGCAAACATATTTATTTATTCGTTTATTCCATGAAACATCGAAGGTTCAGTATTCCTTCAGTGTGCTCATCTCAGCATAGCTAGGTACTCGGTATTTTTTAAATACTCTTTGTGTGTGCACAACAAAGACCTATGGACCAAGGAATAAAGTTAAAGAACGAGTAGATCTCAGGGGATAAAGTTAAAAAGAAAAAGAAAGTTTCTGCTCTCAAGCTGGAACCAAATATCTCGTTTTTTTCACGTTCATTCATTTCTGGCCGGTGTCACGGAAATATATTGTGGCTTTTGTCCGGCCACATCCCGCCTACACACCGGCTTACGTGAAGGCCTAGACTTCTCAGTACGCATTGTGTATTTTGTAATGTTTATTTTACATTAACGACAACGATCTGCAGTTACGGTCAAGTTGTAATGTATGAATGGTGCCATATATACTTAAACGCTGTGCTACAGGAGTGAATAAAAGCGCAGGCAAACGTTTCGGGCTCTTCGATCAAGTCATAATCTACAGGCGGTCAAACAAAGAAGAAAGGGAATTACAAAAATCATGTATTCAAAGGTAACTCAGTAATATATGCATAATAATAAATATTTATATTATATTATAATATAATATAATATTATATTATTATATATATATATATATATATATATATATATATATATATATATATATATATATATATATATATATATATATATATATATATATATATATATATATATATATATATATATATATATATATATATATATATATATATATATATATATATATATATATATATATATATATATATATATATATATATATATATATATATATATATATATATATATATATATATATATATATATATATATATATATATATATATATTATAGTGAATTCGTAAAGCTTCGTGTGAACGTACCAAAAAAGAGCGTATACGCATGCTTAGAGGTTGTAGCACGACGTTGTCTTTTCGGTAATCCAGTAACGTATCGATGACTTTCTTTATACCAACGTGTTGTATAGCGCGCGTGTGACTGGTCCCTGTTTTAACCAAGGGAAAAAGTCCCCGCAAATAAGAGCATCAGAAAACTGAATGGTAACACACTGGGCTCAACTTCTTGGGCAAGTTAGTATCAAGAGCTAGTGCCATGACAGCGCCGTTCAAGCGGAAATGGGGCCATCTGAAGGACGCGCCAGTGGAGAGGCTACAAAGTGATTGAGCTATCAGACGCTACATGCACACCGCGAGGACGGACGACGCTGCCATACTGAATAAAATTGCGCACTGCAGGAAAGCTGCCCCTTGGGTTTTTCAGCTCCTTTTGCTCCCTCTTGGACCGCACCGCAGACACGTCACGTTGCAGAAGGACGGTACATACGCTTTTTATTTGCCTCATTTACGGAATATAGCCTCCGTTTCATTTCTGTGAACTGCATGTAGCCAGTTAATGTGCCCATTGGGCTATCTTTTGGCTCCCGCACCAGCCTAAGACTAGAAAAGCATTTATTCATTCATCCATTCCTTTTTCTTCTTTGTACATAGTTATCACTATTTTCTTCAATAGCACCATAATCATGTATATGCAACTTAGTACCACAGTCGCAAGAAATTCTACATTTCCTCCCCCCCCTCTTTGTTTCACGTTCGCTCTTCGCATCCAGTCATTCGCACACCACCCGGAAGTCTCCAGTGCCATGCAAGAAAGCACGCTTGTCATGCCGCGTAGTGGGCGGATCTTTGCGCTGAAATTTCCTTTGTAGATAAATAGAACAGCCACAAGATACTGCGTTTTCTGAAATCATATTCGAGTGAGTGAGTGAGTGAGTAGGTAAGTAATTAAGTAAGTAAGTACGTACGTACGTACGTACGTAAGTAAGTAATTACGTAATTAATTAAGTAAGTAAGTAATTAAGTAAGCAATTAATTAAGTAAGCAAGTAAATAAGTAATATATTAATTAAGTAAGTAATTAAGTGAGCAAGTAATTAAGTAAGTTAGTAATTAAGTAAGCAAGTAATTATGTAAGTAAGCAACTAAGCAAGCAAGTAATTACGTAATTAAGTAATTAAGTATGTAATTAAGCAAGTAATTAAGTAATTAAGTAAGTATGCAAGTAGGTCATTAATTAGGTACGTAAGTAAGTAAATAAGTAATTAATTAATTATGTCAGTAATTCAGTAAGTAATTATTAAGTAAGTAAATAATTAGTTACGTGAGTAATTAGTTATGTAAGTAAGTAATTAAGTAAGCAATTAATTATGTGAGTAAGTAAGTAATTAGGTAAGTAAGTAAGTAAGTACTTAATTAAGTGATTAATTAAGTAAGTAACTGAACCAATCATAATTACTTAAGCATTCCTTAATTATTTACTTACGTATATACTTACTTAATTAATCACTTAATTAAGTAAGTAAGTATATACGTAAGTAAATAATTATGGAATGGTTAAGTATGTAATCACTTAAGTAAGTAAGTAATTAAGTAAGTAATTATTTAGGTAGTAATTATGAAGAAAGTACTTATTAAGTAATTCATTAAGTAATTAAGTGAGTAAGTAAGTGATTAAGTAAGTCATTAGTTATGTAAGTAAGTAATTAAGTAAGTAATTAATAAAGTAAGTAAGTACGTACGTACGTGCGCAAGTAATTAGTTAAGTGATTAAGTAAGTAAGGAATTAGGTAAGTAATTAATTGTTTAGTAACTATTTAATTAAGCGAGTGATTAATTATCTAAGTAATTATTAAGTAGGTAATTAATTAAGTAATTATTTATTAAGCACGTTAGTCGGTAATTAAGTAATTAGTGAAGTAATTAATTACGTGAGTAAGTAATTATCTATGTGAGTAATTAATTATGTAATTGATTAGTTGTGTAAGTAGATAAGTAAGTAACTAATTAAGTAAGCAAGTAATTAAGTAAGCAATTAAGTAAGTAAGTAATTACGTAATTACGTAAGTAAGTAAGCATGTAAGTAAGCAAGCAAGCAAGGAATTAAGTAATTAAGTAAGTAAATAGGTAAGTAATGAAGTAGGTAATTAAATAAGTAAGTAAGTAAGTAATTAATGAGTTATTATGTAATTAGTTAAGAAAGTAATCAATTAAGTAAGTATTTAGGCAGTAATTATTCTGTAAGTAATTCTTAAGTAATTAAGTAAGTAAGTAAGTACGTACGTTAGTAAGTAATTAAGTAATAAAGTAAGTAATTACGTAAGTAAGTAAGCAAGCAAGAAAGCAAGCAAGTGAGTGATTAAGAAAGTAATTAGGCAAGTAATTAAGTAAGTAGCTAAGTAGGTAATTAAGTAATTAAGTAGTTAAGTAGCTAAGAAAATTACCTAACTAAATAATTGAATTAATTAATTTACATATCTAATCACTAGCTTAATTAGCTAACTATGTATTCATCCACTTAATTAATTGCTTAATTACAAATTAATCAACGATTTAACTAGTCGATTAATTAACGAACTAATTATTTTAAAACAATTAGATAACTAATTAATTCATAAATTATTATAGTTAATTATATTACTATTATAATCATTTATTATTATTATATGTATAATTATTTATACTTAATTATAATTGATTATTACCCTATTACTCTATTAGTAGGTAAATAAGTAATTAACTAGGTAATTAATTAGTTACTTGACTAAGCGGGTACTTCGTTATGTAACTAATTATGAAGATAGTAATTCATTAGGTAAGTAACTAATTATTACTTAATTAAGCGAGTGATTAGTTAAGTAAGTAATTATGAAGTATGTAATTACTTAAGTACGTAATTAAGTAAGTCAGTAAGTAATTAAATACTTAAATGAGTAAGTAATTAAGTAAGTGAGTAGGTAATTAACTATTTAGGTAAGTAAGTAATTAAGTAATTAATTAGTTATGTAATTAGTGAAGTAAGTAAATAAGTAAGGAACTAAGTAGGCAAATAAGCATGTGATTAATTAAGTAAGCAAGTAATTAAGTAAGTAATCAAGTAAGTAAGTAGTTACGTAAGTAAGTAAGCAAGTAAGCAAGCTAGCAAGCAAGTAATTAGGTAATTAGGTAAGTAATTACGTAAGTCATTAGGTAGGTAAATAAGTAAGTAATTAAGTAATAATTTAGTAAGTAAGTAAATACGTAAGTAATTATTAAGTAAGTAAGTAATTAATTAAGTAATTATTAAGTAAGTGCTTAAGCAAGTAATTAATTAAGTAATTATTTAGGTAGTAATTATTGAGTCAGCAATTTATTAGGTAAGTAATTAAGTAAGTAATTAAGTAAGTAAGTACGTACGTAAGTAAGTAAGTAAGTACGTAAGTAAGTAAGTAATTAAGTAATTAAGTAAGTAATTAAGTAAGGAATTAAGTAAGTACATAATTCAGTAAGCAACTACGTAAGTAATTAGGTAGATAATTAACTAAGTATTTATTTATATTTAATGAAATACTTAAGTAAGCACGTAATTAAGGAACTAAGTATGTAATTACGTAAGTAAGCAAGCAATAAGCAAGCAAGTAAATAAGTAATTGAGTAATTAATAGGGTAAGTAAATAAGTAAGTAAGTGCTTAAGTAAGTAATTAATAGGGTAAGTAATTAAGTAAGTAAGTAATTAAGTAAGCAATTATTATGTAATTACTAAGTAAGTAAAAATAAGTATGTAATTGATTAAGGTAGTAATTAATTGAGAAAGTAAGTAAGTATGTAATTACGGAAGTAAGTAATTAGGTAAGTATTTAAGTAAGTAATCAGGTAATTAAGTAATTAAGTATTTAAATAAGTAAGTAAACAATTAAGTAAGGATTAATCAATTAATTATTTAAGTGATTAATTAGGTATATGATTATGTATGTCATTAATTAAGCAATTAATTAATTGGGTAATTAAGTGAGTGCTTAAGTAAGTAAGTATTTAAGTGATTAAGTAAGTAAGTAATTAAGCACGTAATTAAGTAAGTCAGTGAATAAGTAATTAAGTAAGCAAGTAATGAAGTAAGCACGTAACTAAGTAAGCAAGTAAGTAAGTAATTAAGTAAGTAAGTAATTAAGTAAGTAAGTAATTACGTAAGTAAGTAAGTCGGACGGACGGACGGACAGACAGACAGACAGACAGACAGACAGACAGACAGACAGACAGACAGACAGACAGACAGACAGACCTTTATTGACACGGTCCTGAGAAGGCCTGCCCTAGGGCAGAGCTGCGGGCCGCTCCCATGTGGGGACTGGTAGGCCGAGCCTAACTGCCGCATCGTGGGCTCTCTGGACAGCCCAAGTTTGCCGTGAAAATTCTGATCTCTGGATGGCAGAGCGCCATTCTTCCGTGATGTGATTGGGTCCCTGTGACGAGGGGCATCGCCAGAGCATGCGTGCGAGTTTGCTAACAGCCCCACAGTCGGTGAAAATAGAGCTAAAAGCCTCTGGAGGGGAGGGAGGGAGGGAAAACTTTTGAGTCTTTCGAGAGTTTCGCGGTTACGAGGTCTCCGTCGTCTTCATCTTCTTGGCGCTGGCGACTGGAGACCTCTCTTCAGCAAGGGTGGGCCCCTATTCCAAGACTCCACTGAGTCGCGCTGCATCGCTCGCGTGCTGCACTAGGGCCCTTTGGGCCGTGAGCTCGCTGCTGGTGAGCCGACTCTCTCATTGCTCCGCACTCGGGTGTTCGTGTTTGTGGAATGCTTTGTTGCGTTCGCACTCCCAGGTGATGTGGTAGAGTGTAGGTTTGGCACCGCACCAAGGGCAGGTGGCCCTGTATTGTGTCGGAAACATCTTATTGAGCACGTGTAAGTTGGGGAAGGAGTTTGTCTGTAGTCTGCGCCAGCTGGTCGCTTCCTCCTTTGAGAGGTCTTTGTGTGGTGGCGGATATCTAATTCTAGTTCCTCTATGTAAGTTCAGGGTCTCTGCGTATCCCCCCTCGCAAGCCTGTAGGTGGGTCTCCGGGGCATTCGACCACCCAGCTCGGAACGCTTCACCTCGAGCTAGGCTGTCTGCCCTTTCGTTCCCCACTATGCCTACGTGACCCGGGATCCAGATTAGTTTGTGTCGGGGCTTTTCCTTCTCGGCGGAGGTGGCTCCGCTGAGTATTCTGAGGGCAGTTTTGCTGATTCTGCCTCTCGTGTAGTTTCTGCACACCTCTTTTGAGTCCGTCAGTATGTTGAGAGATCGGCCTGTTCTATAACCTTCCGCTGCCGCCAGCGCTGCGGCAATCTCCTCGGCCTCCGCTGTGCCAGCGACCTTTGCTGTGGCATACGTGATCGGGTTTCCTTCCCTATTAACCACTACCGTCGCGGCCACGCGTTCTCTTCCGTGTGGATATACGGCGGCGTCCGTGTATACTGTATTGTCTAGCTGGGCTAGCGTTCTCTCAACATATGCGGCCCTAGCTTTTCGCCTGTTTTCGTGTAAGTTGGGATCCATATTTTTTGGCAGTGGTCCCACATTAATGGTTTTTCTGAGGTGGTCCGGTACGTCCGCGTATCTTTCTGCCAGTCCGCTCGTATCCCGACCCAACCTCCTCAGGAGCGCTCGTCCCGTAGGGTTGCCTCTGAGTCTCGCGGTTTCCGTACCCAGCAGAGCCTCGGCGAGCTCGCTGAAGGTGTTGCTGATGCCCAGCTGGAGCAACTTCTCGTTCGACGTGTTTCTCGGTAGACACAGAGCCGTCTTGTACGCCTTCCTGAGGATGGTGTCTGCTTGCTCTCTTTCTGCCTTGGTCGTCACGTGGCACGGCAGGGAGTACGTGACTCGGCTGACAATTAGGCTGTTGACTAGCTTCAGAGTGTCTTCTTCTTTCATTCCGTATCTCTTTTGGGACACCCTATTGATCATGCGGCCCACCTGTTCCGCCGCCTTGCTCAGCAGGCTAATGGTGTGGCTGCACTTCCGGCTGCCTTGTAGCCACATGCCCAGGATCCTAATCATGTTCTTCTCCGGGATGTTGTGTCCCTCGAGGGTCACCTCCAGTGTCGCTTGCGTTGGGTGCTTGCCGACCCTGAGGAGCTCCGACTTCTCCGTGGAGCATCGCAGTCCCCTTTCTCTGGTGTAGTTTTCCACGCAGGTCGCCGCTTCCTGCAGTTTTTCTTGCTTCTCTCCGAGGGTGACCCGGATGACCCGGATTGTGACGTCGTCGGCATATATCGCGTGCTGGATGCCTCGGATCTCCTTAAGTTTTCTTGCCAGGCCAATCATTGCCACGTTGAAGAGGACGGTCGATATGACAGATCCTTGGGGTGTGCCCTTGCACGGCGTGGGGAAGACGTTGCTTCTCAGCTCGCCCAGCCCCACCGTCGCCGTTCTGTTGCTCAGGAAGTCCCTGACGTAATCGTGCACTCTCTTCCCGCAGTTGGTGTTGTTGATGCCCTCCATGATGGCCGCGTGGCTCACGTTGTCGAAGGCCCCCTTTATGTCGAGGGCCATGACGACGTTTTCGCCCGTTTTCGGCATCGTCTCGAGCACTTCCTCCTTGAGTTGGAGCAGCACGTCTTGCGTTGAGAGGTTGGCTCTGAAACCGTACATGCTGTCCGGGTACCATCGCTCGTTTTCCAAGTGGGACTGGATTCTCTTCGTGATCACTTTCTCGTACAGCTTGCCCAGGCACGACGTTAGGGATATCGGCCTGAGATTTTCTATTTGGAGTTTCTTCCCTGGCTTCTGAATCATTACAACGACGGCGTGTTTCCACTCCGCCGGAACTCTTCCTTCTTGCCAGAGCTTGTTGAGGTAGGCCGTCAGTTGGTCGATGGCCTCGTCGCCGACATTTCTGATTAGCGAGTTCCGGATTTTGTCCGCCCCCGCCGCCGTGTTCTTGGTGGCCGATCTTATCGCCTCGACGACCTCTTCTCTCATGATGGGTCGGTCCGTAGTAGGGTTTTCTTCGCCGCGGTATTCTTCCTTGTAGCTCTCGACCTGCTCTTTGCCGTAGCATTTGACCCGGACTTCCTCAAGGAGTTGTTCGTCTGTGCCTTCGTACTGGTGGACTAGCCTCTGTATCGACTTTCTGCCTTCGGATTTGTTTTTGCTCGGGTCCATGAGGGCCTTGAGGATCTGCCACGTTCTGGCCGTACTGAGGGTGCCGTTTAGCGAATTGCTAAATTGCTGCCACCCCTGTCTGGCCAGCTGCGTCGCGTACTCCTCCGTTTTCTTGGTGATGTCCGCAATTTTCTTTTTTAGCTTTCTGTTGAGTTTCTGTCTCTTCCACCTCTTGGTGAGCCCGCGTCTCGCCTCCCATAGCCTGAGGAGCCGCTTGTCCACCTCCGGCGTCTGTTCCGTTCTGTCTACTTCCTTCGTGTATAGGTCTTGGATTCGCCTGAGTTGTTGGCTCCACTCTTCCGCCGAAACGATGCTGCCTTCGATCTGCTTGCAGTGCGCTCTAAAGGCGTCCCAGTCCGTCAGCCGAGCCGTGCCAATCTTCCTCCGGACGTTGTCCGCCACCGTGCTGATCATTATTATGTGATGGTCGCTCCCAAGGTTCTCGAGCAGGTTTTCCCATTCCGCTTGTTTGGCGCCCCTGATAAAGGTTAGATCGGGACTCGTGTCTGGACTGACGCTATTCCCCTGCCTGGTCGGTTGGTTCTCGTCGGTTAGCAGCTCGCACCCTACGTTCTCTGCCGCCGTGCAGATGCCGCGCCCCTTTTTGTCCTCGTTAGTATAGCCCCATCTCGGACTCTTGGCGTTAAAGTCGCCCGCAATGATTAGAGTATTCTGCCCCGCTAACTTTTTCGCCTCCGCAAAGAGCCTAATAAAGTTCCCCTTTGTTTGTCTGAAGCATGCGTAAAGTGGACGCCAGAGGTCTAGCCAGTTTGCTATGAGGGGCAGGACAAGTCATCCTACCCTGGTGATAGTGCTTAGTGATTTCGTTGAAAGTAGTGAGAGTGTCCCGAAACTTGAGAACCCCGGAGTCTGAGCTCGCCTCTGCTCCCGCGCAATGGGTTAGTGCGCGCGCTTGGGAGTGGGCGATGTCATTGACACTGGGCAAGGAGTCAAGCTGGAAGTCGAGGTGCGCCGGAAACCACGTGATGGTGTGCGGAGAGATTATCTTCTTCTTGAGAATCTTGTGAGCCTCCTCGGCGATAAAACCTGAAGCGAAAGCCCTGACCGCCGATCTCGAATCAGTGAAGATTTGTGTTCTGCTTTATCCAGGAGTGCTATAGCAACTGCGACGTGCTCCGCTCTGAATGGTATTGAGCACTTCAGGGAAGCCGCATTCACTATCTGCCCGTTGTGATCAAAGAGGGCAATGGCGAAGTTAGACGACTGTCCATATTGGGCTGCGTCGACAAAACATGCCGAGTAGGGATCACCTTCGGTACTCTTGAGGAGGGCGAGCGCTCTTGCTCTGCGTCTGCCTACGTTGTGTAGGATGAACATTACGGGGAAACGGTGCGACTCGTATGTTGTTCCTTTGATCTTCTGAGATTTGATATTTCCTTTCTTCCATGAGGATAGGATTAATCCCAACAACCGCCAGGATCTTCTTTCCTGCCAGGGTATAGGATAGACGGGCCAGTTGGGCCGACTCCTGGGCCTCCATTATCTCGTCCAATGTGTTGTGCACTCCTATAGCTGCATAAGGAGGTCCGTGCTCACCCGTAACAGAATACCTAGTACTCTTTTGATACTATTTCCGATGAGCGTGTCCAATTTTTTTCTTCTCGTAGTTATGCCAATTGCGCATGGCTGCCACATAAACTATGACTCATGAGGAAGGCGTGGAATAACCTCAGGAGGTTGTCTTCCTGAAGGCCTCCACACCTATTCGAGACTCTGTTGATGAGCCTGATCATGCTCTCAGTTGTTTTTTTTTTGGGGGGGGGGGCGAAGGAGGGGTGCGGGAGGGGGGGATGAGTTGTTGGAGAGTTTTCAAAGTGCCAAGTAGGGGGCATAAATTAAATTTTAAAAAAGAGAAAGATAAAGAAAGAAAAAAGCATACACGATATTATGAAGAAAGCCAGAGTATAACAGAAGTTATTGCATAAACAAATTCTTGACAAGAGTGTATGTAGGCGTAAAAAAGGCAAAATAACGAAGTCCCATCCTAGGTACAGTACCGCATGCAAAAAAAAATTTTCTTTAGGCTTTAGGTGCCAAAACCACAGTATGATTATGAGGCACGCCGTTTGACCACTTGAGGTTCTTCAACGTGCACATAAAGCTAAGTACACACGAGTGTTTTTGCATTTCGCCCCCTTCGAAATGCGGCCGCACGAACCCCCGACATCGAGCTCAGAAGTGCAACGCTGTAGTGAATCTAACTTGCAGGGAGCGGAATAAACTATAATAATTAGTTAGGTAAAGTACGTAGAATCAGTAATCCTGCAGCAGACAGAGTGGATTGCTGCAGCAAGTGATATAGAACACGCTTTCTAAAGTGCAGAGGTTGTGTCGCGAATGAAATTCGTTTCTCATGCGGAATGTTCTACATAGGCTAGACGAGACGCTGTCTAAATGACAGATTAAGAGAACGCAGCAACAACGTAAAGAAAGGGCGGGATGGCTGCGTGCGTGCGTGCGTGCGTGCGTGCGTGCGTGCGTGCGTGTGTGTGTGTGTGTGTGTGTGTGTGTGTGTGTGTGTGTGTGTGTGTGTGTGTGTGTGTGTGTGTGTGTGTGTGTGTGTGTGTTTCCTAGGAAGAGAACAAACCATTATATGCATGTTCGTATGCATTATATCGCAAATGTTCACTTTTCTTGAAAAGCGACCATTTTGGGCCAGTCGCTCGCTGCTCGATTTTTCAATCGCGTGACCGTGGTCGCAAACTGATAAACCAATCAGTGGCGCAACGGAAGTGATCTTTCATGTGTCTATATTCCGGCCTGCTCCCGCGTCGCGGCAAATTCCGCATTGATTCCGAGAGTTCTCGCTCAGCCGCCTCGCGCTCGCGCTCAGCCGAGCTTGCCGGTGTGAACATCAGTCGCCTTCGGTCGCTTTTTGGTCGCGAGTCGCAAATGGTCGCGCGACCTCCTCAAGTCGCAGGTGTGAATGAGCCATTAGGCTAACACACTAATGACGTGGCAGTATATATGTGGAAGGGTTTGCGCCAAGGTTTTCCCATTCTCACCACTTCTCTCTATGATATATACGGTAAGCATGAAAATGAAGCTAGATCGAGTAAGCTACGTGTAATCTTTCGCATAAACAAGATAGTATCGTGGTGGAACAGCTTCTTCCGGATTTAATGTACGTAGACATGACATTGTTTTGTTAGCGAATAATCGGAGAAGTATAGAGATTTTTGAGGATTTGCGCAGAAAAGAGCACAAAGTTCTGGGATTTAAATAAAAACTGGGCTATATGGAGTTTAGTGACGCTACTGGCCCCCATTCAGGAAAATAATAGACGAAGGGTAGCTGAGTATACAAATATATATCTGGCGAAGTGAAAGTCCCTTTCATGAGCTTTCATTCACATCGCGGACTTCCGCATAACTGATTTGTCAAATACCTATATGCATTAAAGAGGGAAGAAGGTACATATAAAAAAATGAATCAGTAATCCAAGCGTAAGGCTAGAGAAACGCGGTCATAATATATGAAGTAGTATACAAGGCGTACATGGAAAAGTGTTGATAATGGTTCCTGTAAGCCCCGCTACGGGCGGCTGCAGAACAAACCCAGACGGACGGCGCGGGCCATCTGGGCAGGGGACATGCGTCTCGACGAAATTGTTTCCACACTTGGGTAATGTCTGTTAACGGTTGACACAGAGCGGGGCCTTGCAAGCAAGCAGAGTAACCACGCCGTCGGCACCCAGGGCTGCCGCACAGCTCGGGGAGCGCAGAAGGCCATCAGCGCCACGTTTGCGGTCGCGCCTCACAGTAAAAAAAAAGGGTGCTTCGGACCCCCGTCGCATTGTGCTTCCTGGGGATCCCCACAGGCGTTTCCCTTGCGCGCGGCCGGCTGGCGGGGGTAAACTCCTTCCCAGCTGGGATCTCCCCGACTGGGCGTCAAACGCCGTAATGGGTGGGCCCGTCTGACTTCCGCGGTGCTCTCATCGGCGCCCTTGAAGAGTGCTTGGTTCGGGCCTAGCCGCGGGCAATGGAGATAGCGCGGCCTCAAGCAGGCGCGCCAGCCTCATTGACTTTGACGGCTTTGCACCGCGCGCTGACCGGCGTAGGGATTCTTTGAGCCGCAAAAGACCCTGCGGTTTTGTCTCGGTTCCGAGGCGCCGTCGGAACGTCTGCTTCGGCTTACGGCCCGGACACGAGGCCGACCTCGGCGGGTGGGCAATTATCCCGGGCTCCTCGGTGACAGTTTGGCTTGCAAACAATTGCTTGTTTAAGGCGCCGCATGGCCTGCGGGTTCTTGGAACCCGATCGCGTCGCGCACATGTTCGAGCACTGGAAAACATGGTCCCGACGTTCCCAGGCTTTAGGGATTTGTGAATGTATTTTGTTAGTCAGTGCTTGTTGCGCCGGCTGTGCTCGAGAGCCGTTGCTCGGAACTTGCGATGTGTATAGCTGGCATGACCCTCACCCCTTTGTTGTTGTATATTGTGTATTTCTGGTGAGGGTTCTACACCGTGAACTGTACTAAAAAAGAGATGTTCTTTGACTTTTCGTTGTTCGACTGGCCAATCCCGCACGCAAGTTCTGCTGAACGCAGTGATTGGTGAATGGATTGTCCAGTTGAGACGCAACCCGGCGGCAATTCGCCAGTAAAGATTGTGGGCGGAGCGTTGCGTCTACAAAATGCGGCCGCAGAGCTCCGAAGGAGAGTTCTGGACCTGGCTTCGGTGCTAAGCACCATCGGCTCTGCCGAAATAGGGTCGCCCTATGTGGTCCAAACCAGTGTAGCTATTTGTAACCGATGTACTGTTTGAAACTATGCAATCTTGTAACCGAACTTTGTAATTTTATCTGTAAATACAAGTTGTTGTTCGTTCGTTACTACAGCGGCTTTGTCCTTTCGAACCTAAGTCACCCATTGAGCCACCTGTGCAGACCGTCTCTGACGGTGTGTCTCGGACGCCGACGGTGGGGGTGAATTTTAACGAACTAATCGATCCATCGTTTTTGGCATCGAATTCTTACTGGCGCAGTCGACAGGATAGGTTCGGAAGACCAGCTAAGCGCTATGAAGACAGCGGTACATCTGCCAGAGTGGCATCCCAAGTGCTAGCAGCACCTCCGGTGTCTGCAATTGGCTCAAGCCTTGGAGGAGGAAGCCCAACAGCAAGTCATCGCTAGGCGACGTACCTCAACGAGTAGGACGTCGAGGCGCCGACTCAACCCCAGCAGGGAAGCAGCCCGAGCGAGAGCCACGCAGAAAAACCTCGACCTTCGTCCACCTGTGATCCTCGTCTGAAACGTGAGTTTCCTTTCCTCTTACTGTTCAGTCACTGCGGGGCTTCGAGGCTAATCATGATGCAGAATCACAGGGACGATGAGGATGGTCAGAGGGAGAGGGGTAGCAGCGATGGTGAAAGCGAGCCCTTTCTGTCTGAGCGGGAGATGGAGTTTAGACTAAAGATGGCTCAGGAACGTCGCCAGAGCCTAGCCCTTGAACTGGAGCTCGTCAGGGCACGAACAGCGTCGCCATCGAGTGGTCGCGACGGCAGTGGCAGAGCACTTGAGAATGATAGAAACACGGAATGGCGTAAATATTCAAAATTATTAGTTGGTGCTTTCCCCAAATTTCCCACAGACGCCGAGGTCCCCATTTGGTTCGAATCTGTAGAGCACACCTTAGAGGCCTACGAGGTGCCGCGAAGCTGTTGGGGTCAGATAGTTTTTCCGCTCCTAGCGGAGCGCATTGAGTACCTGTCAACACGTCTGACTCCCGCACAGCACCGTGATTATGAAGCTTTAAAGGAAGTCGTCCTTGATGAGCTGCAGTTGTCTCCCCTTGAATATCAAAAACGGTTTTTTGGGGTACGGAAGCGGAAGACCGAGACGTGGAAGAGTTTCACGACTCGTCTTGCCAGCTACCTAAATTTTTATGTGGCATCAAGAGACGTGTCAAATTTTGCGGAGCTGCTAGAACTCTTGGTGGCTGACCAGCTGAAAACAGTGTTGTCGGAAGAGGCGCTCAGGTACGTCAGGCTACGAGAGGGTGCAGGGTGGTACAAGGCCTCGGAAATTGCTAGACTTTTGCAAACTTTTGAGGACGCTCACGGCCGTGTAGACATACCTAAGGGGCAACCTCGGGACACCAGCACTAAGGGCCCGGAAACTACAACTGGGAACCGCAGCAGCAGCGGTTTGGTTTCGCACCAAGGGCAGAGGACAAAACCGAAATCACCGTATCCACCCGCGGGACAGCAGAGGCCAACAGTTTGCTTTGAGTGCGGGTCAGCCGGGCACATTAGGCCAAATTGTCCCCGCATCCGCGAAAGGCTGGCGCACACGGCCGCCCAGCAGGAACAACCTGAGAGGCTCACCGCGCGGGTCGCGCTAGAGAACCCAGCTGTGGGTGACCGCTTGTTGTGTGTAGCTCTCAATTGTAGGGGCCGAACAATGAAGGCAATAGTGGATACGGGTGCCGAGATAACTGTGGTTCGCGAAAGTGCCGTGCCACCGGAATTAGCACAGTCGCATGGCAGTGTAAATCTCCGCGCAGCTTTTGGCGAACGAGTTGAAGCGAAACTCGTGGCGCTACCCCTGACACTAAAACAGGGCCAACCCGTGTTTTCCAAAGTGGAGGAGGCGACGCCAGTATTGTGCGCACTCACGGATAGGCTGAGCGTGAGCGCGGATTGCCTGCTCTCAGCAGAGGACTGGAGCGCGCTCCAGCAGGGTCGGGACGAGGCTTGTGAGCTGCCCACCAAAAAACTCCCGCCGAGCAGCAGCGAGGAGCTGGTTACAGCCGTAGGACTGGGTGGGGGACAGGTTGATCCCGAAAACCCGGTTACCGGTGCGAGCAAGTGCGATGCGCTGCATCCGAACGCGGAAGGGGCACAAGAAGAATCCAATAGTAGCTCCGATACAGTGAAGGGTGACGCCGGGACGTTACGTGAGGAACAAAAGAGTGACGCCACTCTGAGCAGGGCCTGGAAAAATGCGGAAGAAGGAAGGGGTGGCATGATCGTGATTGATGGTCTGCTTTACCACCGCGACCACGTATTGGGACAGCCGGTAAAACAGCTAGTTTTACCTACGGCGCGGCGCGCTGAGGTACTTAGTCTCGCCCACGAGTCATGCTGGGGCGGCCACCTTGGCTGTCGCAAGACAAGAGCGAGGATTAAGCTTAGTTTCTTTTGGCCAGGCGTCGAAAAAGACGTTCAGGCATTCTGCAACAGTTGCCACGGGTGTCAAATCAGAGCAGACAAAAGACAATCAGATCGAGTGCCCATCACGCCTCTAGTAAGGCCGCAGTACCCTTTTCAGAAGGTAAACCTAGACGTTATAGGGCCGATCGATCCCCCTAGCAGTCGCGGCCATCGCTACGCCTTGTGCATTATAGATCTTTGCTCCCGCTGGCCTGAGGTCGTGTGCCTCACATCATTAACAGCTAAGGCAACCTGCGACGCGATGTTAGGAGTTTTCAGCAGAACCGGGATACCAGAGGTAGTTTGTTCCGATTGCGGAACGAATTTTACCGCCTCACTCACCAATGAGTTTCTCTCGCGCCTCGGCTGTTCACCTCGCTTTTCCACGCCTGACCACCCGGAAAGCAACGGAGCGGTGGAGCGGTGGAACCGAGTGTTCAAAAACATGCTGTTTCACGTGATCAGCAAACAGGGGAGAGAGTGGGATAAATTTGTCCCTTTCCTGTTGTGGGCCTACAGAGAAGTCCCGCACGATACTACGGGCGTGTCGCCATTCCGTATGATGTATGGGAGAGAACCAGTCGGCCCACTCGCCATATTAAAACGAACGTGGTCAGGGGAGCAGGAGGTGCCCGCTTTGGTCGCAGATAGACCCTCGCAGTACATGCAGAAATTGAAAAAGCAGCTGCAGATAGCAGCTGAGGCGGCCGACTTGACTACGACCAACCAGCAGAGGGCATATGCCACTCAGTACAATCTCCGCACGAAAGAAAAGGCATTTCAGGTAGGGGACCAGGTGCTTGCGTTCGATAGTAACCGCCTTGGTAAGATGTACCCAAAGTGGCTGGGACCTTGCACGGTCATGGAGAAGTACAGGCAGCACTCTTATTACATCGAAACCCCGGAAGGAAGGCGCATGCTCGTTCACGCGAACCACTTGAGACCGTACACGTCTCGTGTAGCTAGCATAGGCGTTATATTCCACGACGACCGCGAGTTCGGAGAGGTGGAGTACACGCCGCGTCCGGGTAGGGTTCTCGGCACTACGGCCCTCTTACCCGCAGACAGTATATCACATTTGGAACCGCCGGAGCGAGCGTTGGTGAATGAGGTGTTTCAGACACATGCCGCCTTGTTTACGGCCGAAATTGGGATAGCGCGGGTGAACGAGCACCGCATAAAACTGATGGAAGGAGCCGTGCCAAAGCGTTGCCGCCCCTATCGCATTCCGGTAGCCCTGAAAAGCGAAGTCTCCAAACAAATATCGGAACTACTAGAATTAGGGTTGATCTATAGGTGTGAAAGCCCCTTTGCACATCCGTTGGTGTGCGTCCCCAAGAAAGACGGCACAGTGAGACTTTGTGTTGATTATAGGAGTTTAAACGCGATGACCGAGCCAGACGCATTTCCTATGGGATTCCCACAGGATTTAATAATGAACGTCGGACAGGCTAGCCATATTACCCTTATTGATCTCCGTCGTGGTTATTGGCAGGTGCCCTTAGCGGACGACTCGCAGCGGGCTGCGGCGTTCGTGTCACACTTGGGTCAATTCGCTTGGAGGGTGATGCCATTCGGTCTCAGGAACGCTGCAGCTAGCTTTCAGAGAAGCATGAATCAGCTGTTAGCACAGCACGAGGACTACGCCTGCGCATATTTGGACGACATCGCTGTTTTCAGCAGGTCGATACAGGAACATATCCGCCACCTTCACGCTGTTTTCTCAGCTCTGACATCAGTGGGATTGGTAGCGAACCTCGAAAAATGTCAGGTGGCCCGTGGATCTATCCGCTATCTTGGGCATGTGGTAGGCTCCGGCAAGCATGGCCCGGACCCTACTAAGCTCGCAGCCATCAAGGGACTGCAGGTGCCGCGTACTAAAAAGGAATTGAGAAGCGTCCTTGGCCTCTGTGGGTATTACAGGGGATACATTTCAAATTTCGCGGCCATAGCGAAGCCGCTCACGCAGATGACTGCTAAACACGTTCCCAATTGCATTCCGTGGTCTCCTGAGGCCAACGAGGCTTTCGAAGGTCTCAAAGGTGCTCTGTGTAGTGCCGTAGAGCTGGCGACTCCAGACTCAAGCAAGCCATTTTGGCTGTTCACCGATGCCTCTGCAATTGCCGTGGGCGCATGCCTAGCTCAGATGACCGACAATGGCACAGAGTGCCCCATTGCTTTTGCCAGTCACCGCTTCACGCCCACTCAGATGCGGTGGTCTACGATTGAACGCGAGGCATTTGGCGTCATTTGGGGTCTCAAAAAGTTTGACACGTGGGTGTTTGGCAGGAAAATATTTGTAGTATCCGACCATAACCCTCTTGCGTACCTCACTCAGTCCACGCCTCAGGGAGCAAAACTTACGCGTTGGGCTCTAGCGCTACAGCGCTACGATGTAGTGGTGCGACACAGAAAGGGAATCGCACATACTAACGCCGACGCACTTTCGCGTCTGACGAACCATTGCTGGGAAAAGGATGTAGAAGACAGGGAACCCGCAGTGACGAACAGTGGAGACAAGGAAACAAGTGTGGTGTGATGTGATATGACTGCGGTAACCACACAGACGACCTTGGACGATGAACTCATGCTGCCGCATTTCTGTGTGTACCTTGTTGTTTTAGTGTTTTTTTGTTTTGGCGAGTGTCGTCATCTAAGCTCAATGATGTATGTTTTTATGTTTTCCTCCCAAGCTAGAGGCTGACAGTGTCCTTCCGGCTCATATTTGTACGATACTGCATATTATAGTTTCAGGACGCGAGCCCTGTTGCATCAGGGAAGCCTTACTATTTGTTTCGTTTGTGTATTTGCTTAGTGTGTGTTTAGGTTGTACCTATTTTACGGTGAAACTTATTCATGTGTTCACACTTTCTACGGAATGTGCCGCGTAGAGTGCTCATCATATGGCGCTGGCATTTATTTGTGTTGTTTCAGTAAGCGAGCCAGCTTACTTGGGCGAACCAGCGGGCCAGCTTACTGTCTTGAGCAAGGCGCGGCTCACGCATTTCCTACGTGTGCGAACTCAGACCATCGTTAAAACGCGCTGCCTAAGATTGGTTGGTAACTTTTAATTGTCATGTCCAGATGCGGCGTATGTACAAGTTTACACGCAGCATGCTTTTGTTTTGGTTTGTTTTGGTTTCTGCTTCGACAACACTGTAAGCGAGTTGTTGTCTCGTCTTGGGTGGGGGGTGTAAGCCCCGCTACGGGCGGCTGCAGAACAAACCCAGACGGACGGCGCGGGCCATCTGGGCAGGGGACATGCGTCTCGACGAAATTGTTTCCACACTTGGGTAATGTCTGTTAACGGTTGACACAGAGCGGGGCCTTGCAAGCAAGCAGAGTAACCACGCCGTCGGCACCCAGGGCTGCCGCACAGCTCGGGGAGCGCAGAAGGCCATCAGCGCCACGTTTGCGGTCGCGCCTCACAGTAAAAAAAAAGGGTGCTTCGGACCCCCGTCGCATTGTGCTTCCTGGGGATCCCCACAGGCGTTTCCCTTGCGCGCGGCCGGCTGGCGGGGGTAAACTCCTTCCCAGCTGGGATCTCCCCGACTGGGCGTCAAACGCCGTAATGGGTGGGCCCGTCTGACTTCCGCGGTGCTCTCATCGGCGCCCTTGAAGAGTGCTTGGTTCGGGCCTAGCCGCGGGCAATGGAGATAGCGCGGCCTCAAGCAGGCGCGCCAGCCTCATTGACTTTGACGGCTTTGCACCGCGCGCTGACCGGCGTAGGGATTCTTTGAGCCGCAAAAGACCCTGCGGTTTTGTCTCGGTTCCGAGGCGCCGTCGGAACGTCTGCTTCGGCTTACGGCCCGGACACGAGGCCGACCTCGGCGGGTGGGCAATTATCCCGGGCTCCTCGGTGACAGTTTGGCTTGCAAACAATTGCTTGTTTAAGGCGCCGCATGGCCTGCGGGTTCTTGGAACCCGATCGCGTCGCGCACATGTTCGAGCACTGGAAAACATGGTCCCGACGTTCCCAGGCTTTAGGGATTTGTGAATGTATTTTGTTAGTCAGTGCTTGTTGCGCCGGCTGTGCTCGAGAGCCGTTGCTCGGAACTTGCGATGTGTATAGCTGGCATGACCCTCACCCCTTTGTTGTTGTATATTGTGTATTTCTGGTGAGGGTTCTACACCGTGAACTGTACTAAAAAAGAGATGTTCTTTGACTTTTCGTTGTTCGACTGGCCAATCCCGCACGCAAGTTCTGCTGAACGCAGTGATTGGTGAATGGATTGTCCAGTTGAGACGCAACCCGGCGGCAATTCGCCAGTAAAGATTGTGGGCGGAGCGTTGCGTCTACAAAATGCGGCCGCAGAGCTCCGAAGGAGAGTTCTGGACCTGGCTTCGGTGCTAAGCACCATCGGCTCTGCCGAAATAGGGTCGCCCTATGTGGTCCAAACCAGTGTAGCTATTTGTAACCGATGTACTGTTTGAAACTATGCAATCTTGTAACCGAACTTTGTAATTTTATCTGTAAATACAAGTTGTTGTTCGTTCGTTACTACAGCGGCTTTGTCCTTTCGAACCTAAGTCACCCATTGAGCCACCTGTGCAGACCGTCTCTGACGGTGTGTCTCGGACGCCGACGGTGGGGGTGAATTTTAACGAACTAATCGATCCATCGTTTTTGGCATCGAATTCTTACTGTTCCCGAGCTTTTGTTTGCTAACTCTGTGCTGCACTTGAAATCTGACGTGCAGGCGGGACTGGAAGTTAATCAGCGGGCTGGTGGAGGACTAGCACCAAGCGGCGCATTGGAGAACCTCAAATGAGGCAGTGCAAGGAAGCATCAGATAGGCGTCCTTAAAAATGCTACAGACATCGAAGCAAAATACGACTATGGAATATGAACGCAAATCAATGGGCGGCTAGGGTATCTGTATAGAGGAAAAATATTGACTCACAGAGAACAAAATGAACCAGTAAACTAACCAGTAAATATTATGCTAATGGGGTGGACAGAGGCAGAAAAAATTGTCTTAAATCTGAAATCAGAGATTGAGAAATAGCGTACAGGATAGGAGCAGTGGAGAGGAAGGCAGCTATGGAGCAATATCGTATAGCAAAAATGAAGCCGGAAGGGAAAGCTTTTTGATAATTCAAAGAGAGAGTGAAAAAATACGAAATTAAATAAAAAAATTTAAAAAACAGGCCAACTGTCCTCTAATACTCTCCACTGTAGATGGGCAAACGGGAAAGAAAAGATGAGAAGGGAAGAGGAGAATATGTGAAGAGAATCTTTCCGCACAAACACAAGGAAGGCCCAGCTGACAACGACTATATAGTTCTTCATTCAGATCCGTTGCTTTTAAATTCACACTAGCGCTTTTAGAGCAATATGGGCTGACGTCGACTGTGACCAGGGTCCAAGAATTTTGTTTTCCGCAAGGGAACGGCCGGCTGTCAAGCTTAATTGTCGAGCGGTGTGCAGATCACTTTTATTTGTGCACTGAAACGAAGGCAATCACAGAGAAGGTACTCAATCGCCTCTTTGCGCCCACAAACTTCACATTCGGAACTTATGGCCATTCCGATGAGGAAGGAGTAGGCATGAGTGGATATGCTATATACTTCAAGCCATAAACGACAAATGAGAGGGAAATGTTTGACAGTTCGAAAGGAGACAGGTTGCCTAAGAATTTGCACCTAAAACTATGCTTTAAAGCATAGCTTTAGGTGCAAACTTTCAGATAATGTCGACATGTGCGTGTATAGCGTGTCTAAGAGAAGCCATTGAGCAAAATTTGTTAGAATGACAGAGTATTCGTCTGCAGGGATAAATGAGAAAGCAGTTTGCTTGACCTATAGATGTTAGGTTTTAAGGACAGTAAGGGAAACTAATGAAACTGCATGCTGTGAAGTCTAGTAAGAGAAGGCTGGAAGAATGGTGGCGATAGGGGAGGGATAACGCGCTATAAAGTGAACGTTAAAAGCAACAAGAATAGAAAATTCTGGGATTTTACGTGTCAATAGCACAATCCGATTATGAGGCACGCCCGTAGTGGGAGGCTCCGGATTAATTTTGACCACTGCGGTTGTTTAACGTACACCCAATGCAAGGCACACCAGCGTCCTTGCATTCCGCACTTTGAGCGAGTGTCGAGCTCAACGCACTATTCCCAATCCTTTCTTAAACATAAAGAAATAGTAGAGCGTAAGCCAATCATACGAAAGTCTAGGCAAAATGAACCGCATAATCGGCCTTTCGGTATTGCCGAGTTGAGAGCTGCCTTGAACACATGTAAAAGCACTGCACCGGGACCAGACAGAGTCATGTATGACATGATCAGACACCTACATACTGACGCACAAGTTACACTTCTTACACTATACAATACTATTTGGGCTTCGGGATACCTCCCATCCACATGGAAAGAAGCGATTGTGGTTCCTGTCCTAAAGCAGGGAAAAGACCCTTCCTTGGCGGCAAGTTACCGTCCGATAGCTCTAACTAATTGTCTGTGCAAGCTTTTTGAAAAAATGATAAATCGCAGACTTATACATTTCCTTGAGCTCAACAACATACTCGATCCTTATCAGTGTGGATTCCGAGAAGGGCGGTTCACAACCGATCATCTTGTACGCATGGAAGGAAATATCCGTGATGCCTATACACATAAACAGTTTTTTCTATCGATATTCCTCGATATGGAGAAGGCATATGACACGGCATGGCGTTACGGGATCTTGCGAGACCTGTCGGAAATTGGCATCCGTGGAAATATGCTGAACACAATTGAAAGCTATTTGTCAAATCGTACCTTCCGAGTAAAAGTCGGCAATGAACTCTCACGTCCCTTTACGCAGGAAACTGGTGTACCCCAGGGAGGCGTGCTCAGCTGCACTCTCTTTATCGTCAAGATGAACACGCCACGTGCTTCACTACCACCTGCCATTTTTTACTCCGTATACGTAGACGATATACAAATAGGCTTCAAATCCTGCAACCTCACAGTATGCGAAAGACAGGTACAGCAGGGCTTGAACAAGGTTTCCAAGTGAGCAGACGAAAACGGATTTAAGGTCAACCCCCACAAAAGTTCTTGTGTTCTCTTCACAAGAAAGAGAGGCCTGGTCCCAGATCCTTGTGTAGAACTGGGCGGACACCAAATTCCTGTCAGCAAAGAACACAAATTCCTTGGTGCTATTCTTGACTCTAGGCTCACTTTCATTCCTCACATAAAACATCTTAAAGAAAAATGTCTAAAAACAATGAACCTACTTAAAATCGTATCCCACACAACATGGGGTAGCGACAGGAAGTGCCTGTTGAATCTTTACAGGAGCCTAGTTCGGTCACGAATAGACTATGGAGCCGCAGTATATCACTCTGCCGCCCCGAGCGCGCTAAAGATGTTAGACCCCGTACACCATCTGGGAATCCGTCTGGCCACTGGCGCATTTAGAACAAGCCCTGTTGAAAGTTTGTATGTTGAGTCCGATGAGTGGTCACTCCATTTTCGGAGAACTTACATCAGCTTCAACTATTTTCTGAAAGTGCGCTCTAATAAGGAACATCCGTGTTTCACAACCGTTAACGACTTGACATGTGAAACACTTTTTCATAACAGACCCTCTATGAGACTTCCTTTCTCACTGCGTGCAAGGGAACTTAGCACGGAAATGGATGTCCCAGTTCTCGAACAACGCCTAATGCCTCCAGCTAAGCTAGTACCGCCCTGGGAGTGGCAGCTGATAGAGTGTGACACATCCTTTGTACAGGTCACTAAACATGCGCCAGAGACACATATCAAAATGCACTTCTTGGAGCTCCAGTACAAGTACTCGTGCACAGAGTTTTATACAGACGCTTATAAGTCGCATGCCGGGGTGTCCTACGCAGCCATTGGCCCATCCTTCTCGGAATCCGGTGTACTGCACCCTGAAACAAGCATATTTACGGCTGAGGCCCATGCACTATTGTCGGCTGTGAAACATATCAGAAAATCAAATATTCAAAAAACAATTTTATTTACAGACTCCTTAAGCGTCGTAAAAGCCTTGAAGTCACACTGTAAACACAGAAACCCCGTAATTACTGAGCTCTATTCCGTCCTCTGTAGAGCGTATATGTCTAACCAGCATGTCATTATATGCTGGGTGCCTGGACATAGGGGCATCGAGGGTAACGTTCTAGCAGACCAGATGGCCACATCAATTTCATTGCATACAGTCAGTCCTACTGCTTCGGTCCCTGTCACGGACCTGAAGCCTTTTTTAAGAAGGAAACTGCGAAACCACTGGCAACGTAAGTGGGACGCAGAAGTAAAT
The DNA here is from genome assembly GCF_038994185.2 of Dermacentor albipictus. NCBI lineage: Eukaryota > Metazoa > Arthropoda > Arachnida > Ixodida > Ixodidae > Dermacentor > Dermacentor albipictus. The sequence goes on along the minus strand of NC_091821.1, from coordinate 201,032,713 downwards.
AACAAACTGCACGTGATAAAGCCACAATTAGGTTTCTGGCCTCCTGTAACAAAATCCCGCAGGACAGATGTCCTATTCTGCCGTCTAAGAATAGGACACACTTTTGGAACACATAACTTCTTACTCACGGGAAACGAGCCTCCAACCTGTGGTAGGTGCGGGGAGAGGCTGACCGTCCTCCACGTCCTACTGGAGTGTCGGGAAGCCGAACCCGAAAGAAAAAAACATTTTCTCTTAGCGTACAGGCACCACATCCCCCTTCATCCTGTTATGTTACTTGGTCCAGAACCACTCTTTGACACCAACGCTGTCTTAGGTTTTTTGAAAGATGTTGTGTTGCATGTTATTAGCCCCATACGTTCGTAGCGCTTCCTCTCTCCAGAGGATGCCGCTGCGATAGTTATTTTGAATAGCACATGCCTCTAGGCCCTTGTGGTTCAAGGGCTCTGGCGATGCTGTAGTGCTGTAAGAAATTTAACGTCTCGCATATTTTAAACAATGCATCATTCTTTTACGATGGATTTTAATCTTCACAGTGTTCGTCATTAATCATCGCCATAATTTTATAGCACGTAGATTTTACGCACTTTACAGCGACTATTTTTAGGCCACTTTACAGCCAAGTCACATGTTCCATAATACATCGTTAACACTACCATTTGTCATGGCGCTCTTTGGCCAAACCTGGCCCTTGCGCCACAAAACACCACACATCATCATCATTCCGCCCCCATCGGGATGCTGCCGCCGCGGCCGCAACCTCTATACCGCGGCGGGTGATGCAACACTTTCAACTACGAATAATTTAACTTGGTGTATGGAGACGGTTAAAGATGTAAATGCGCCAGAAATATTTAAAGAACGAGCTTGGTGGCATATGCCGCTGCCCCGTTTCAAATAGGGCGCTGATATCATTATCAAGTGTAGGGGTGCCTTGATAGTATACCGCGTCTCTGAGTTTAGGGTATACTCCTGGTGAGAAGGGCACCGCATTAATCAATTTCGACCACTTCGGTTTTTTTAAAGTGCACCCGCTAAAGCATGATGAACTAGTATTTTCACCGAGGATCGAAACCACGATCTCGTACTCAGCAACAGAACGCCACTGACCCACAGTGGCGTTGTTTGTTTAAAGCGAAGCCGTTGAAGTGTCAGCCGCTTCAGCTATTGGCAGCTACAATGCAGCTAGTAGGAATTTTCCTGCCTTCCTGCTCTATTTTGCCGAATAAGACAACGCCCAATCAACCCAAGCTCTCAAAGGACTAATGAAAATTTGCGCTTTTATAATTTCTTTTCGATAGTGTGATATTTAAGTTGCAGTGTTTACACCTATAAATCAAACAAAAGAAAACTGTTGCAGAAACCATCGAAAATGATTGTCGAAGTACAAGCGAAGAGCTTGTGCAGACCGCAAATCAAATAACGCACTAGCAATACCTCCGAAGTACACTGTTGACGTCGATAACGATGTGTGATGATGACGGAAAAAATTATTGTCGGCGTGTTTTCGTAGACGGCATGATATCGTGACACTGACGGCGCCACGACGACGATGGCACGACAGCGGCTGCGCACCTTCGCTTTCTTCTTCACTCGTTTACTCCACGGAGGCTACGTACACCTCCGGCCATTTGCTTTAAAATAATGCAGATCCCATGCACTGTGGGATTCTCTGTCCAAGCGACGCTTTGGTGATCTCGCAAGACGAAACGGCTCATCTCGACAAGGCAGGCACAGCGGACTTCGGTGGGGTGCATCGATGCTCCTCTGCCCGCTGCCGCCGGAGCGGGGAGGAGGTGGGCATTGAGGCACCCTAGACTTCGGCCACGAACGCGCCCCGAACCTTCAGGCGGCGGTGAAATAAAGTACGTACCTCGATAGTATCGCGTCTCCTCTACCGAGACACCCTATGAATGGTGATGCTTTCTATTGACACCCCATTTAAAACTGGGCGCCCACGAACAGTCACCTAGCCTACTTGAGCTATACAGGTTTTACTAAATCTATTGCCCATCTCTCCTTGATATATATATTCATTAAAACTTGTATCTCTGCAATGTACAGCTTACCTGAGCCTGTAACGACCCCGGCTTCGTTGATCTCTTCCCTGCATTTATTTTTTCTTTTGACCAGAACTCGGGACGACTCCTGCTTATCTCGACCGCTGCCCAGTTCAACGCTCCCATCAGCTTTTGAATCACAGCGCTTCTGGAAGGTGGACGTTCCTTACGATCCTTGCGGGGTGAATACCTTGACATTTCATTACAATGCGCCGAGTCGTCTCCAGGCTTTTGCCCCAGCAAACACATGCCTCATTCTGTTGCGACAATTGGCTACTGTATGTTTTTGTCCTCAGTTCTCATATAGCAAGGCCTTGCGCTTTGTGTTACCGTGCAGATTTTCTCTCCTGATCCCTTGCTTATTCTATTTGCAAACCTCCATGAACGCTTTTGTTTCCATCTTTTGCACACAATTTACCGTCTCTGTTTCTCTCACTTTCTTTTTAATGACCTCAGGTTGTCTAGTTTCATTACCTTGCACTTGGTTGTCCACTTTCTTGGCATTTCCTTCCATTCCAGTGTCCACGCTTCTGTGGTACTCAGAAGGTATTTGCGATATTCCTGGGGTAGTTGCACATTCTAGCTGTCCATTTCTTCATTCCTTGTTGCTGAGTCTGTCCTCAAGACTAATTTTGCTCTGTATACTTAAGTCGACTTCAGGCCCAATCCATGTCACCATGCGCTACTTCATTTGTGGTTTTACCGTGGGCCCACCGATATTTGGTCAACTTCAGAATGGCATTTGCAAACACTTGCGCTGAGATTATTATTATTGCTGCCCAAGTTCCTCGCACCACGTCGTATTTATTGTAGCCCCGAAGTTATCCATGTTTCATTATAGACGGTATCGCTCGATCGCGCAATAACAGCAACGAGAGTGCGGCCCCAAGAAACTTTCGGTCACGGGCCTTATCAGCCCACTACGCCGGAACACAAAGCGCCTTATTAAGTTGTTTCATTGGGCGGAAAGTATGCTTAAGCTTTCATATAAAGGACATGCGCGTTATGTCTCAAGATTAATATATAAAATTTTCCGTATAGTTTACGGCAACACTGACTTGCAAAATTGTCTTTATGTACAGAGGAAACGATCTCTCATACGCATACGATAGCATACGATCTCTCCAATGCTATTCACAGCGTGTTTACAGGAGGTATTCAGAGACCTGGATTGGGAAGAATTGGGGATAAGAGTTAATGGAGAATACCTTAGTAACTTGCGATTCGCTGATGATATTGCCTTGCTTGGTAACTCAGGGGACCAACTGCAATGCATGCTCACTGACCTGGAGAGGCAAAGCCGAAGGGTGGGTCTAAAAATAATCTGCAGAAAACTAAAGTAATGTTTAACAGTCTCGGAAGAGAACAGCTGTTTACGATAGGTAGCGAGGCACTGGAAGTGGTAAGGGAGTACATCCACTTAGGACAGGTAGTGACTGCGGATCCGGATCATGAGATTGAAATAATCAGAAGAATAAGAATGGGCTGGGGTGCGTTTGGCAGGCATTCTCAGATCATGAACAGCAGGTTGCCATTATCCCTCAAGAGGAAAGTATATAACAGCTGTGTCTTACCAGTACTCACGTACGGGGCAGAAACCTGGAGGCTTACGAAAAGGGTTCTACTTAAATTGAGAACGACGCAACGAGCTATGGAAAGAAGAATGATAGGTGTAACGTTAAGGGATAAGAAAAGAGCAGATTGGGTGAGGGAACAAACGCGAGTTAATGATATATCTTACTTGAAATCAAGACAAAGAAATAGAAATAGGCATGGGCAGGACATGTAATGAGGAGGGAAGATAACCGATGGTCATTAAGGGTTACGGACTGGATTCCAAGGGAAGGGAAGCGTAGCAGAGGGCGGCAGAAAGTTAGGTGGGCGGATGAGATTAAGAAGTTTGCAGGGACAACATGGCCACAATTAGTACATTACCGGGGTAGTTGGAGAAGTATGGGAGAGGTTTTTGCCCTGCAGTGGGCTTAACCAGACTGATGATGATGATGATGACAGAGGAAAAGTGTTGAAAATCTGCGGGCCTAGATTTTAAAGCACTCCTGCTACTCGGTATCGCCGCCAATGCCTCTGTTACTCGCTAGATTTAGCGGGCTCACTACAAAATTACGTAAAGTCACATCATCATTGTACATAACCATTGTGTATGCTGTATATATTGAACATATTTTTTGTAATGTGACAATTAATGTGTAACTGACCATTTCCGCGGGTCTCTGTGGTTATATGTTAGTGAGTGTGGACTCGGATAATTCTTTCAAAACGTGCCATGTATGCAATGTTTCGTACTTTGCATACGTTCGTCCTGGTGGAATTGTGCCGTCATTGTGACTCAGTGTTCGTATCGCATTTTCTTGAAATAATCTTTTTCTAAAACGTCATTGAGCAAAACCGGAAGCCATCCAGGTAAGCGGGGCGTGGCACTTGCGGAGACGCCGGACGTTTGCGCGCATGCGTGAGTAAGAGCGGGTGCGAGAGAGGAAGTGCGGGGAGTTTTGCTCCTTGAATATATCTCTCTGCCTAGGCACTACTACAGTATACTAGAATCTAGTACACTGTAGCACTACGGAGAAGTTTCTTAGCGCGTGTTGTACGCGTTTGTCCCTAGGCGTGCCGGCAGAAGTCGTGGGGCGCGGTAGTGCAGAACTTAGCGTCGCAAGTTGGCGGCTGGACGTATATTATATTTATTCAAACGTGTTTTTTTTTTTTTACTAATTGAAACACCGTGTCATTATTTCGCATTATTGGCGGCGCCTCCAGGTCACCAAAGCGGCAAAGGGGACACCAAAGCTACAACCCGGACTGGTCCGTGGGTTGGGGCTGCTTCCAGCTTTGATCCCCCCGCTACCCCTTGGGTGCCCCGGAGATCCTGCGCCGCCTGCTTTATTACAACCTCAGGCGCTCTCCTGAGGCCTGCGTTTGCCGGTTACATGTGCCCTCCTGAAGCAGTGCTTGTAAAAAATTCAATCTATCGTCGCGACTAATAAAGCGACCGGCGACTTATAAAACACCAGTCAGAACCTGCCCCTTCAGACACAGCGATCACCAAATGGGGCGTCCGTGCCCAATGCTTCACCGCCCGGGCAACTAGCGGCGGAACAAACTCGACCGCACTCCGCAATGCCGGCATGTCTAGGGAACAAACGTATACAACCCGCGCTAAGAAACCGCCTCCGTAGTGCCTAGGCAGAATCACATATTCAAGGAGCAAAGGCCCCCAGATTTTCTCTCTCGCACCCGCTCTTACTCGCACCTGCGCAGAAACGTCGAGCGTCGTTAGAAACACCCCGCCCCACTGTACCTACTAGCAATTGTAAACGTGCATCCAGGGCCTACGTGTATGCATTACGCTTCTCCTTCATTCTCAGACTATATTTATGTTTGTTTGAGTAGGTATTTCCTTCGTTTATGTATACACCTAGGCATGTATATTATATATTGCTTGTCTGTCGTTATGACTTGCTGTTGAACTGATACGAAGTCATTATTCATATTTTCATAAATCTGTAAATGCCCTGCATTGTCCACTAGTAGCACGTCCGCATACATCAGCTCCGGGCCCTCTGTTGCACCTTCTGCCCGTAAGGGTGGAAGATAAATCAAAGCCTATAGTTCACTATTTTCCAGTCGTCTTTCTATTTACTTAACATAGAGTTAACAACAATGAAGACAGAGGGCATCCTTACTTCAGCCCTCGGTGAATTTCCACTAATTCTGTGCATATCCGGCCTTCCCAGGCGATTTGTACTTGGCTCCACAATATCGTCATCTATTCCTCCGTGCACGGAGAAACGCGACACAGTCTGCGACAACTGCGAACTGCGACACAGTCGCGACACAGAAACGCGACAACTTACCATAGCATCTAAACCATGGCCGCTGTGTGTGATGCTTCAGAGGCCATAAACTCTCGCCCGGTAGCACATGCGTCTCGAAGTGCTAGTTGACGCCCGGCGACGAACGCGCCCTATAGTGGCGCGAAAGCATGTGCCCTGAGCGGGGAAATTCCGGCTGGCGACCACGAAGAAGGGCGAAAGAGCCAAGGAAAGCTATTCGCCTTAAACGAAGCAACCGCGTGCGTCAAAATTGCGCACTACAGCGTGCACTATCAAGAACATCCTCTTCTTCAAGAATATTGCCACGCATCTAGATCTATTGCCACGGCGGGGATAGAAAGTGATCGATCGTAGCGAAGAACGAGTAAACGAAATAATAGTACTTTTATTCAAATGAAACTTCATCCGCTCGTCTCAACACCTTTTCTTTTAATGGTTGTATCATTTCAGTTATCCTACAAGCACCGGTTTTTATGCCCGAGGGAGCGGAGCCTTTTAGAACGTCAAAGGAACGTTGGTTGCAAGTTTGAGCTTGGCCTCTCAGAGCTGTAGCTGCTAACTTTGGCTAGCCGTCCGACCGAAGCTAGCGAGGGCACTAGAAGGAACTATCATAGAGAAAGGGCAGAACCCAGAAGAGGCCTATCTTGCCTTGGAATGAAAACGTTCCGGAAACTCTGTCTCTTCGATACATATGACCGCTTGTACCAAAACACAGAAAACAAGCGCGATGGATAAAGCTGTAGTGAATTATGATTACCTCTATCTCCATCTGTTATAACTTAATCGAAATAAAAATTGCGTCACGACCTCAATTCACACCAAATATTGAACTCGACAAAATATGGAATCGCTAAACCAAAACGACAAATAAAAGCGTTGCCATTTGGGTGACGAAAAGTGGACTGAAATGACAAGCTTCCGCTTACAGCCTAGCGTCGGTTACGCAGGGTAATCCAAATTTCGCGCTAGGAAAACCGAAACAGGAAGTGCAGGCCAGTTGCTCTTACCAACTGCCAGGTGCGCTAGGGTCGATTGGGCCGCTGGGCTGTATGGGACGAGATCATCATCAACGTGTGGGATTTCCAGATGGTGGCGGCAGTGGCGATTTTCTCCGCGTTGTGCACGGTGGCACTATAGATTCTAGGCACTATAGTGGCACGGTCACAGGAGGCTGTGGCACGGTAATCCGCTATGTCAAAAGAGTACAGTTGGTTCTTTATTCTGTGAGACTACACTATATCGTGTTCTGACGAAATGCACGCTAACATGCTTTGTTCATGAAGGCATTGCAGTATATTTTTAGACCACGGCGATCGGCAAAAACTGCGAAAATACTTGGTGTCTTGATATTTGTCGGAGTGCTTATTTTTCTAGCTCAGCTGTCTTTTCCGGGATGCGCAAACTCCGATATAGAAGCTTTCTTGGACAATATCGTAAGTACACAATGTGACGTACTTTTAAACGTAAGCCAACTTATTGCATTTTCTTTTCCAGTGCTATGCTTACAGAAAAGGGAAAATAACCGGCAACCTGTGCGCCCAGTTCTGTTCGGGAGAGATATCGAAGATCCAGTGTCAGACTCGGCACATCGGCAAAGACATTGTCTTCACTGCCCTATGGAACTTCGAGCCTATTGTTGTAAAAGCGAAGAAACGGCTGATTACAGCTTTGGAACCTGTCTATTGGAAGGATGGAAGCAGGAACAGTCACTATCCAGACAATGACACTTTCATCCGTATGGTAAACGCGCAAATCAACTATATTTTTAGGCGCAACTTCACGTGGGTCGAGTCATTTTACGGCAAACAATTTAGCATTGCTGAAATGAACAGTGTGTACGCGCTGCTCCAGCAAACAGAATACCTGTTTAATTTGGCGCTTCAGGGCCTTGGTGTGGTCCCAAAAATATTTGGAACATGTGGTCATGCGTATGCTGTGGAGTTCTTGTCATCGTTGGAAACGCGTTTGTCACCGGAGCGTAGTGATATCTCTGGTTTTGGCTTTAAGGATCGTGCCATGATAGCGCTACGTATATTGAAGACCGTGGATGTGCTGGAGAACGCCATGGGAGAAGAAATTCATCAGTGCGATATGAAGTCCAGCCATTTTGGTGTCGACGCGAAAGGTCTCGTTAAGATGCTCGACTTAGATGCTTTCGGACTGCATTCGACCGTGCAAGCAAACATTGCCAGTTCAGGACACTGTGAAGTTGACAGAGACTGTGATTTCTTCGATTGTACTGGTCGCTGTAATGCACAGGGCCAGTGTGACCCTGCTGTGCTCAATAACAACCTGCAGGTGAATATGTATTTAATATCATGTATTGATTTATTGAGATTTGTTAGTTGACACCGCACGAAAACATGCCACTGCTATAGTTTAGTGGTGGATGGCTTATTGTGCAAGGCATGCATATGGCTGTTTGTGTCATGTTAACACTTAATTATAGATGGATCACTTCGCTTTGGTAAAGGACACAATGCCATAACTTGCCTGCAGCCGTACACCACATAGATTTTATTATTTAAAGGCAAAAAATTTAGTAAATTCATGCTTGGCATATTTTTAATCAATTGCATGGTCTGCCTGCATATTTTTTTTTTTTTTGCCTCTTGCATATATGTGGTTCTTTACCATGTATTCAATTCTTCTTTGCAGCGAATTTGCAAGAACATCTTTTTGGGAAATCTCTTCGGTCGGTATACAGGCCTCCTTAGAAGCCCACCCTCAGGCATTGCTACAGAACTATATGCGTTGTTAAATGAATGTGGTGGCACTTCTAGAACACCGCTGTCAAGAAACCGTAGTAGAGTGATCAAAGAAAAATTTGTGGAGCTACTACATTCTGTTTTGGTGCTCTGAGTGCTTCATGAGGTGTGAATTGCTCAAGTTGGCTTAACACCGGATGAAGCAGTGTGGTCAACTCGGTGAACTTCATTTTATTGTGAAGGTTTACTTAGCCATACTTTATAATGATTGCAGACGGGCATGACGACTCAGAACCATTACTTGGCTATGAGGGACACCATAGTGAGCAGCTGCAGAATAATTTTGCCCTCCTGGCACTCTTTATTCTGCAGCCAACACTTCGTTTACAAATGTTTTTCACATTGCACAACCATCAAGATGCAGCGAAGGATCGAACCTCCAGCATTGTGCTCAGCAGCTGAATGCCATGGTCACTTTGCTGCTGTGGCAAGTGCTCAGTAATGCTGAATTTGTGGAATCCATCTTTTAAAAACTCTCTCTCTTCCTCCCTTCATGTGGTATTTTCACTGTGGCCTGCTCCAGGTAAAAAAAGACCATTTTTATTTGTTGCGCTAATTGCTTTCACAACTGTAATGTAATGCATGTGCATCTTAACATTTGGGTTTCATGGAAGTGTTGCTAATGGCAGGAAAGAGGCATGGCAACCAGTAAAGTGGATGCATTTATGGACAAAAATTTGCATTGTTTACTAAAATTCCGTTCACCGAGTTGTTCTGTGTCCTGGTGCATGTACTTTCATATAGAATTATACTGCAATGACGTAGATCTCTTTGAATCAAAGATTTTTGTTGTTTTAACTTAACAGTGCTGAAGAACCTTGTCAACTCAGACACCTGTAACCAAGTTGTAGCCTGTTATGTAATGTCTTGTTTTGACTTGTTTTCTGAACGACCTTTACTCGTGGATATTGCATTTGTGGTCATGCAAATACTTCATTTTGTGAGAAAATGGGCTGTTAGAGCTTACTAGTCAGCAAGTATGTCTTAGTTTCGTTACTGCCTACTTATTTTTGGTTGAACAAATGTTGACGATGGCTTTTTTTATCACTCTGTAATGAAGTCATAGCTAAAGTACAATGTCGTGAAAACTTGGTCACATTCCATCGAGGTCCGTGTTAATAAAACTTTTTTTACTACCGAGTAGTCTGTGCTTCGGGGATTTAGGAAATGACTCTGCACTTCCATCAGTGGTGTATGTGGATAATATAGCAAACGTATGTGAGGGCGGAACGTTGCATAGAATGTGAGAAACTAAAATCTGTGAAAAAAGTTTCTTGAGCCCAACAGTATTACGTGCAACTCTACAGCAGTCCAGTTCCGAAGCCTGTCATAAGGTTTGTACTAAATTTAGCATCTATCCGCCAAGCAAGCTTCGTTTGATGAAATACACTTTATTATGAAAGAACTGCAAAGCACGTGGAGTTCACGCTAATAGTTTCGGTTCTACCTGAAGAGGCGGGGGGGGGGGGGGGGGGCATAGAGAAATTTCTTTTCTCTATGGGGGGGGCATGTAGATAAAAGTGCCTGTGTATATTGAGAAAAGTCAGTGGTAAAGTTAAGCCTCCATCGTAGTAGCGAGTGATAATAGTTTATGCTTTAACACAGGAGGCTATCAATCTAAAGTAGCGATTCGTACAAGATCGGATGTTTACGAAACTGCCCGTGGAAGGTGATATTCCGTACGGGTAGACATGGCGCTGTGCGTGTACTGCCCGAAGGTCTCTCTGCCGACTCTACGAAACGTGTGCCGGGTTGTGCGGTTGTGCTGAGTATTTTATGCACTCGTTCATTTCATAGATGTTAGAACGCACTTTATACATGTGGTGTGACACGCAGCGACAATAATTCAGGAACCTTGCGATATGTATTTTCCTGCGATGACGAGAATACTGGGAAACGTCCCAGCTGCCGTACTGCAGTGCGTGCGATTGCCCCGGCGGTTACTTCATAGTTTCCCACCACCTTTCGAGTCCATATTTAATAGGGCTGCCTGTTATCAAGATAGATTAGCACTAGTGGGTGTTGAAGGGACGTATACTTATTCAAACCTTTTGGCTAGTAGTACTACTCTGCAGGCGCACTTTGACGACGTCCTAAAAGGCTCCGCGAAAGAGCGGATATCATTTCTGTGCCCCAATACAGTGTCTTATGTTATTGCTCAGTGGGCATGCTGGCTAGGGGGTCATGTCGCCGTACCGCTTTACTGGAATCATCCACGTTCAGTTCTAGAATATTACATAAAAGATTCCCAAAGCGCGCTCCTCGTGAGCACAAAAGCATATGCCGACCGTTTGCAGCCCATAGCGAAAGAATTAGATTTACCGTTGGTAGTCCTTGACGACGAGCTGAACAAAGAAACATACACAGCATCGAAACAGGTAGGTATGGTTAATACCGTTGTGTTGCGCTGCGACCTAAATCTATTTGCAGAAAACCGAGGAGTGGAAGCGACTAAAGCACAAGGATGCCCAAATACTGTACACAAGTGGCACTACAGGACCACCCAAGGGTGTCGTCACAACCCACAACAACCTGTTTGTTCAAGCTTCGGCCATAATCAGTGCATGGGAATTCAGCTCGTCGGACGCTGTACTCCACACACTGCCCCTGCATCACACACATGGCATAGTGAATGCTCTGGTGGCTCCCCTGTATGCTGGAAGCACTTGTGTTATGCTGCCGAAGTTTGAAGCAGCTGAAGTAAGTTGACACTTGTTAGTTCTGAAAGTTCGTACCGTCAACTAGTAACATGTATATGGTATTTAAAAAAAAAAAAGGAATTTGAGCATGTGAATGACTTTGGAGTTTAGGAAGACATAACAGTACTGTTTTGGCACCATTGCTATTGATCAGTGTGCATCGCGCTATAAAACACGAGATGCCAAGCTCAAATTTCAGAAATCCCAGGGCTTCTTGGCATCGCAGCGGTCAATTATGCATTAAAAAAAAATTATGTTGTTTACACGGCGACATTGCATGTGCTGAGCGTGCTCCAGTGTGAACTCGGAGAAGGCCTTACTACAGGTGCACCAATGAACACGTGCTGCTGCTCTGGTGTAAAGCTTGCCTCATGGAACATTGTCAACGTCAGACTGAAGAGCACAGTGAAGGGGGACAGATGCAGTAGTGCGCACCATTGTGTCTGTCACATTCTGTGCCATTATATATATATATATATATATATATATATATATATATATATATATATATATATATATATATATATATATATATATATATAGTAGATAGATAGAGAGAGGGGGGGGGGGTATTTTACAGAATGAGCTGTTCAGTACGTATTCTGCTAATGGCAGATTTGGAATAAAAACATTGCAATTGTTGTGGCTATCCCGGCCATGTTCTCTATCTTTGGTGTGTGCAGGGATGGTTTTTGGTTTTTAAAGAATCTGCACAGAGACTCAAATAAAGTTAGAAGGTTGAAACTTTTAAAATAGTAGGTGGAGCTTCTGTAGATACTGTGAAGTCCCATAAAATGTGTTGGTAGAATCCTGGAACCTGTAATTGAAACTTGCTACTATGGTGTTGGGCTGCTGAGCACGAGGTCGCGGGATCGAATCCCGGCCACGGCGGCCGCATTTCGATGGGGGCGAAATGCGAAAACACCCGTGTGCTTAGATTTAGGTGCACATTAAAGAACCCCAGGTGGTCAAAATTTCCGGAGTCCTCCACTACGGCGTGCCTCATAATCAGAAAGTGGTTTTGGCACGTTAAACTCCAAATATTATTATTATGAAACTTGCTAGGAACTTTTTAAGCGTGGGCAAGCACACTTGTGTGGACATAGCCTTCAATGGTGCCTTGCCTGCAATAGTGCCTCAATATGTCAAGCATACTTGGAATTTACTCAGGCAGGAAAATGGACATCGCAAGGCAACGCTTTGCTTAGAAAAACAAGGATTCATTGAACTTTAGTTGAGTGGCTCAGAACTGCACCCCCCAGCATAGAACCACCTCAGAATTTCTAACGGTCTTCGTGTAAATTTCTGCAGCTGTGAAAGAATCCAGCATTGACTAAAGATTGCGCTTAGAAACATTTGCAGGCATTTAGGGTATCACTCGGCTGACACTGATCCTCATGTATGCCTAAGAAGAGTATGCACAGATCCACATTTTTTTTTTTTTTTTAATGGTAAAGCATTAACTTTCTGTGATGAAATTACAATAAAAGAGAACACAGCACAGCTCTGCTACTCATGATTTCTTTGAAAAGAAGACATGATGCATGTGTGGAACCAATAGGGATTCTGCATGGAAGTTTTATGTGCTGGTGGAAGTTTCACCTCCTCTTGTTTTTTTGTTGTTGAAGCTGCCAAAAGTGCAACTTTGTGTGAGCTTAGACATTTATTGAGTGTATACAAGCTTTCATGCATTTTTGCTTGGCCATGGGCTAGGCAAAGCCTGGCGTGCTGAATTCATGGGGGCAAAATATGCATGCACATTTTCTTTCTCATTTCTGTCAAAGCCTAAGAAACTGGTGTCAATGATCCTTGCGTGAGACTGAAACAGTTGCAGCACCTTATGGTTAGCACAGGGCTGTAGGTTGTAAATGCACACCAGTAGATGAAGCCAGCTGATTCGTAAAACCTCTGTTAAAAAAAAAAAAAAAGTGTCGTATATGCACACTCAGTCTGGAGGCATCTGCCATTATTTATTCAGGTGTATACATGTTACTGTTATGGAATACCAGTGATATAGCTGAGCTGAGAACAGCAGTACTGGTAACGTGGGTGAAGGAAACCAAGCATCAGAGGCCTTGTCATCACTTTTTTGAAGCTGAATGTCAGAACTCTGCCACATTCCCTCTCTTCTTTCTACCCTTCCTGTCACGCCTTTTCTTGGGCATCCACCAGCTTGCCTCGCCTCCACCTTCCTAGTGCACCTTGCTAAAGAGGTTGAACTTGTGCTGCTGTCATTGCAGGATGTGGCATCAAAGCAAATATTCTGCACATTGCGAATTTGCATGTAGATCCAATGCTTGGCCAGCTCCATTGCAGCGCAAGCACTGATGTGCCACTGGCCACACAACAGCCAATGCAGCTTGCATTTCCCTGCCCTACATGACTATGCAACTGAAGCATGGTTGCTATAACGACATGGCTGCTATAGCAACGTGACCACCAGTTCTAGTGCTCCTTTTTTTAAAAAGATGTCATACTTTGGCCACACTTTCTCCGAAGCAATCGGGTTGGCCTAAGGTTTCCTCCCTCCATGACATGTGTTGGTGCTTTGTGATGCTATCTTCAGCCAAAGTATGCCAAGCTGTTATTGCATGAGTGATCGTGTATCACTCATCCATTGGCATCAAAGTGCTGGCAGTGGCTAAACCTTTATAAACACATTTTTGGCTGCTTTTCGATAAAAAGATTTGTGTAACGCAAGAATGTTTGTAATGCACTGTACCATATTTGAATATAGGTCTACTTGGCCTTTTTTTCTTTCCCTGGAAATGTTACCCAAAATGAGCTATTGACCTATATTCGTGACCAAAGGATGACCACCTATATTCTTGAACAAAGCTAGCAAAAGTACCGAACTAGCAGAGCTCTTCAGTCGCGCCTGTCGTAAAGCCACTCTGTAGATTATCTGAACTGGCTTTAAGAAATGCTACATATCTAATGCACACGACGGGTCTGAGGATGATCTTGGTTGGGGTGCCGAGGACATGTGCAAGGCATCTGACTGGAACGACTTCTCTGGAAGTTCTGATGAAGATGCATCTTGTAGCATCGACAAGCAAGATTTAGTAGCTGAGCTTACGGTATATAAAGGTGTGTCATATTCAAGTTTTCCATGCTAAAAAGATGTGGGTCGATCTATATTCAAATTATAATTCTATAATAATACTAAATAATTCATATAATCATTCAGAATGATAATTATAATAATCATAACTTTATTTCTTGTCGAGTTCAGTATAAGGGGTCGACATATATTCATGTACGACCTATCTTCAAGTAAATGTGCTAGTTCGAATACAGCACCATAAGTAGTTGCCACTAGCCTTCCATCCTTCTAGCTATATCTTTGGTGTACTGCAAATTTTTATATGTATACATCCGGCTAATTGGGGTCCCTGATGTGCAAGATCTAATCCACTATTGCAACTGGCACCTTGGCCCTTAGTGATGTCTCACTAGCATGTCCAGGAGTGCAAGTAACTGCAGAAGAAAACAACGCTGAGAGAGGCACCTAGGGGACTTGCAGAAGAAAAAAAAAAATTGGCAGGCGCATCTATTGCGTAGTGAGGGGGGGGGGGCAACTCTCGAGTGTGCAAAGTCGGGACGGGGTGGAGGCGGGGGGGCAGCGACCGACCCTGTCATTGATAGGAGGCGCCAGTCTGTATGTGCAAAATAGTTTCACAGTTTTGTTATTCCTACCATGTCGTGATTTTAAACAAGAAAGGCACAGTAGTTGCCTGACTAGCATGGCTACCAGCGCATGTAAAGGTACCGTGAATGAGCAGTGCCTACAACGGAACTAAAACCTAGACAAAAATGAAACCTCCTTTATATTTTGACAATGGAAACAGAAGAAAAAAAACTAATTTACATGTGCAACCAAGTTTATAATAACAGGAAATATAATTTGTTGAATGTTATTCAGCAGAAAAAGCAAAAGTCTGGACATTTGGCCATCTCCCAAACGGGTGAAGTCGAGATTCCGGACATTCATTTCAAAGTTCAGACTGTACCACTAAAGTCGGGACAGTTGGCAACCCTAGGAAAGTGCCCTCATATATACCTCCTCTCCTTATATGCGTGGGTTAAGACATTGTGCTGAACTGTGCCGAGTATGGAGCGTAAAATGTGCATATGACCACAACCCATATTTTGTAAAGTTCCATTTCATTTTACGTACTTCTTGCGTGTTGCAATTTGTAGTTAGTCCCAGCAACGACTACATCTGAGCCATGCTTGAGCTAATGACAAGGGATGAACAGAATAGAAAATGGATCATTAGAAAATGTAGCCCTAGAGCTACTGCTGGTTCCTGTTCTAAGACTTGTGGCTCCTGGCATTCCGAACATTGTGAAAGGTGATAGTGAACTATTTATACTGGATGGAGCTCTGTAAATCTGGTACAGTGCAGGCCCAGCCTTAGTTGCAAGCCTGAGAATTTTCGACAAAGACTGAAAGGCTGGTTGCTAGTTGCCTTCCTCTGTATTTCATTACGGTGACATGTATCCTAAAAGAATGCTAAATTCTGTAATAATGTAACATTAATGTGTTGTGCAATGTCTCTGGTGGGTCGGCAGCTGGCACGGTCTGCTGCCAAGCACAAGGTTGTAATTTCGATTCCTGTCCCGGTAGTTGCATATTCACAAGCACATAACACAAGCACATTTAATCAGCAGCCCTATGAGTGTCCTTTTATTAGACAATGTGTAGCTTTGAAACCTTAAAGCCTGTCAGTGAAGATCATATATTGCATTCACTGCAATTTTGCTGTTTCAATCAGTAAAAAATGTCTCAATATTGAAATTTGTGCATGTGTGTGTGTGTGTGTGTGTGTGTGTGTGTGTGTGTGTGTGTGTGTGTGTGTGTGTGTGTGTGTATTCCTTGCGAGGGCTTTATATCCTAGACATTATATAAACTTTCCTGTGTAGGAGTCTAAAATCAATAGGTGTCTGTAAATACTTCCTTGACTTCATAAAGTGACATTAGTCCTGAGGCCATATTTTGCAGTGATCCATTTCATTTTCAATTTTTTTTCATATTGACTGTCGCACTGAGTGGCCAATCCTGGTAACAACAATGGTACAGCATTGTCCAAGTCGATGAAGGGGGAAAAATGAAATGGATTACATGAACTACTATAAACTGTGGCCCCATGTTATGGCATTAACTCCTCACTTGCACACTGCTGTATATTGGCTATGTTTATCTTATCTGCTGCTACTAATTTTGCATTCTTGGCCAGCAACAGATAGGACAGTATGTGGCATTTGCAAAAGGATAGAAAGTTGAGCGAGTTAGTACGGTAACATGATCTTGGGTTGCAGCACTAAGGGACGTGGACACAGACTAGAAGCAGACAGGATAAGTGCTAACTCTCAACTAAAATTTTATTGAAACGAAGAACATATATGTAGGTTATTGCAAAAAACAGCAGCATAAGAACATGACAAGGTATAAACACATCAGTTAAACGTATCAGGAGATAGGGAAGTAAAAAAAAAGGAAACAACAAAAAGACACTACTACAGATTAACACACGTGTTGTGAAGATGCTAAAATTCGCATTCTAACAGAGACGAAGATGCATGGCTCACGCAAGTCTCTCCTAACCTTTTAATGTGAAATGCCTCGATTATTTCTCGTATGGTTTGGCATTTGTGTCTTGAAAGAATTTTTGTCTTCAAACAAAAGTTTACAATTGCAATTGAAACAATGTGATGCTAGATGTGAAGCATTAGGGTTAAGTGAATGTGTGTGTTCTTTTAGTCTAATATTAATGCAGCTGCCACTCTGTCCAATGTAAGTTTTTTTGCACATGAGTGGAATCTGATGAACTATACCAGTGTTACAAGGCACAAAAGGGGACACATGTCTAAACATGTCAGGTTGTAAACCTTTGTTTGAAGACACACAAATTCTTTCAAGACACAAATGCCAAACCACATGGGAAATAATCGAGGCATTCTACATTAAAAGATTAGGAGAGATTTGCGTTAGCCATGCATCTGTGTCTCTGTTAGAAAGCGAATTTCAGTATCTTCACAACACGTGTGTTGATACGAAGTAGTATCTTTTTGTTTCCTTTTTTTTTTTACTTCCCTATCTCCTGATACGTTTAACTGATGTCCTTATACCTTGTCATGTTCTTATGCTGCTGTTTTTTGCAATCGTCTATATATATATATGTTCTTCGTTTCAAATTTTAGTTGAGAGTTAGCGCTCGTCCTGCCTGCTTTTAGTCTGTGCCCGTGTCCCTTCGCACTGCAACCCAAGATCATGTGGCATTTGCCAAATATTGTGAGAAAGTTTTGGTTTCCTCTTATTCTCTCCATGAATAACAGGCATAAAGATATCATTTTTGTTTATTGCATTAAACAGAACTTGAATTGCACAAACAGAATGCTGCCCCACTGGCTCAGAAACTGTAGCATTCTGCTACTAAGTACAAGTCAAAGGTTTGGTTCCTTGCCACCACAGCTGTGATCGAATAGTTGTCCCAGCTAACCACAGATATCTGTGGAACATTCGCTTAAAATGCTAACACTTTGTCACAGGAATATCTGTAATGTTGATGCAAAGAACATCCACTAATGGATGTCCGTGTAGGGTTTCTGACAGGTATACAAGGCACAGTCATAAGTAGCTGTTATGCATTTAAGTGAAAATGAATATAAATTGTACCGATTAATGTTCTTTTCTCGTGACTTGCAAATACAAAATCATGGGTGGAATATTAGTTGCACACTTCAGTGTAAACTGTTTTCACATATTTTATTTCTTATCGAACATCAGAGTGGACAACATCAATGTGGACACCGCAAGGATATGCATTAACATGGAGCTGAATAGCTAATAACCAGCAACATTAAAACGAGCTCTCAAGGTATATTTGTAGTCTGATTGGATCAATGCCATGTATTATATGTATAGTTTTACAACTGGCAAAATTCACTAGTAGAACTCCACCCCTTCTTTTTGGACTCCAGCACCAACATGTGGTCCAGCACAGGCATATAAATGCTTGCAAAGGGAAGCAGAGTGTTGCTTCAGAAATGTGTGCATGCATGTGACTGAATTTAACTAGCCCATGTCAGTGGAAACTGCATGAAATGTATATTTGGTGGGGTACAGATGAAAAAGTAGATTGGGATGATGGTCGCTTTTTTTGCTGCAACTGAGTACCCAATTTTGGATGTTTGACAAATCTGTAAAACTGCTGCCTTTTGTCTAATAGTAAACGCCCCTCGAATTTCCATTGGCCATCTAGTGAATATCCACGATTGCTTAGGGTTGAACGCAAAAATTTGTGTGCAAAGGTTTCTTTACACATACTGTACACTAGGTTGTCAAAATTAACCTGGAGCCCTCCACTATAGTAGCATTCATAACATGTGCTGCTTTGCAATGTAGAAGCTGTTTAATATTATTACGTAGACCTTGGATGTATGGTGTGAAATGAGTGTCTTTAAATGCTGGAGCTGCAGAGCAACATTAATTCTGCAGATAGCAACTGTTTTACAGGTATGGAACTATCTCATTGAACCTCCAACAAGAGGGCCTCGAATCAATGTTTATATGGCAGTCCCAACAATCTATGCAAAGCTTGTACAACATTACGACAAAATGTTTTCAAGCAGTGCTCCCTTCTCCAGAAGCAAAGAATTCATCCGTGCAGCTTGCACACAAAAAATCAGGTACAGACCATTGTTTGCTATGGCATTTATTTCATGTTAATTTATTTGCAATCCTAGCGTTGAGGCTCCTCGAATACTAATTATTGGTTAAGCCTGCACTGCTTTCTTTGTTCCTCATTTGCTTTTCTGCTTTCTCTTGGCTTGATATGACTGTCTTGCAAATGTAATAGTCTTGGATTTTGTCTACCTTCATTGCTTTGGTTTAAATATGTACTCTAGTAGGAAGTTAAAAAGTCAGCCAAGCCATTTCTTTAATAGTGTAACATTTGAAAATTAACTCTACGTGACATGCTTTGCAAAGCTCAAGTTCAGTGAGAGACTGCCACCTGTTGTGTGCCCTGCTGCAACTAACCTGAAAAATTATGCAGCAGACTCCCATTTCAACCATTTGACTGTTGTGTAGCAAGAAAGCACTTTGCATCACAGCATTAGGTTGATTTATCTATGGAAAACACTCTGGGAAGAGGCCCTAGCAGCTCCGGCATTGCACGTGCTGTTGCAAAAATTGTAAGGAATCGAGGCGCTTCGAGGCGCTGAGCATGGATTACCTTTATCTGTCAATTCAGCATCCTGGCCTAGAAGCATGAGGGGCGGGAATACTTGCTTATGAAAGCAAGTGTGAGAATTTCACCCATTGAACTTTTTTTATGGCCTGCAGAATAGCTTACAAAAAATTTTGAATTTGGCGTGCTAAATCATCACAAAATACAGGTAGGGTCCTTTGTTTTCAGCTAAACCGGATACTTTCCCATTTTTGCACCTCGAAGAAGGTTTATAACAATTAGTGTAAACACAATTTTTCCCCAAAGTTACACTCATTTGTAAAGGGTTAAGAATAAATTAAAAGAAAGTGTTGCAAATGCAACAACCATTGCATGATATGAATTGTTTTGCACTGACGCCATGACTCCCTTTCCCTTTTTTGCTCTTATATTCCATGCGCAGCATGAAATCGGGGACCTGACTTCAGACATGATTAAGCTGGGGTCTAAAGGGACGCCACAAGGGTCAGTCATATCCCCAACCCTCTTTAACCTAGTCATGATCGGTCTATCCCGGACACTCTGCTATTGACGGTATCAGTCATACCATGTACGCAGACAACGTTACCATCTGGTGTACGGGAGGTAGTGACGGACAGGTAGAGACGGCCCTGCAAGAGGCGGTTGATGCTACCGAGAGATACCTTGAGTCCACGGGCCTTCAGTGCTCACCGCACAAGTCAGAACTGCTACTTTATCGACCCAAGCGCAGAGGCCCGAAACCAAAGGGATGGAAGCCACTCGCCGAATGCGACATAAAACTGCGCACAAAAGACGGAGGCTATATTCCGAGGGTGGATGCTATCCGGATTCTCCGCATGATGGTAGAGTTGAGTGGTTCAAACAACCAGACAGTGCTGCGACTCACTAAGAAGACGGACAATGCCATCAGACTAATCAGAAGAGTGGCCAACCGGCAGCAAGGCCTCGGAGAAGATAACCTCGTGAGATTGGTACATGCGTTCGTAATGTGTCATTTCACTTACGTCGCGGCCATGCACAACTGGCAAAGATTGGAAAGGGATAAGCTCAATGCATTAATCAGGAAGGCAATCAAGAGAGCTCTCGGCCTCCCTGTATACACTCCCACGGAACGCTTACTTCAACTTGGCATGCATAACACGCTAGAGGAAATAGCGGAAGCACAGGAGAGGGCCCAGTTCATCAGGCTATCTACCACACCAGCTGAAAGGCACATCTTACAGGAGCTGGGCGTTCCTTCCAGAGTAATCAAAACAAAGTTCTGCAGCATCCCTCGAGAGCAGCGGGACCGCATCACTGTCGCGCCTATCCCACGAAACGTCCATCCAGAACACAACGTGGGAAGACGTCGGGCGCGCGCGAAAGCTCTCCTGGAAAAGGCTCATGAACGGGCTTCGCAGAACAGTTTCGTAGACGCAGCGCGCTACGCTGACGGACAGGCCTTCGGTGTAGTTAGCGTAAATCATGAAAGCCAAATAATGAACGCAATCTCGATTCGGACGACGTCCTCTGAAATCGCAGAGCAGGCTGCAATAGCGATGGCCTTATTGGACAACAAGAGGACATCAATTTACAGTGACTCCATATCAGCTGTTAGGGCATTTGCCAAAGGAACCATATCCGAGCTGGCCCTAGGGATATTAGGAAGCAAAGAAATCAAGCCACACACATTGATCTGGTTTCCAGCTCACATGGGACAGATCGAGGGTGCCCCGCCCAACCTCAACGAGTCGGCACACGGAGCTGCGCGAGGGATCATCAACCACGTAGCTACCGGGCAGCGTGACGCCGGGGGTACTGACCATCGGGACTCTCCTTCCTCGTACACCGAAATTATCAAGCACTTTTACTTGGCTCGGAGGATCTACCCCCTCCCACATTGCAAACTCAATAGACCTCAGGCTTTGACACTAAGGCTTCTACAGACGGGGGCATACCCAAACCCCCTACTTCTTCACAAGATGTACCCCGAAATTCAGACGACAAATGCATGCGCACTATGCAATGACTTGGCGAACTTACCTCACATGCTCTGGCGATGCCCCGCGTTACGCAGTGATGAAAGTAACACTTCTTCACGCTGGGATGCTGTCCTACACAGCCCCAACCTCGAAGAACAGTTATGGGCTGTCCAACGGGCCCGCGACGCAGCGGAGAGGCTCGGCCTCTCTGTCCCGACGTGGGAGCGGCCCGCTGCGCGCTAGGGCGCGCCCTAAAGGACCATAATAAAGTTTTTCATCCATCCATCCATCCATCCATGAAATATTTGAAGGTCTGCACCTTGTTGTTCATGTTTCTTACCTATCTGTCCCATCCTTCATGCTGTTTTAAATTTGGGAATCATATTAACATTATTAATGTATATGAATGTGATATATGCTTCCTTTTCACTTAACATTCAAACAAGAACCGGCATATGTAGTGTATTCAGCACCTTCCAGCCTTAAGTGAACACAAGCTTGTTGCCGTTGTAGCAGCTTGTGTAAACGATGGTAATGTGCTAGGAAGTGAACACAGGGCTGACATTGCTTTGCATTGCAAATGGTAGTTTTGATGCTAAAAAGTGTCTTCGCAATTAGGGTACGTAGGCCCCGGCAGGTCTAGGGTGAACACAATTCTCAGAATGCAAATGGTAATGCACATAAGAGCATCACACCTTTTGCATCATGTCCGCTACTATTTGTGCTTTTATCCCATGTTAATTTGCAGAAAACAAGGTGAACAAAAGATTGCCACACTTTGTCCATATTTGCTTTTGTTTGTGATTTCTTTAAAAAGTGCAAATAATGCCTGTCAACAATGATTTGTATAGATACGTTCATCACATGGCTTGTGAGCAGCTCTTTTTTATATGTTCCTGTGAGTACTCGCACTTCATTAAGTAGAACATTTATGTCCAAAAGGAGCCTGTGTTAATCATTTATGAAAAGTCCTCGGGAAACTCCCAAGCTTTGGGCTGCCAGACAACATGAACTGTGATTTTTTCCCTTGTTTTCCTCTTTAAAAATGGCATCATATTTTTACCCCTCATATTTTTACCCCTCCGATTTAAAAAAAAACCTGCAACTCGAAAATGAAGATCCTATACGTATTTTATTGCTTAATTTCAACCTGGCAGTGTTGGACTTGGAGATTTGTAGTGTTGATATGAAGATGGCAATTATTTTTTCAGCTCACTAGCGTTAAATAAATGTTAGCACATACTTGAGTGCAATGCTTGTAACATTTAGATACTGTGGATTGTTTTTGTTTCATCTGATAGGTTGATGGTGAGTGGGTCAGCATCACTTCCACTTCCTGTGTTTGAGCGCTGGAAAGAAATAACTGGGCATACATTACTGGAACGTTATGGAATGACAGAAATTGGAATGGCACTCACAAATCCTCTTCATGGAAGACGAAAACCTGGTAGGCACTGCACAAGATCCTTGAATATTGTTCTCGTAATAGCTTTTTTTTTTCTACATGGATTCTCTAACTTATTTTTTCAGGATGTGTAGGCAAGCCATTCCCAGGTGTCAAAGTCTGTCTTGCAAAGCCAAATGCCTATGCTGCAACAGGTTATGATGTGATTTTGACTGGCGATGAGTATGGAACTAAAGTTGTCAAAGGAAGTGAAAATGACTCTGGTGACCTTCTTGTAAAAGGGCCAAATGTCTTCAAGGAATACTGGAACAAACCAAAGGCTACTAAGGAGGCCTTTACAAGTGATGGCTGGTTTAAAACGGGTACGTTTAATGCACTGTTTTTGCCATTATTTGGGAGATTTTGTCATGTATCTGTCTCTTGCAAGTGATATTCTGTTATGAGAAGACCTGCAATTGATGAAACCAGTGTTTCTGGAGCCATCCTTAAACGTGGCGAACCTTAAAATTCAGTTTCTGTCGCACCACAGTAGTATGACATCATTATATAGTAGTTGTGCTGTGATGCTGTAAAATTTAAGGACAAATTGGTATTTCACATTTTGCTGCATGCTAAAATAAGAAACAACACTATCAAGGGCATCTTTTTATTATTGGAAGCACTATGTATGATGTATTTAACCTTTGCAGCTTCCTTGACCAAATATATCCCTATAGTATCACTCCCTATAGAAGTAAGAATATGAAGTAGACTCCTGCTAGCAATGAACGGAGTTAAGCAAAATTTTCAGACATGAAGAACAATGTGTAAAGGGTATGTTTCCCATAGAGACAGAAAAGAATATAGTCCACTTAAGACGAACGACTGGTTCGGTTAAATCAACTTAAACTTCCACTGCCGCCCTGATGTCTGCTGTTTGGATCAGCAAGAGACCCATATTGGTAGATTTGGAGGAGGTGACTGCTTGCCAGCCACACGAGAAGTGCATCGTGTTAATGTGGACATAAACAGCTGCATTAGCATCAATGATAGTGTGGAAGCCTGCAGGCTGATAATCATGGTGAGGGCACTGGCCAGGAGCCACAAGAACCAGCGATGTTCTCGCATGGTGCAGCTGATACTGCCCTGAATCCTTACAAGAATTTTTAGAGAGCATGAGGGCATTGAAGAGTTCTTGAGCAAGCTAGCTGAAGTGTCAGCTTTTGTGACAGCGCACAGAATTGCACAGTGCAGACAAGAAACTCAACAGCTTAACTAAGAGTGCATAAAGCAATACTTTGTATCATGTGAATCCAATAAATGGCTCTTCTTCTGGCTTTTGGTGTTAATGCTGTCTCATTTATCATTCTGTATCATGGATGTTTGGGTGCACCAGGAATAATATATTTTGAGTTTTCTGGATCACTTCTGTTAAAGGCCAACTGCAACAAAACTTTGGGTTGCAGAAAAAGCTTAGTTTCAGATAGTGTAGATACAGAGCAGCCTCCATGCGAAATTGTACACTTGAAATACTAGTGGATGCATCACAAAAGGCTTGCAAAAGGCTTGCAAAAGGTAGTATTTTTTATACCAAAACTGAAAAAAAAAATCATGCCGGCATTACCACTCACCAGAAGTGACACGTGACTTAACACGCAGCCCCTTGGCATGACCTTTGAGATTAGATACCCCCAGCAGTGCACTGAAACGTCTCGGAGGAGACGTGCTGGGACTTGCGTCAAGCTCGCTAACCGCCAACTGCACCTGCTGTCTGCTTAGGCACTATCTAAAGACTGCTAATAAGAAAATTAGACAATTACCAGCCCTGCAGCTCTGCCACGATTACTTCAGTAGTAGACAGTTTTAAAATAGTGTTCAGCGCCTTATGTACATTAAGCATAAGCCCTTTGCTGGACGCTATGAAGCACATCTTTAGATATGGGACCACAAAGAGAATAGTAAAAGGCAGGGCACTGTCTGGTGCCTTGTGTCGAACATGTCCAAACCAAGACCGTCTATTAGCAACCATCCTGCCGTTTTTGTGCCAGGCTATCTTGTCAGCCCTATGGACACCTGATTCTCACCTAATTTCATAAATCGAATGTGCTAGGCGCTATTAACTGGTATTTCAGGTGGGCTTAGAGGAAGCAAGAGCTTATTTCACAATTAATTGGTGATCCTTGATAGTGAGAGTGCAGCCATTGAGGAAATCGCACTGAAGCAGAAGCAGCAAATGCCATCATGTTTCACGTTTCCTTGCGTACGTAAAGATTATGTACATTGAACTGGCCAAATGTATGTTAACCTAGCATACATGAGCCGCAGAATCCTAATAGCTTACGAAGCAAGCACAGTAAGGATGATGTTATTTCTTTGCATACCTAAGGCATTTGTTTGCTTGAAAATGCTATTCTAAAGCTTTCTAGTATATATTACTCGTTTATAACCAACTTAGCCAAATTAATATTTCGTTGCAGCTGGCCTTTAATGCAAACTTCTGAAAGCCAAACATATTTTCACAGTTCCTTCAAGTTCATCTTAACAGAAGTCTACTGTAGTTACTTCCAAAGTTTTATAAATTATGCAAGTTTCTCTGAAAGTAAGATAAGCTGTTTTAAACCCAGAAGTAACATTTCAAGGGGCACTGAAGAGGAACAATAAATCACTTTAGACTGGTAGGGTATTCTCTCAAAACTCTTAATTTCATTCATTTGGACTGAAAAAATGTGAATTAATACTGGACATAATGTAGGCCGAACTTCTCTTGAGTTTGGTGCTGAAGTCACGGTGCCTGTAGGTCAGTGTGGTGCGGATTTAAAGGTATTTTCTCATATTTCGTGTCATTTTGTTTAAGAAATGTTTTTGAAACCTGTTAGGTTGAGTCTGATTCTTGAGTCTGATTTTTTTTTTTATTTGATGCAATGTAGACATTGTTTACCGATAAGCAAATCGCTAGACGCGACAAGACACTCAAAATCCTTGATGTTGTGCCAAGCTGGTGCGGGGATTTCAAGGCAGCGTTACCACCAGTCCTGTTTTTGCCTCTTTAACAGCTTAATGTGCTTCCTCTTGTGGTAAGACTGGTTATTTTGTTATTGCTGAAACATTATTTATTGATGCAGCTTAATATTCCTCTTAAGTATCCTTTGAAGAACATGTCATGATCATGCATTGAGGATGCAATACAGATAAATTTTAGACATGGTCAAACAGCTCATAATAACTTTATATTTTATATTTAGTTGAATTTTGTCATGGTATTTTGTAATTTCAATGGGCACTTGCAAGTTCCAGTATATCCTAGTCATGTTATCCTGTCTCCGAACAGATTTGTACATCTTTGGGCAAAAAAAAAAAGTTTCTTCAATGTAAAAAGGCTTGACCCGCCATGGTTGCTTAGTGGCTATGGTGTTGGGCTGCTAAGCACGAGGTCACAGGATCGAATCCCGGCCACTGCGGCTGCATATCGATGGGGGCGAAATGTGAAAACACTCGTGTACTTAGATTTAGGTGCGCCTTAAAAAACCCCAGGTGGTCCAAATTTCCAGAGTCTCCCACTACAGCATGCCTCATAATCAGATCGTGGTTTTGGCACGTAAAACCCCATAATTTTTTTTAAAAGAGGCTTGGTTATTTGCAGGAACAATCAGATTAAGTGAATATGCAATCAGCCACTGTTCTGTATTCTAATGAATGAAAAAGTGCGTCTTCACATTGTGTGGCAAAGCTAGATTATAAGACCAATTGCAGTCCATTTTAGTGATGCAGTCCATGCTGTAGAAATAAGTTTTTGTCAGAACTGCGGTGGTTCTCAGGAAGTGCACTATAGCACTTAACAACCTGATTTGTATTAGTATGCTACTTTTGGGAGTTATAATACTGCAGAATTGCAGCCAGCTATTGTTCGGGGCTTATTTGTTTACTGCAACACCCAGAGGTGTGCAAATATCAATTTTCTAAACCAAATCGAGTACTTTTTGGATAGTGCAAGAAACGCTTAGAATGCCAAATAGTTTTCAAATGATGAGAAACCGTATTTGCCCTTAATATAAAACAATGTTCACACAGTATATTGTCAACATTAGCGAGCTTCAGTCACTACATTGCACATTATGAGGCATTTATTAAATGTGCATATGACCCATTAGGAACAAATGAGTATATTGTGCACATACTCGCGACTCTTTGGTGAGTGCGAATGGTAGTAGTTTAGGCAGAAAAGTTTGGCTCGCTGAGCGATGCATAGCATGCTCCATTACGTACCGCTCTCTCTCTCTCTCTTTTGTCAAGTGCAGGCACCGCGGGGGGGGGGGGGGGTGAAATTTATCACACTCTTGGTCCAATTTTAGGGTTCATCGCTCACAGTTGATGATTGAAATTACTCGATTCAAAGACTAAATCGAATTTGATGATATTTGATCTGTTATTTGACATTTTTTGTTATTTGCAATTTGCTGAAAGAAAACCTAAGCACTGTCACCAGCTGCAATAAGATTTTCCCAAAATTGCTCGTCGTAAATTTGGAAACAGTAAGCTGAGGAATGGAATTGTACTTGTTTTGAAGGCGATCTGAGATTTCTTGAACACTGCCTGGCTTTAGTTTTGCAATAATAATGCATGCTTTAAGCTAATAATTCAAAGTTAATGAGTTATAGTTGGTTTGCTGGATAGTTTCTTTTTTACTTTGCTTTTGGATTTGAACTGCCATGTTACCTTTGCTGTATTGTAGTAAGGAATTTTTTTAATCAGCACTTGGACATGTGCTATACCTGCGGACAACTTTCTCTGGAAGTGAAAGGAAAGCTACTAAACTGGAGTTTCTGGTCATGTTTTGCTGCACCAAGTAGTCCAGCAACATTTGAGAGTGTTTTTGGTTTCTTAGAGCAAATATCGAATCAGTGTAGCTTTATGTGCAATGGTTTTGCATTTGCCCAGGCACAGAAGGAAAAAGCAGCAAAGTAAGTCAAATGTTACACTCAGTGGTATGTTTTGTCCTATTTTGGTGTTGCAAATAAGCTGTTTTTCTTTTCTCTTCCCCGCCTTAAACTAATTCAGATGAAAAAGTGGGACCTTCTTCAAAAGCGCTCTCTTTTGTGCGCGCTTTGCCTCCGTAGCTTTCCCTTCGTTGCCGCAGAAAGTTGTCTGCGAGTGTAAGTCACAAGGGTGAAAACTCAAGCTGTAAATTTCTTATATAGGTTTGTGAACATGTGTGAACTAACAAAGCAGTGTAGCTGTAGTACCATCCTGTTCCACAATATATGAAGTGTACCATAAACAACTTACTCAACTGCATCCACATCTAATTTTTCAAACCACATCACTAACAATGCTAACCGCACGCTTGGTTACCTCCATCGCAATTTCTCTATGGCACCTGCTAACTTAAAGCTACTTCTGTACAGAACACTAATACGTCCTAAGCTTGAATATGCCTCTTCTGTATGGGACCCCAGCTTAGATTACTTAACAAATGCAATAGAATCTATACAAAATCGTAGCGCATGTTTCATTCTTACTAACTATTCTTGGACATCAAGCGTAACATCTATGAAGGCTACTTTAAACCTCCCTCTCTTCTTATCCCGTTGGAAGTTAGCACACTTATCACTGCTGCACAAAATTTATTACTATAATCTGGAATTAAAACATGAACTATTGTCCGAACCTGCATACATATCATCTCGTACTGACCATCACCATAAATTAAGCGTTCCAGACTGTCGCACGAACCTATTTTTTTATTCATTTATTCCTAACACTACCAATGAATGGAATCATCTGCCGGCCTCAATTGTTAACATAACTGATACATCTGCTTTTAGATCTACTATTGAAGAATACTTTTGTTAATCTGCACTTTCGTTTTTTTTTTATTATTGATATTATGCCCTGTTATCTGAACATGCTCTGTATTTCGTTCCACTCCCTTCTGTAACACCTTTGGGCCTTGAAGGTACAATAAATAAACTGCTATGCACATATGTTGGAACCTGACAATAGCACAGCAGTTTTTCATTTCAGCTTCTATCTTGTCAACTTTCATCATCCTTAGTTTAGATGTAGCTTAGTGTGTTATGCAAAGCCCTTCTTGTGGTTACACCCACGGGTTAGGCTGCTGCCATTTCCTGAGCACACATATTGAATGCTATTGATTCTATCCGTCTCCTCTTCCCTCTCTTACCCGCCGTGGTTGCTCAGTGGCTGTGGTGTTGGGCTGCTGAGCACGAGGTCGCGGGATCGAATTCCAGCCATGGCGGCCGCATTTCAATGAGGGCGAAATGCGAAAACACCCGTGTACTTAGATTTACGTGCACGTTAAAGAACCCCAGATGGTCGAAATTTCCGTAGTCCTCCACTACGGCATGCCTCATAATCAAAAAGTGGTTTTAGCACTAAAACCCCATAATTTCTTCTCTCTCTTGAATTGAGGTGATCACAGGGCGTATTTGACGCATCTGTAATTTGATAAAGATGTACCAATTTAAGACAAGACTGAAATCCCTCTGGCAGAAAGTCTCTAGAATCCAACATATAGGATGTACAGGCTCACTCACTGTTATTAGACACATCTTTAACATTCAAGCATGCGTAACAGCTTGTGTTTGGAATGTAGGCATACAGATAAATTTTTTACAAATATATATGCCTTTGGCATCATATTGGAAGGTTTTTTTTCCCCCATAAAGTCAAAGAAATGTTTTAGTTATATTAAATACTTATTTGCTTCTTATAAGAGTGGAAAACCCTTTGCTTGCCATTATTGCTTGCTTTACCTTGTAAAAAAGTACTTGTAAAGGTCATTGCCCTCATTAAAGCTAAGGACAATGGTTTTCTGGCCTTATGCTCCATGGGCTTAATTTTCTTCAAATATCAAATACTCCCATGACACTTCGCAATACAGTGTAGAACAGCATTGTAGCACGAAGTATGTTATACCAATTTGCTCAATTGCACACCATATTCAACTTTCATGATCTGTGTAACTTGTAAGCAGCCCATATATTCATGTTATATTTCTGCATGAAAATGACCACTTCATGATCATAATATTCTTGTAGCTGTGAGAGAGATTGTGGAAGCAAGTAACCAATGTATAGAGCTGAACAAAATTACTGTGAAGCCATAATTACTGTGCACTTTTATGTCTGTTATCATAATCATGAACCTTGATGCTTGTAAATAACTGCAGAGCAACATGTTCAGTTAGCAAAGTGCTGAAAGCAAATCCTATGCTATTCTGAAATTTAATTAATATATTGGGGCTACAAATATATAGTGCTGATGACAAACTATAGTTGTAATGTGACCAAGAGGCTTCTTGCCATGATGTATTGAAAATGGCTGAGTGGTACTCCTAGCAAAGAAGTTGGTAACTTCACATGCCCAGAAAGGTCAGAAGTGCCAGGTATAAAGGGGCAGTGGGAGCAAGGTGTGGGCAGCAATGGCTGTTTGCCCAACAGAGCAATCCTTGTCAAGAAAACCTTCAAAGGAAAGACCACCCTCACCAGGTTTGGCCATTTTTAACAAACAAGTGCATCATATCCTTCACACACTGATGATTGTATATTGTAGCACTGCGCGCCAATGAACACAGCTGAAATTTTTAGACCAAACTCAGCACATCCTCTGTCTTAAGGCAGCACCGCTCCCAGCCAGAGAAGTTGGGTGACACACACAAATGACGTGATGTAGGACGCAGTCCTAGCAACGTCGCTCACTGTGACATGTTACTTCGGTAAATTGTACAATGTGGAACGTGCAACGCCACCACTGGAAATGCGCTGCACAGCAAAAAGAAAGAGATGGAAGAAAAAAAAATCAAGGCGGGGCTGGTCACATGAACCTGACGCTGCCCCTGGGCTCCGGTGTGGAAGAAGAAGGGAAAGGAATGTCACTTGCAGGTGCTACACGAGGCAGAGAGTGTCTGTTGGCAGTCATGCCCACCTCCTGGCGGTATGGTGACAGGAAATTCTATTTCTTCCATCTCCTCCAATAACAAACCGATTACAAAAAATTCGTATGGTAAAAGGATCCCTAGATGGCATTTTAGAACTTATAGTGTATAGCTAAAATTTGCAATGGTGTCTGGGGAGGGGCCCTTTAAGGGGGTCACCCCTCGTGCCACCCACTTCAGACACTGCAGATATGGTGCATAATTAGTAAAATGTAACTTTGTTGTACAATTAAAATTTGATGCCAGGCATTGTTTTGTATTGAATTAAAGCATCCCCTTTCTGCCAGTGACTTTGCACA
Source organism: Dermacentor albipictus (assembly GCF_038994185.2). NCBI lineage: Eukaryota > Metazoa > Arthropoda > Arachnida > Ixodida > Ixodidae > Dermacentor > Dermacentor albipictus. The sequence continues at coordinate 201,001,519 of NC_091821.1, read as the reverse complement.
GTGCTGCTGATATATGCAAGTTGTGGTGCATTTGCTGAATGACAGACATGGATAAGCACTAGATTTATTTTTGCGTGAACATGAATAGCAGCTATTGCTTTTGGTATGCCCTATGATTTCAGTTCCTTAAGGAAATAGTCTTTATTCTTTTCCTTGCTTGTTGATTTCCTAGGAGACACTGCTGAATACAGAGATGGAGCATACAGGATCCTGGGTCGCACATCATCAGACATTATCAAAAGTGGGGGCTACAAGATTAGTGCTTTGGATGTAGAACGTCACCTTCTAGCACACCCAGGTAACATTGCTGAACTGTTTGTAAAGTGACTGTTGCAAGGTGCAGCAGTTTCACACTCTTGAGTACTTATCCAAAAGCAGAGCTTCGTAGTGTGCACTAATAGCTGCCTTGACTTTTGCTGTGCATCTGTTGTGATGCAGTGCACTTCAAAAGGCAATATGTTATAGTGGCATTGTCAGTAATGTTGCCGGAATTTGGATATCATCATGAGTTTTCTGCATTGCCATGTTGCTGTGGATGTCGGATCTGTAAGCAGATGTGTAGCCTTTTTTTGGTGCTGTTATGTAGAAACCATGGAAAATAACAGAATAATAGTTCGAGTGCACAGGGAATATGCTACACATTTGTGGTTAGCTTTTTTTAGAAGCTTGCAACCCTTTAAAGAGGCACTAAAACTTTTTTGCACACAGTTGGAAAAGGTTTCCGATTTGTAGACAATACTGCTGTGAATGTGCGAATCAGATGTTATTCTGCATGCATGCAGTAGGAAACTTACAATATTACATTGTTTGCTCTCTCTTGCGGCTCCCTTAAACCCCTATGATTGTTTGTTTTCCCTGCCTTATGCAATGTCAGTGATGATGCTACAGCAGGCTCGTGACAGCCCATAGATGCCAGCCATTGGGCAATCATTTGTGGCCACGAATTACTCATGAGCACGAGCTTGCACATGCATGCACACTCTTCCAGGTATTCTAGTAAATGGAGAAGCTTAACACATCCCACCTGTCCTGCACAGCTCCTTTGTCACCCTCAGGTGCTTATGTCAGATGCCAGTGTCAAAGATTTGCCACAAGGAGAAGAAAAAAAAAGCAATGGGCATGGCACAGCACAACACAGGAGTTGAGGAGGAACAGGGAAAGTAAACATTGCACTCATCATGTCTCCGTTCATATTTGGTTCTTTTTTTAAAAACTTTTTTCAGGAATAAAATCCTTGAAGATAATCATACTCATGCCAGCCTGTTCCTAAGTTAAAAAAAGATTGTTTCAGTGCACTTATAATGCAGCTTGTCCAGAAAGTGTTCTGCATGTTGGCGAGTTATGGAAAGTGCAAAATGTTGAAAAAGAAAGTTCAAGCAGTAGAATGTTGTAATATATTTTTGTAGAAGGGCAACAAACTTGTGTGATGGTTTGACCTACCAGCACAAATTACTGAAGGAGTGTGGTGGGTGATCATGTGCATGAATAAGGCATGGACTTCAGTGCACAAAATGGAGGTATGTGAAAGAAGCATATAAAAGAACAGGCTTAATGCAATTATAACAACGGAAACCAAGTAAGAAAGTGTTCCTGTGAGTGGTATTTACATTAACCAAAGATATAAAAGGTTGGAAAAGTTGTGCATGTTTACTTGCCTGCATGTGACGAGCCATGTCAATTATTGCAATAGTCTTGAACATAATTGCTGGTAGTACTGGTAACTGAACAGTAACAACTCACAAGTTTGAGCATAAGGCAAAAGACTTAGATGGATCATGGGTCAAAAACATTTATTGTCTGGCATTATGGCACCAAAATTCAAGCGAACCAACTTGGAGAGAGCGCCAGTTTGGAGGTATGGGCGAACCATGTCTCTAAGGACGTGCACACTTTCTTAGCCACAATAAATTTTTTTCCACCGTGTACTGTGGTAAACATTGCAAGATTTGGATACACTTGATTGTCAATAGGACTTTGTCAGACAGTGCTTGATTTGAAAAAGAGATGAAATCAAAGGTGAAGACGGTATTGTGTGGCTATCTGTTATTGTTAAGGGGGTATGGTAGGGTAAATGCGTTATCTTCGTTTCAGCTTTATATCTCAGCAACTGTTTCATATTTTATTTTGAAATCTTGCATGTTGAATAAGAATGCTTATCGGCTTCATTTGATGTAACTTTTTTTCACTGAAGCCTTTTTTGTTTGTTTTTTTCTGCCTGAGAACCAAATATTAGGCTGGGGTGCTACATTAAATGTACCTTTTTTCAGAAACAAAAATAGTATGACCGTGAAATTTTGCACAATAATTCCACGTGATAGTGGCTTTAAACTGAACCTAAAAGAAATTGGGTTTCTGCAATCATCTCACAAGAAAAAAATATTGCCCTCACTTTTCACCTACTTTGAGCGAGCCTTTCCAATTTTGTTTTCCAAAATTATAACTCAAACAGTTTTTCAAAGTTTTAGGTTAAGACTATTTGCAAGGGATTTCAGTATAATCTCAAAAAATTTCAGCGTAAATTTCAGCGTAATCGGCAGCATAGCTTTCCAGAAAAATTGCATCAAAGTTAGAAAATTTTTAAATAAGTGATATTGAGAAAAATGCCATTTCATGTTCATTTTTAAATACCACGAGACACAGTTTTTTGGCACCATTCTTTAAATGGCTTTGAGAACTCCTGCGCGCTCGCCACTGTAAGGCTTTTGCTCTGCAAAGTGTGTATTACTTTTTAGTAATGAAATAAAACAAAAGTTTTTTTGATGGAAAACAATATTCAACAAACCCTCGTATCCATAATTCTTAAATACCAGAAGGAGCGGTTTCTGGTGCCATTTCTAAATAGCTTTGGGTGCTTTTACGCGTTTGCCACTGCACAGTTTTGCTCCGCATAGTGTGTATTATTTTTCATTAATAAAATTATTATTATTATTATTTTTTGTTACCCTACCATCGCCACCTTAGGGCTCTGTCACACATGTTGAAGTCATCATTGGCATATTCTTTGTGAGAATGTCACACAGGTCCTTTACTTGGTTCAGTCTTTATGATCTATTTATGTTACTACAGGTCTAACTACCACAAAAGTTCACACTCTGCATTTCCACCTTTCTTTTTTGTGTCTCGTGGTATCACGTAACTCCTATCTTTCATTCAGCTTTCCACAACATTGAAAATATACTCAACTTTAGAATGTGTTCTTGGCTTCATGAGTCTTTTCATTTAGTAGATTTTGAAGTGACCTGAGGTGGCACACTGTTTAAATGCACACATATTGTTGGAAATGTGAAGAGCAGCTTGATGATGATGGTGCAGCCGTAATGGTAAAAGTTGTTAGTATAATTTCCTACCCCAAAATCCATTGTTAGTAAATGATGGCAAGCATCTTGTGGCCAGTTCTTATCACTGTTTCTTGGTGATCCAACAATTTACAGACAGATTATTATGAATTAGGTAAAGAGCATGTCACTAAACAGATCATGCCATATTTTAAGGTTAATTCATTAGACAAAACTTTCTTATTTTCATCTGTTGTTGGGAAGTGCCACACCACTTAATTGGGCCTGTGCTCACACAGCTATCTACCTAATTTTGTCCCGCCGCCATGACCCAATAGTTTGTTTTAGGCCAGATCCAGATTTTTTCTTTTAATGTGATAGCATTTAGCAGGATACCCCTTGGACATTGCGGTTAGTATTGGTGCGGAACAGACAGCTGTCACAAAACCAAGGAGTGGAGGAGGCGAGGCATTAGCATGACGTGTTAACTGGATACTCACGAGAAAATAAGTTGAGCTGTATTAGTGAATTGCCCTTAACAATATCAGAGCTTATCAGGCTTTCTCACTTAATGTGTGAGAAGGCCTGATAAGCCAGAAAAGACATTAAAGTGAAAGACTGATGGTGATGTCGCCTTCGAGTTTGGCACCAGCTCAAGCCTATTTAATCATTAATTGGTAAAGATAGACTATGTTGCATTCTAAGGAAGCCAAAACTTAAACTTGGGAAGTTTTGGTAACATTTACTGTGCCACAGAGGCCCAAATATGAGGAAATACTTTGCAGTCCACGATGTCACACTGATTTACCAGCTATGTGGTTTTCACGTGAAATTCAAGGAACAAAACTTAGGCCTTCATTTTCTCTTTTAGTAATCAACCTCTTATGTGAAATAAATGAAAATAGAGCTTTTAAAGAATAGTCTATCAGTCCTGATTTAGTGTTTCTGTTTAGTGTCCCTTTAAGGAATGTCACAGGTCACATGGAAAGAAGAAGGGCAGCAGCAGGGTGGTCAAAACTCGGTGCCAACTCTTGCACAGCTGCGCTGGCAGAACACCTGGAGATGATAGCACAATGGAGAGGAAGGAGATATAACAGATGAGAGAGCATTGCACAATACTGATTGAATTGCAGCAACCGATCAAGCGAACACTGAATGCATGTTGGGAATGTTGGTACATGTCCACGGTGTCGCATAATTTTGTGCACATTAACAAAAATAGGAATGCTGTGCAGGGCTGCGATATTGTAGCAATGCATTCTTGCAATGCTAATGCCTCTTCACACTTTTTTGCATTTGTGAGTGGTCAGAGTGGTACTCCACCTGGGATAGAGTGCTGCTCTGGCTACTCTCACGAGTGTCGACAAATAAAAGAGACGACAAAATAAAATAAATAGTGAAAGCATCAAGAAGAATTGGACAGGATATGGACCATACTTACTTGCATATAGGTTGAACACGAATATAGGTTGACCCCTATCTCTTTAGAAAAACGAAAAACTTTTAACATGACACACCTTTATTTACCACAAGCTCAGCTACTAAATCGTGCATGTTGATGCCACAAGCCGCATCCTTGTCAGAACTGCCAGAGAGGTCATCCTCATCAGATGCTTCGTAGGCCATCCTTGCAACACCGAATGACAACATCCCTAGTGCCGTTGGGTGCTTTGGATATGCAGTATGTTTAAACTCGGTCCGGATAATCTCCCAACTGGGTTTACAGTGGTGTGCGGTGAAGAATCTCAATTACCTTGGTAGTTTTGCAGACTTTGTTTAAGAATATAGGTCGAGATTCTTTGGTCATGACTATACGTCAATTCCGCATTTTGGGTAACATTCCCGGAAAACAAAGGTCAACCTATATGCAAATATAGGTTGACCATAACTTTCCGCTTTGGCTGCACAGTGTTGTGGGTTCGATTCACATCGCCGCCGGGCACCCGCTGGTTCAAATGGGCACAAGTGTACCCCGGCCTGGCGTTCGGCTTCCTTCAGGGGTGAAACACTTGGGCAAAGAGCCTGCGCTCTAAGTTCCTGTCAACTCTCGTGAGCACAAAAAAAAGTAATGTTTGGGCCGCTCCCGTGGCGGCAATTTCTCACGTGGCACCCCAAATGCACCTATTGAGGTAGGGACACCTTCGTGTTGGAGACAAACACCCCTTTCCAAGCATTGGCTCCATAATGGCTGAGCACCAGGCTAGGAGTGCGCTTGTAGCTATTTTACTGGTAGGTACCCGGTGGCAGCACTTGCCTCCCACAGCCACGGTGGATGCTCTTTAACAGGGCCGTCTGTGGTCACCCATGAAAGGTAGTTACCCTGAAGAGAGCAAAAAATTCATGCAGATGTCGGGTGGGCAGCCATCGCATGAAAGGCGCCTAAATGAGATCACTTTAGTCACTCAATTGTAGCATGGGTGAGGACCCATTAGTTGCATCACTTTTTTTTTTTTTAAACAAAACCATTCTTATTTACTGCATAAACGTACCTAAAGCGGGAGGACCACGAAACGGCCCGGTCGGCATCTTGCAGCCGCAGCATACTTTCACCGCGGCCTCCAGCAGAGGTGTACCAAACAGTTCAGCAAGAACTGGTAGGTAACGTCGAGTCCCTCCGGGGTGAGCGCCACCTGGTATCCTGGTGGCGTGGACATGCCGCTGCGACTGCGCTGCCCTGTGGTGCAACCGAAATGTGGCCGCGGCTGTGGAGTGGAGGCAGCGGTTCCCTGCCAAGACACGCCTAGAATATTGTGGCCTCCACGCTCCCGACCACTCGCATCAACACTGCAATCCTGGTGTCCTGGTGGTGTGGCCATGCCGGTGCGACTGCGCTGCCCTGTGGTGCAACCGAAACGTGGCCGCGGAGTGCAGGCTGCTGTCACTGGTGTCCTGGTTGCGTGGCCATGCCGCTGCGACTGCGCTGCCCTGTGGTGCAACCGAGACGTGGCCGCGGCTGTGGAGTGGAGGCTGCAGTTGCTTGCCCAGACGCACCTGGAATGTTGTCGCCGCCACCGTGGAACTTATACGGCTCAACAACGCGATCATGTTGGCCAGGTGGTGCTGCTCGGCGTAGTGTCGTCGGCGCTCAGAGCGACTCATTCGAATGGTCGATTTAAAGACAGGTGCAGCACGCGGCTCGTAGCCTGGCTGGCCGGGTATGATCTCACTCTCCCAGTCCTCCATGATCCGCTCAAACCCAGCGCACATTGATGTAACAGTATTACCTTATTACTTTGGGAGAGTTGTATTAGTTGTCACTTTGGCTTTAATAGAGTGCTCCAAAATGATACAATATTTGGCTGATATTTATCATTCTACATCAAACAGCTGATATATTTTTTTCTATCAATTTTATGTGCATGTGATATGTCATATATGTTTACATATGTAGAAATTGTAATTTTAGATATATTTTGCATACCTGTAGTGACATACATAGCACGTTGTAGGACTTGGAAACCTGCACAGAAAAGTTGTCTTTTCTCTCAAATTTGTGGCCACCCTGTACATCAATGACAGTTAGTGCTGAACAATAACATGTTCAAAAATGGCGCTTTTTTTCCCTAGTCAATAACTGGTGCTGCCCTAGGGCATCAGCACCCAAAGAATTTCTTTCGTGAATGCAGCTGTATGACAAGTTCTCTACTGTATTCTTGCAGATATCCAAGACTGTGTTGTGGTTGGCCTGCCAGACATTACCTGGGGTGAGAAGGTGGCATGTGCAGTCGCTCTGCGAGACTCGGCAACTGAACTAACTCTACAGGAGCTGCGTGAATGGAGCAAAGCTCGAATGGAAGCAGCCATGATTCCAGTGTTACTGCAGGTTGTTCAAGAAATACCACGAAATGCTATGGGCAAAGTGAACAAGAAGGATATTGTGTCTAAACTTTTTGCAAGTTCTTAGTACAATGTTAATTTCTACGTTTGTATGTTAGTTTTATGCATTATTGAATGTGATGGCATATTTTACAGCATAAAATGCATGTTCACCCAAGAACAAACAAAAAATCACAGGGCGCATTGTGCACGTGTGATGAATTTTTTAATTTAAAACGTGTAGCCATGTGATGCAGTTGGTAGGGTTTGGTAATCTTGTCAAGTTCAAGCTCTGCACATATCAAGCTGCTGCTGTGTAGTGGCAATGCCAAGTGATGCCAGACAAGGTGTAGTTTTGGAATAAAGGTTTTCTTTTGTTTACTTGTGTGTGTGGTCTTTGCAACAAACATTTCTCTTGCCAGCTCTTTGCAATGACAAAACTCATTTATCCAGAATGCAGGTGGTGCCGCTTTCCAGAAGCAGCTCTCTCAAAATGACTTCCTTCAGCATGCCTTGCCAGATGGGCCATCTGCCACAACTCTTACTTCTTTCTGTGCACTGCATTATGTTGCACTTCCTTACACAAAGGGATGTATTATCACATGCTTTCTTGCCTACCACAGCTGTCTTCTTCGCACAAAGGGAACCAAGCTAACCTGTGTACATTTTGGAAGAAAACCATCCTGATCCAGCAAGTTCTGAGAAATGGCACAAACTCTAGCGCTTTCTGCTTTCATGCTCAGGACAACTGCTTGCAAAGTAGGTGCGGTATCTTTATAAAAATTATGCCAATACTGAGCATTCAAGGCTGGACTGTTTGAGGCTTCGGAGCACAGTGCATCCTATATAACTCTTCTACCATGGGGCTTGCTATTAAGAAGCTTACAATAAATATGCAAATCAATTTGTTATTGTACTTTTAGGACCAGCTCTGGCAAAAGTTAATGGCTGTTCCACAGTGGTTAATCCCCACATGGACTTACCGTGGTTGCTTAGTAGCTATGGGGCTGCGCTGCTAAGCTTGAGGTCGCGGGATCAAATCCTGAACACGGCAGCCCCATTTTGATGGGCGGCGAAATGCAAAAAGAGCCGTGTACTTAGATTTTGGTGCACATTAAAGAATCCCAGATGGTTAAAATTAATCTGGATTACCCCACTACAGTGTGCCTCTTAATCAGATAGCAGTTCTGGCATGTAAAATGCCATAATTTAATTTTGTAGTTCCCACATTTGTACAATTTCTGCAGCAATATATTGAGTTGTGTACTATAAATTTAAGCACGGAGTTCTCAATGTCACTACAATATACACAACCAACATCTGTAAATTCAACTGTTTCAAAAGTCCCGATAGGCCCCCACACCTCTCTGTACAAGAAAAATATCACTATATTTGAAACTTCATACATTGAATATTGTATAACTATAGTTGATAGAAAACAGGTCAGACGTGGTAAGAAATTTTTCTGAAACTTTATGGCAAATGTGCCACCAACATGCCAAGCACACTACCTGCCAATTGAACAGAACACGGCCAGAATGGGAAAATCTGGAGTAGAATGCCAAGGGGTAGGTGAAAACAATGTGCCGATAGCCTAAAGAACGAATTATGGCTGGAACCCATGCAAAAGTGGGCTTCCATTTTCATGATTGAAACCAATTCTAAGCCATTGACATAATTCGTACGATTGTGACAGAGTGAGCGGAAGTAAACGCTCAACTATGAACTGGCAGGGCGGTTGATTGCACAGGAAATCAAGAGCCTTGCTTAACTACCGAGTATGGTGCTTCAAGATCGCCTGTAAAGTGCCTACATTCAAGTGCAAGTGCTGGCCACTCTTACAAGGTATTTCCATGTCATTAAACGTTTATTTAGAATTTGCTTTTTAATTAAAATATTAATAAAACGAATTTTGCATGTCCGAAGTTGGGCCAAGTTAATAATAACCATGCCGCAATTGTTACTCTCACAGTGGTGCACTTCTGAGAATGTATCAATGCAGGACAAATTGTTGCATGTCAACAAGGCATCGACACATGTTGCAAACTGTTCATTGCAGCCAAGGGCTTCAGGAGTGTCCCGCAACTTCGATAATCAGTGTGGTTAGGAAGTGACATGTGCCACTTTCTAACCACATCCTACCTTCAAGGCTGCCTGCCTAATTACATGTAATGGCAGCCGTGCCAAAATCCGGGAATGGCTTGCTAATGAAGATGGTTAGTTTACATTACCTCAAAGTGACTCAGTGGTACATGCAAAAAACTACTTCAAAGCACCTTTTTGAGCTTTTGAACACGGCTTAATTAATGTCGAAGTAAAGTAAGTTCACTAAATTATGCACTTTTTTGATGTTACCTCATTACTTGCCTTACTGGCTTTACATTCACAAAAACATTATGCTTCAATGTTGCACTAAAAACTGGCGCTCTTTCTACAGTGTGTTCGGCTACACCACTGACGATTCCAGCAAGATCGGTCAATAAAAGTATTAGTGCAACAGCGCTTGCTTCCTTAAGCAGAAAGCGCTGCGTCACTGAACAGGTGCAGCAACAACTCTAGACAGGAAACAGCCACAGAAATACCCGCACCTTGACGGTCACATGGTTACATGTTAGCGCCAGAATTGGGCCATTTAATAGCAATGTGTCAAACATGCACTGAAATAGAGCACGATAGTCGCCTAGCTTCTGGCTTGCTGCTTCTCGCGCTCCTTTTCTTTCTTTGAAGCTTCCAGCTTGGCCTCCTCCTCTTCGTGCTTCTTTATGAGCTTCTCAACTTCCGACAGAGGCAGAATGGTAACGCGCGTCTTGTTACGTTGCGTATCTCTAGTGAGAGTAGCCATCTCGAGCTTGTCCGCAGTGAGCTTCGTCATGTCGAGTGTCTTGCTCAGGACTTTGATGGCCAGAGCCAGGGCATCCTTTAGTGTGGTCTCGTTCTCCTTGTATTCTTGCTTGAGGATGGACACGGCGGCAGCACTGTTGTTGCCGATGCAAGTCGCCTTCCAGCCGCTGTAGTTACCACTCGGGTCAGACTGGTACAGCTGGTAACCGTAGTGCTTGTCCCAACCCATGTACAGGATTGAGACAACGAACGGACGCTTACCTCCATACTGTGTGTAAGCTTGCTTCAAGTCACAAAGCCAGGTGACAAGGCGCTCGCAAGGGATGGACTCGCCGTACTGCAGGAGGTAGCGCTGAGGGATCTGACGCAGTTCGTTAGTGAGCACGTTTGCGTCTGAAGTGATACCGGCCATGCTGCAGGCCATGTCGTCGTGCAGCTTGTAGATCTTTTCGGCAGTGAAGACTTCGTCAAGTAGCTTGTTCGTGTACCTACGCTCAGCGGCCAGCAAGATGCCGTCGGACGCCAAGATGCCCAGGCATCTTGACGTCCATATGATTGTTTGTTTTCCCTGCCTTATGCAATGTCAGTGATGATGCTACAGCAGGCTCGTGACGGCCCATAGATGCCAGCCATTGGGCAATCATTTGTGGCCACGAATTACTCATGAGCACAAGCTTGCACATGCATGCACACCCTTCCAGGTATTCTAGTAAATGGAGAAGCTTAACACATCCCACCTGTCCTGCACAGCTCCTTTGTCACCCTCAGGTGCTTATGTCAGATGCCAGTGTCAAAGATTTGTCACAAGGAGAAGAAAAAAAAAGCAACGGGCATGGCACAGCACAACAGAGGAGTTGAGGAGGAACAGGGAAAGTAAACATTGCACTCATGTCTCCGTTCATATTTGGTTCTTTTTAAAAAACCTTTTTCAGGAATAAAATCCTTGAAGATAATCATACTTATGCCAGCCTGTTCCTAAGTTACAAAAGATTGTTTCAGTGCACTTATAATGCAGCTTGTCCAGAAAGTGTTCTGCATGTTGGCGAGTTATGGAAAGTGCGAAATGTTGGAAAAGAAAGTTCAAGCAGAAGAATGTTGTAAGATATTTTTGTAGAAGGGCAACAATACTTGTGTAATGGTTTGACCTACCAGCACAAATTACTGAAGAATTGTGGTGGGTGTGTAAATGAATGCTCGCGCCTTTGGACTGACTCTAATTGCTGTCGCTCTTGGACGACTCCGCTAACTTTCGCTGCGTGTTAACTAAGGTGGACGGCATCGGCCGTGCACGCAGGAGCCTCGAAGGAAGGAACTTCACTCGTTGGGATCCGTTTCGAGACTGGTTTATTTACAAAAGATATTGAAGAAAGGAGAAGGGAAAGGGAGAAGAAACACAAAGTCCACGTTCTCTTGTGGCCGCACCGAGGCGTTCGTCCTTGTTGGGGGCGCCCGCGCCTCGCACTGAGTGGGCGGTTCGCCGAAAAGGCGGTGGAACGGATCAGGTTGTTGGTAGATGCGCCGGCCGGCACGTGCAGCAGTGGGGCGCCTCTCGTCCGTTCGTCGGCTCCCTCTTTCTCTTGTGTCGTCGGTCCCCCAACCACGGGTGCAACAATGTTTGCTGCTCGTTTGCGACTTTCAACAGGGTGATCATGTGCATGAATAAAGCATGGACTTCAGTGCACGAAATGGAGGTATGTGAAAGAAGCATATAAAAGAACAGGCTTAATGCAATTATAACAATGGAAACCAAGTAAGAAAGTGTTCCTTTGAGTGACATTTACATTAACCAAATATATAAAAGGTTGGAAAAGTTGTGCATGTTTACTTGCCTGCATGTGATGAGCCGGCGCGCAATAGTCTTGAACATAATTGCTGGTAGTATTGGTAACTGAACAGTAACAGCTCACAAGTTTGAGCATAAGGCAAAAGACTTAGATGGATCATGGGTCAACAAAATTTATTGTCTGGCATTATGGCACCAAAATTCAGGCGAATCAACTTGGAGAGAGCGCCAGTTTGGAGGTATGGGCGAACCATGTCTTTAAGGATGTGCACACTTTGCCACAATTAATTTTTTTCCACCGTGTACTGTGCAAACATTGCATGATTTGGATACACTTGATTGTCAATAGGACTTTGTCAGACAGTGCTTGATTTGAAAAAGAGATGAAATCAAAGGTGAAGACGGTATTGTGTGGCAATCTGTTATTGTTAAGGGGGTATGGTAGGCTAAATGGGTTATCTTCGTTTCAGCTTTATATCTCAGCAACTGTTTCATATTTTATTTTGAAATCTTGCATGTTGAATAAGAATGCTTATCGGCTTCATTTGATGTAATTTTTTGCACTAAAGCCTTTTTTGTTTCTTTTTTTGTGCCCGAGAACCAAATTTTAGGCTGGGGTGCTACATTAAATGTACCTTTTTTCAGAAACAAAAATAGTATGACCGTGAAATTTTGCACAATAATTCCACGTGATAGTGGCTTTAAACTGAACCTAAAAGAAATTGGGTTTCTGCAATCATCTCACAAGAAAAAAATATTGCCCTCACTTTTCACCTACTTTGAGCGAGCCTTTCCAATTTTGTTTTCCAAAATTATAACTCAAACAGTTTTTCAAAGTTTTAGGTTAAGACTATTTGCAAGGGATTTCAGTATAATCTCAAAAAATTTCAGCGTAATCGGCAGCATAGCTTTCCAGAAAAATTGCATCAAAGTTAGAAAATTTTTTAATAAGTGATTTTTAGAAAAATGCCATTTCATGTTCATTTTTAAATACCACGAGGCACAGTTTTTTGGCGCCATTCTTTAAATGGCTTTGAGAACTCCTGCGCGCTCGCCACTGTAAGGCTTTTGCTCTGCACAGTGTGTATTACTTTTTAGTAATGAAATAAAGCAAAAGTTTTTTTGATGGAAAACAACATTCAACAAACCCTCGTATCCATAATTCTTAAATACCAGAAGGAGCGGTTTTTGGCGCCATTTCTAAATAGCTTTGGGTGCTTTTACGCGTTTGCCACTGCACGGTTTTGCTCCGCATAGTGTGTGTTATTTTTCATTAATAAAATTATTATTTCTTTTTTACCCTACCATCGCCACCTTAGGGCTCGGTCACACATGTTGAAGTCATCATTGGCATATTCTTTGGGAGAATGTCACACAGGTCCTTTACTTGGTTCAGTCTTTATGATCTATTTATGTTACTACAGGTCTAACTACCACAAAAGTTCACACTCTGCATTTCCACCTTTCTTTTTTGTGTCTCGTGGTATCACGTAACTCCTATCTTTCATTCAGCTTTCCACAACATTGAAAATATACTCAACTTTAGAATGTGTTCTTGGCTTCATGAGTCTTTTCATTTAGTAGATTTTGAAGTGACCTGAGGTGGCACACTGTTTAAATGCACACATATTGTTGGAAATGTGAAGAGCAGCTTGATGATGATGGTGCAGCCGTAATGGTAAAAGTTGTTAGTATAATTTCCTACCCCAAAATCCATTGTTAGTAAATGATGGCAAGCATCTTGTGGCCAGTTCTTCACTGTTTTTTGGTGATCCAACAATTTACAGACAGATTATTATGAATTAGGTAAAGAGCATGTCACTAAACAGATCATGCCATATCTTAAGGTTAATTCATTAGACAAAACTTTCTTATTTTCAGCTGTTGTTGGGAAGTGCCACACCACTTAATTGGGCCTGTGCTCACACAGCTATCTGCCTAATTTTGTCCGGCCGCCATGACCCAATAGTTTGTTTTAGGCCAGATCCAGAATTTTTCTTTTAATGTGATAGCATTTAGCAGGATACCCCTTGGACATTGCGGTTAGTATTGGTGCAGAACAGACAGCTGTCACAAAACCAAGGAGTGGAGGAGGCGAGGCATTGGCATGACGTGTTAACTGGATACTCAAGAGAAAATAAGTTCAGCTGTATTAGTGAATTGCCCTTAACAATATCAGAGCTTATCAGGCCTTCTCACTTACTGTGTGAGAAGGCCTGATAAGCCAGAAAAGACATTAAAGTGAAAGACTTATTAAACTGAAAGACTTATTTACTGCATAAACGTAGCTAAAAGCGGGAGGACCACGAAACGGCCCGGTCGGCATCTTGCAGCCGCAGCACACTTTCACCGCGGCCTCCAGCAGAGGTGTACCAAGCAGTTCTGCAAGGACTTGTAGGTAACGTCGAGTCCCTCCGGGGTGAGCGCCACCTGGTATCCTGGTGGCGTGGCCATGCCGCTGCGCCTGCGCTGCCCTGTGGTGCAACCGAAATGTCGCCGTGGCTGTGGAGTGGAGGCAGCGGTTCCCTGCCAAGACACGCCTAGAATATTGTGTTCTCCACGCTCCCGACCACTCGCATCAAATCCTGGTGTCCTGGCGGCGTGGCCATGCCGCTGCGACTGCGCTGCCCTGTGGTGCAGCAACCGAGACGTGGCCGCGGCTGTGGAGTGGAGGCTGCAGTTGCTTGCCCAGACACGCCTGGAATGTTGACGCCGCCACCGTGGAACTTATTCGGCTCAACAACGCGATCATGTTGGCCAGGTGGTGCTGCTTAAGTTGCTCGTCGGCGCTCAGAGCGACTCATTCCAATGGTCGATTGGAATGACAGGTGCAGCATGTGCAGCACGCGGCACGTAGCCTGGCTGGCCGGGTATGATCTCACTCTCCCAGTCCTCCATGATCCGCTCAAACCCAGCGCACATTGACGTAACAGTATTACCTTGTTACTTTGGGAGAGTTGTATTAGTTGTCACTTTGGCTTTAATAGAGTGCTCCAAAATGGGCCGGCGTTGCGCGTACCCGGTGGTTCGAACGGGTGCGTTGCGTTCACCCAAATAGCCAACTAATACTGATTTGGCTTGGCTCCCGCTGGAGTTTTAACAGGCGGTGGTAGTGCGCTTTGGACATTTCTTGGATTTCTTGTGAGCGACTGTGATACAGGGTGTAACCTTTCTCTATGGTGAAACCTTTTGGTGTTTCTGCGTTGTATTTTCGATTTACGTGGTCTTCGCTGCCGTGGTTAGTTTGTTGGCTGGTTAGTACATGTGCAAACGGTATTTTGTGATGTTCTGGGGATGTGTCGCGACATCATTCGAACACTATTGGCGGCGAGGAGTTACGGAGTCGCCATCTAGCGGAAGCGCCTCGCTGGCGTAGTATGAGGGATCAGGCGGCGCGCTTCTCATAGGTTTTGCTGTCAGCGCTCACTGAAAACACCACGCGCGAGCTCTCCCGGACATTTCTGTGAGTACTTTCGAAACGAGATAAGTTTTTTACTCTCTAAATAATAATATTGGGCAAACTGAAAGCACACAATCGTTTACAGACGCTGTCTCTTTACCGAATACGTACAGTGAACGCCACTGCGCGCGGTCACCGCGATGTAGTCTCCCGAACCGGCTTCTTGCGTGAAAGGTAGGTAAACGCTGAGAGCAAGCTATGTGAAATATGTTCTTATAGTGTTTGTATAACTAAATGGAGCGTAATAGAACGAAGCCTCAATGCAGCGATCGCGCAGATTCCCAGCGACCGGCGCGTCTGGATGCTTGTCCGCGCACTGTTTCGCTTTCTACGCGTGCGCGTTTTTTTCACCGTGCCATGAGCTTTAGGCCGCAGAATATGAGCATTTGACAGTATACAAGCAACCATTGTTGCATGGGTGTTATCAGAGCTGTTCAAAAATAACTTCATTGTAGAGACTTCGACGCCTACGGGGACTGTGATGTGCCGTCGCGTCGATTCAATCTTTTTTTTTTCTTCTAAATTCTTTGACCTTTCAATATTATTTCTCGAGTTGCGTCGCACTGTATGTTTATCGGTGTTCTCAGCGTGCTATTTCCCGCTGCTCCTTTTTTGTAATCCAGTGCATGCATTAATTCATAACACAACATGACCATATGCCATGCTTTTTTAAATGTGCTTCTTACCGCTGCCTTTCCACTCCACTCAACTTGCCAGTATCTATAGCATCAACAAGTTCATAGACCAAACCGTCATGACATTAGTCGGGCAGCGGACTGGGGTGAGCGCCTCAGTGCGCGTTTTCAGAGCATCGCAGACCGGGCGCCGCAGCAGAAATCTTCCTCACGTCTGTGCTTGCTGCATACCCGAGTTGTAGCCGATGTTTGCCGGTTTTATGTTTCGCGAGCCAAACTTCACGCAGCTTGTCCTGCGGCTACGTGTGAATAAGGCTGACTACGGGCTCCGTTGCGTACATCCGGCATTGTGGCACCGAGCAGCAGCCTACCATGTTGCGCGCCTTCAAAGGCAGCCACTACCTATTGCAGTGCTTTTAAGTGTTGTAAAGGAGACACTCGAAGAGGGAAAATTTCGCCACAAAATGAGGACCGCAGCGTAGGAGGGAATTGAAACTCTCGTTTTCAGCTCGCTTCGGCGCTCCCGAAGCAGCCGACGCGGCCGCTATGTCCACGTGATCCCTCCTAGCACGTCACGCCGATGGTGGCGCCAGCTTTTCCAGTGGTGGAGCTCGAGGCCAATACGATCAGAGCAGAAACAAGGGCTATAACCTCCCCCGGTAGTCGTGTAGGCGTCAGCGCTCGAAGTATTGGGCAGTGCATGGTGGGAGCCCGTTTTATCTGCGGATGCGTGCTTGCACCAACTCTGACGAAACTCTGATCATTCGGGACCAATGAAAGCAGTGCTGTATTGTTTTTGTTCCCTGCTTAGTTCGCCTGTTTACATACTCGCCTGAATGTGTGCTATTGTGATGTGTAAGTTTTCCCCCGTCGGCCTGTACCAGATACCTCGCATTCAGCTGCTTGTCACCTGTGGTCGTTTTATAACTTTGCTGCAGAATTTTGTCCTTAAGTCGAATAAACTTGGGAAGGAAATCGTGAAGCTTTACTCCCGCAAAACTCTTGTACGTCCATAGAATTTACAGTTCAAATGCAACACATATCCTCATTTAAATTTTATAAGAATTTATGATTTCAGTAAATTGAAATCGCAGATAAACAGAATTCAATAAATTGAAGATTTCTATATGCACACCAAATAAGTTATGCAAAGTAAAACGGTTTGTTACTATAAAGTTCAATATATGGAGGTCTAATTGTACAAAATTGATTGATATAGGGGTTGATTGGATACAGGGTTTGCATATTCACACGCCTGCTTCCTTAGTCAGTTGTTACGTGCCGGTCTACTTGGGCAATAAACCAAGCAACAATGTTAATGTTTTCGAACTGTTCATATATCGGGAGCACACCAAGAATGTGATCTAAAACCTCCAGGCATATGGTGACTTTCTGTTCCAAAAGAAAAAAAAAGTAGTTGTAATAATGTGTACAGTGGCATAGCAGAGTAAACAAATAAAAAAGCAGGCTTTTTAAGACAATGCTACATTTTTCTTTCCTAATTACAGCAGCCGTGCAAGGTGTTCTAGATCAGTTATAGTATCTGAAAATTCATTGTGATGGGCCAGTCTGTTTCCCTTAGTGTTATAATGGCCTCATATTCTTGCGAAGTTAATCATATTACTCCTGTATCCTTGCTACATTGAACTCCTGAAATGTTTTATCCCGGTCACTCCTCCTCATCCACCATGCTTCTGCTTAATAGTTCTCAAGGCAATTATATTGCCCTCCTCTCCCTATTATTCAGGCAGAGAAACAGATCCACATGGCCATCACAAACTAATTTTCACTTGCACATGCCCTGACGTTCAAAACATTGCAGTTGAGCTAGAAGCTAGAATCAAGCTAGAATATAGAATTGGCACTAGTGAAATGTGAAGGTTGTTGGCAAAGGTGCCCACAGTGTGTGAGGCCACAGTCTTTGCGAAGATAAATGTTTTGAGACAAATTATATAAATTTTGCAGTTGATATTGTTGTTTTATTAATGCTGCTCTTGCTTTAGTTATCCTTTTTTTTAGTCACCATATGTGTTAAATGTCAGCATTTTATATTATAGCATTGAAATATATCAGTGGGGTGGGGGGCCCTCATCTGGATAGTTCATTTCTAATGCATACACTTTGCATGGCTTGTTCGCGTTGCCAACACCTACTGTATTACTTTGCAATTAAAACCTTCACAATTGTTTTTCACACAAAAATAAAACAAGCAGTCTAAAAATGTTCCTTAGTATCATGCAATATAGCGCTCCTCTCACCTAAAGCTGTATGTTCTCGAGGCACAGGTAAACAGCTACATGTTAGCTGCAAAACCTCTTAAAATTGCAACAATATCGAATACATTCAGACAAAAAAAAATATCTTGGTGAACATATTGCTGCAGATGCTGACCAGCACATGAGTAGTGCTTCTTTTATTACAAGCATTTAATCACCTTGCAGAGAGTGTGTACCACTTAAATCACAATCATTTTATTGAGATATTTTTGTGTCATTTGCATGTGACAGAAGCAGGAAATAGTAAGCTGACTCTGCCTTAAAGCAAACATATGCATGAGAGAGCGCTTAAAGCATTAGTTGTTCAAACCGAGGCTTCGGTGTCTAGACTTCACGACGAAGAGAGTAAAATGTGAGGTCACTTACCCTGTATTCTGAAACCATCTATGACTGGAAGCTTCATTCCACTGAGCTGAGCGCAGTGCCACCCCTCGACTGAAGACGACACTGTGTTTCACAGTAATTGACATAAAGTTTAATTAAAGCTAAGCAACCGCCTCTGTCAAGGAGCGGGGCTGCTGTGCATTTGAATCCAGGTGGAGTGTTGAGTGGAGAATACGGGAGCTAGTCATCTTTACCTATCCTCGAGCCTCCTAAGAGATTTCCTACAACATTTAAGCTCAGCCTTTCTGTTTTCTTACAGCATAATTATTACAGGTGGTACAAAATATTGCATTGTACAGTTTCTATAATTCTTTGGGAAAACATCCATCACCTCACTAAACAGGAATAGGCTCAATAGGTTCACTGGTATCATCTATAGTGTTTCCATCCAAGACCTATTGCTACTACAAGGCATTGCAGACATTCAATGACGTAGCCAGAAATTTATTTCAGGGAAGGATTCCCCACTGGCCACTACCACTCCCCCATCACCTCTCTCTCTCGCACTATATAAATGTGTGGAGGGTTTTACATCACACCAAGACAAACTCCTAGCACTCCCTGGACAGGAATGCTTTAGCAATGAGGATGCACATTTTTACGTTGCCAAAACAACTTTGCTTAACTTCTGACAAAAGTTTTTCATTGCTAAGGCATGCAGCCACTATGCTTAAAATTATGCTATCATCCTTGTGCTGTTTTTAAAAATAACATTTTGTTTACAAATTGATGTATTTATATAATGTATATTATGACCTAGTTGGTACATTACTTAGGAAAGCGAACTGTGCTAAAAACATGACAGCGCTCTGTCTTGTGTCTTCTTGTTTGCAGCCCAGACTTGTTGCAGCCCAAGTAACAGTGGAGGTCAGTGTTATTTTCTTACCAGATTTGCTAGTGAGTGGTTCAGCCATGGCTCTGTATGGAAGAGAGCGGGCACTATTTTGCAAGTCGCCTATTACTTAATTGCAGGCATTATGGGCATGCTTCCCTGACACCTGGCTATTCTAAAGACTGCAGAGCACCAAGCACAGCACATGCTATGACAGGGTAGGTGAATCGCAGCTAAGGCAACTGGCCACGGCCATCTGGTGTTGAGCAATCGAGCAGTGATGAGACAATCCCCCTATGTTCCATAATTTTTCACTTAACTTCATTCTTGATGCCCTTAATGCACGTCACCACCCTAGCCCCCTTACCGTATCCACCTCCCCACTCCCTGGAGCTCTCTGAAACTCTTTTCAGCATATCACTGTCGCACTTTTCAACATTCACGGGGTTGTTAAATGACACAGCATTCTCTAACATTCCTATATTTATGTTTCTGTGTGGACATCGAAGCCATTCACCTAGCTCCCCTAGTTTGTTGTGGCGGCTTCTTAGCTTCCCTGGTCCAGCACCCCCCCCCCTTGATATAAATTTCCGCGCACAAATCAACATTCTGTAGGCCTTTCTTTCTTGTCCCGTTTTCTCTCCATTTTTTCATTCTTAGCAGTGTGTACAAACTAGCCTATGAGCGAGCTCTTCTGAAGTTTATTAACATAATGAAAGTCAGAGTCAATGGAAAGTAAAAAAAGAAAAAAAAAGGTGGGGGAAGTGTTTTTTATGAGTTTTCTAAACAAGCAAGTTGTAATATAAGTAAGTTGTATAATAGCAAGCACCAAGTATGAAAGAATAAAAAATGCATTTGCACTTCTCGTCTGACGAAATTTACTGTGCTTTTACAGAAATGAAAATCATTGAAAAGGAAGTAAGTGTTTACGTTGAGATATGAGCACGTAATCTGTAAGCCTCGCAAGCTTATTATGTCAAGTAAAACAACATGAAATCCTGAGAAATTAAGCTTCTTAAGTACACGTGTTATAATAGGAACACCAACCTTCTTCAGGATGATAAAAGCACTGTAGATCAACGTTCTCCTTGTAGTGGAAACATTGTTAAATCTGTTAAGATGTGAATGTGGGCAAGTTGGTAACAAATTTCTAACTTGCTAAAGCACATTACTGTCCTCATCGAACTAATAACTATAGTTTCTTGTACATGTGTCTTGATCACATTCAGCACAACATTATGCATTTTTATCTTTCTTTAATACATTCTGTAGCCCCTCAATGGATTCAAGATGCTGGAAACCTATGTTGAACTACAAAGTGCTTGCCATTAAAAAAGACAAGAGGTCAGTTCCTGTGTTAGAAATATTTATTAGTTAGAGAAAGGCTAAATGTTAGTATGAACGTTAGCCATGTTTTCAAGTTTTCATCCTACTCATTTTACAGTTGAAGCTAGCTTGCTTCTCAGGTTACTTGTGCTTAGAATTAAAGCACAACAAACAGATGAATGGCTTGCCAGGGCGTTATCCACAGAAAGTGGTCACTTTTCTCACTCTCACCGTAGTGTTTGGGCTACTGCTGGTACTGTTGGCCGCATAGCAGCCAGTGCAGTGCCACTGAGTGTCGTGTACTGATGTGCCAGTTTTTCTTAGCATGTGGACACTCCTCCCACGAGTTTCTTCAATGTTGTCTTGACGAGGGCCGAACAGTGAATGAGCCAGTTCATCTTGAAATTTTATAATTGGCGTAGAGTTTCCTTCAAGCATGCCACAAATGTTCCATGCATTTATGATGGCACTTCCAACAAGCAACTCAACAGCTACCTTTCTGTACCACTTGAGTCCTTTTCTAAGGCAGTTGTGATATAACGTCATTTGGTCACTATAGTCGACACCCTTTTTTGCTGCATTGTGATCGAGACCGGCCTGATGTTTCATGATTGGTGCGCCGTCCCTTGTTTGCTTCCCACTGTCCACCAAAGTTGCTTCATATTTGGCGACAGATGTGAGTATCAGAACAGGCCTCTTGTCCATCCACTTCAGTGCCTTCACTCCATTTTTGGACTGAAGTCCGGTAACACTGCCATTTGCAACCTTTACTTCAGTGAGATCTTTTGGCAGCCCTTTCCTCACTGAGCAAACTGTGCCACAAATGAAAGTGTCTTCCTTTAGAAGGTGAAGAGTGAGCGGCAAGCTCATGTAGAAGTTGTCTTTGTACAGCGGGCACACGACTTCCTTGTAATTTTGCAGGAGTTTCAAGCATACATCTTCGGCGTGTCCGATGCCAACTGTTCATTCACACTTTCCGGCATATACATCAACCTTTAGCCTGTAACCGTCTTTGGTACATGCCTTAAACAGCCTGACTCTGTAAGAATGAAAGTCTGCCACGCCATGGCGCTATTGTTTCATCTATCACAACCTCCTTTCCCGGCTCAAGCACAGTGGCAAAAATTTTTGTTCAAATTTCTCTACCAGAGGATGGATCTTAAAGACATGATCCTGCAACTCTGCAACCAGTTAATTGTCCGCGAAATGCCGGAACCTCAAAAGTAGGGAAAAGGCGGTCACGGCTCATATTTTAACGAATGAGTTCAACACCATACAGGTTACTTTTTGCCCAGTAGTGACTCAGAAAGGAAGATGGACGAGATTAATACAAATTGGTATTCCAACAAATGCTTTCGTTTGTTGGAGATTGGTTTCCATCCAATTTTTCAACTTTGATTTAGATTTGGGAGTAGGAAGACAGAGGAGACCAATACAAATCAGTATTCGAATAAATGCTTTAATTTCTTTGGCATTGGTTTCCGTCCAATTTTTCAACCGTGATTTAGATTTAGGAGTAGTTGACTTCAACACTTGTGTGAACCTGTTTGTTTCATTGACCATCATTTGCCAAATGTCATCCGTAATAAACAGTGAACATAAAGATGGGGCATAACGGCTAGATGGCAACTGAATGATATTGGGCGGCCTAGAGTGCGGTGTCACACTAGGCGAAGTGGTTGTTGCTGGTGTCCATTTCTCTAGAGATGGGCTGAAAGAAATGAGAGCATCGTATCCTGAATCATTCACCTCAGAATCGTCAGTCAGGTCTGACTCTCCATTCGACATGCTGGCTGAGGTCTGTGATGGTTCGTAAACACTGTCTTTGTCACTGATTTCACTGTCTGTCCACTGCTGAACATCTGACACTGAAGCACTTGGGTCATCCGCTGGTGATCGCGAAGTTGCTGGTGCATTCTTCTGGCCCAAAACTAAGTTTATTTATTTCCTCTGCATTGTTCTTTCTTTTTTTCATCCATAAGGGGCATGAGGATCTATCTATTAGACTCGCTGAAAAGTTTGGGAGTAGCAAGAAAAATGCAGATACTTATTCCAACGGCACGTATTTCAAGAACTGCGGCGAAAAGTTTGCAAGAAACCCACCTGAGAAATGTGCCGCCACTCCACTCCGAAACAAACATGCCACCCCATGTCCAATGCAATGAAAAGATATATTAGTTGCAATTTCAAACCTCAGATGGCAACACAAGAGCGAGAATTCTTGCGTGTGGGTCACTGGTGAGTCACGCTGCACACAGCATAAAAACGTTTTCATTGAGTGCATTGTGGGTTGCCAGTGGGTCATAGCATTTAACATCAGACAAGTAGTCTACTGGCTATCTATAACCTCACACAACAAAAATCGTACCTCTGAGTTCAAGTGTCATAATGTTATCGCAGCAGCAAGCAGATGAATGCCCCTAACTTTGCTGCTGCATAGGAGGAGCACAGGCTGTGCTGTGATGTCATTCAGAGTGACACGTGACTTAGATTCAAGGCAGCATCAGTTATTTGTTGAATCTGTTGCTTCAGTGGACTAATTAAAATTTAGAGAAATAATGAAAAATACAACCCGAATGTCTGGGTGCTCTTGTTTTACTTGGCACTCTAGCAAGAGAGATGAATTTCCGTTTCGTCTCCTTTTTCCGATGTTTGCACGCGCGCAGAGAACGAAACTATACGTCATTGTCTACTGTGTTCCAGCATTGCGATCATGCTCTTTCATCCTCCCGCGTTTCCCTTAGTGCTGGGGCACTGACTTATACCGCTAATCACGTGTTCTCGTGTAGAGCGCGCATTATCGTCCGCTACAGAAAACGAGAGAAGCGTAACAGCTCGCGCGACACCGTCACCGGAAGTGTGCCGTTGACGGTGAAAAAAAAAAAAGACGGCAGGGTATACCCGCCGCGCTACCCCTCGGCTCCGGTATGGGAGAACGCACTGAAGGAAATTCGCTTACACAGGCGAAACGGGAAAAGTCGAGAGAGTGTTTATATAGGCGGCGACGCTCGCCTCCTGAAATCATGTGTTCGCGGCATTTCAATCATTCTCTCTCTGCTGTTAATGAACCAATTTGAAAAATTCTTGCGGTAGAACACTTCTTAGAGGGCACATCACAACTTTCAGCGTATAACCAAAATTTGTTATGTAGCCTGTGAGGGGCCCTTTAAAACAAACTCGGTAAAAATCGGGTGTACCGTGGGATGTTGTTATAGCTGTGTCTAGCTTCACAGCCCTCTACACAAACATTGCTGTGAAGCCTGCGGCAGAAATAGAGTTTTATTAAATCAAAGGACTGCATAGAGCGCGCTCTTGTGTTGTGCTATGTGAATTAAATCGTTCGTTTCCTGCCTGCACAAACATTTGTATCTCGAGTGGATTTCGAGCACACCGTATAATAACGTGCAGTTCCGTCGTGCTTCGCAGCACTATACACAAGCACTGCCGTAAAGCTAGTGGCAAAAGTACGATGTCATGAAACCAGATCAATGCATATACCACGCTCTTTTGGTGCGCTGCGTGAATGGAAACATTGCCTGCCTGCACAAACGTTTGCATCTCGAGTTAATATCAAACAGACCATATAATATGTGCAGTTTTGTCGAGCGCTTCACCGCACTGCATGCAAGCATTGCCGTAAAGCCTGTAGTATGAATAGGGTTTCATGAAGTCAAATGAATGCGTAAACCTCGCACTTGTGGTGTACAAGGTAAACAAAGAATTCGTTGCCATGTCTCCGCAGTAGTTGGTCACGTTGATTTGTGTGAGCATATGGGTTCATGTGCCCCATCTACCTATGTGATGAGAAAATAAGCAAGAATATCAGCTGCTATGTGTCGATGCATATGCTTTTTATTACAAGGTGTAGGAGCAGTACATCTTACTGCATGAGTAAACCACTCATGGAAACAGTACGTTCCTTGAACATTGTAGCTATTTAATAGCCTAGGAAGCGCGCTATATTGGAAGTTGCAATTTTTTTTTTCTGTTCGCAAAATTCAATAACTGAATGCTTTTTCTAAAAGCAAATTTCGCAATGATACGTGTGCTGCGTCAGTAAGTTAAGTAGGCAGCACATAATTAGGCTAAACCTGAGGAATATCTGCAGGTAGGGATTGATACAAATGTGTATTTGTATAATACAGAGTATTTAAAAAAAATGTTTTCTCAAATGTTTTCAGTGTGGAGTAAGGAGTTGCATATGCGTCCAGTGCTGATTTCAAGTGCTCAATTTTTGTTGAACCTTGATGTAACAAAGACGTAACACTCAGCACTCTACTTTGTTACATCAAAAATTTTTTTTACAATGGAACACTGCATTCTACTATACGTGCCACTCATGCGCCCCAAAATTTTGGCCCCTCTAAGGAAGTCACTGTTTTAAGTCACTGTTCTCTAAGTTTCGTCCAAAACTTAGATAACGCTACTTCCAACACTCGTGAAACCAGCAGCCACGTTGGCTTGCTGCCTTTACACCGGCCGCAAATTACTTTTAAAAATATGTGGCACGCGCGGGCCGTGTATATGCACTCTGCTGCGCGCGGACAGCCATATGCACGGGCACGGCCGGGCAAGAGACGTGGCGCGCTCTCCTACCCTAGCGCGCGCTTGATCACAGGACGTGGACAGCGCGCATAAAGCTGCCATCCTTCTCGGCTCACCCTTGCACCCTTTCATTCGCAATTAACCCCAGCATGTGAGATGCAATGGGCACTATAATTTTATTTATTTTATTTATTTATTTCACAATACTGCAGGCCAGATCAGCCCAAGCAGGAGCGGCATGAAAACACAAATCATAACAGCACACATATGCAAAAAAAAAAGATTACATTGCATGTAACATACAAGAGAATCAAAAATTAACAATGACAGAGCAGAAATTAAAACAATGAACATTGAAACTGTTTACTTTCTATTGAAGAAATAAAGTTTGAAGGGCCTGTTCTACGTCAGGAGAGCGAAAAATTGATTCAGGAAGCGCGTTCCAATCAGCTATTGTTTGAGGAAAAAAACTGCGCTTAAATGAGTTTGTTTTAGCAAATATAGGCTGTAATGCGTGTTCGCTATAATGTCGGGTCCTTCGAGTTGTGGAGTGCCTGAGGAATGAGGGGGGAGCAATGCTAAGCTTTCCTGCCAAAATTTTATGAAGGAAAGAAACGCGGCTAAGTTTTCTACGTGTACTAAGCAACGGGATATTATTGTCCTTCATAAGTTGTGTTGGGGAGTCTGACCTTCTGTATTTATGAAAAACAAAACGTACTGCCTTTCTCTGAATGAGCTCTAATTGATAGATGTCTTTCTTAGTGTGGGGGTCCCAAATTACGGACGAGTATTCAAGTTTGGACTTGATGAAAGTTTTATAAGCCAAGAGCTTAATATGGCTAGGAGTATGTTTTAATTTTCGTCTCAAGAAACAGAGCTTCGAGAATGCAGTTGAACAGATCTCAGAAATATGAGTGCCCCAGGTTAATCGGTTGTTAAGAGTTATTCCTAGGTATTTATACTGTGAGACCTCTCTAATGTGACTGTTGTGGAGGCAGTATTGGTAACAGCTAATATTTCTTTTTCGCGTAACTCGGAGAAGTACACTTTTATCAATGTTTAAATCCATGTTCCATTCTTCACACCAGTGACATATTTTAAGCAAAGATTCTTGGAGCAATTTATGGTCTTCTATTGATGTTATTTCTTTATATACAACGCAGTCATCTGCGAACAATTTTACTGACACTGACCTCGGAATTACATTTACTAAATCATTTATATATATTAAAAACAGCAGAGGTCCCAACACACTACCTTGCGGAACACCGGAAGTAACTGCAAGCGATTCAGAAAGG
The DNA here is from genome assembly GCF_038994185.2 of Dermacentor albipictus. Classification (NCBI taxonomy): domain Eukaryota; kingdom Metazoa; phylum Arthropoda; class Arachnida; order Ixodida; family Ixodidae; genus Dermacentor; species Dermacentor albipictus. Next base: position 200,975,048 of record NC_091821.1, on the reverse strand, counting down.
GTGCCATTCACATCAACAGACTGCGTTCTACCACTTAAGTATGCTCTGACCCATTCTACAAGATACAGCGGAAGACCAATCAACTGCAATTTATAAAGAAGCTTTGAATGCGGTACCTTATCAAAAGCTTTCGCCATATCAAGAAAAAGAACATCGATCTGTCCTGAGTTATCCAGTACGCTGAGAAAGTCATGAACCGTCGTAATTAGTTGAGTAGTGGTTGACATGCCCTTCCTGAAACCATGCTGAAAAGGTGGTAGGATGTCTTTGTCCTTTAAAAAGTCATTTATAAAGCGGGCCACGATGTGCTCTAGGAGTTTGCAGGATGTAGAAATAATTGATACCGGTCGGTAATTAGTCACGAGTAGCTTATCCCCTTTTTTATAGATCGGTACAACACGAGCCTTCCTCCAATCCTTAGGTAACTCACTGGTTTGCAGAGATAAAGTGAAAATTTTAGCAAGATGCTCCAAGATATGGTCGGCATAACGCTTTAAAAAAGCATTTGGAATGCCATCAAGACCATGACCTTTCCGAATATTTATTTTACGAAGCAACGACAAAACCCCTTCTGTGGTAATGACAGGAACCTCGCCAGGATCGATGGATTGTTTCGGTGCATCAAAAACCATATCTGAACATATTGTCACTTGGACTGAACATATCTGAACATATTGTCACACTTGGACTTTAAACCGAACATCAGGGCGATGGCGAAAATTCGCTTAGGATGTCCAAAAATTGCTATCGCAATAATACACTATGGAGAAAGGTATAATGGAAATTATCTGTGGATGGGTCGAAACCCCCTAATTTCCCAAACGCACCCATCCACTGGCACGCAGCACACATGGATCCAGCGCGGCACGCTGCATCATTAAGGCGTATCGTTCTTCTCTAGCTCGATGATCATTTCTGCAGTAGTCACTTGGCGAGAAGCTTAATTTCCAACCTATGCGCAAGTGTCATACCCGAATTTCGAAAGTACACGGACCATATATGTGTTGGCAAAATAATCAGAACTCACTATTTAGACTTGCCAAAATTATACTTAGCTGCTCACTTGAACTCGTAAGAATATACTATACTCAGCCGAGCTCACTCGGGCTCAAACTCGCCAAAATACTGCTCAGCTGGGCTCACTCAGACTCATGGGATGATCTGAGGGAGTTGACTCATCACTGAGTTTGCCAGCGTATGATGTGTGCTGAACCACAAACCTGGCTTTCTTGAATAAAAACAGTTGGTCGCTACAGCATATGGATGCACATAAGTGTAATTCAGAGAGCGCGGCATTGTAAAGGCTGCCACAGTTACCATGCCATGCTGCAGCTCATTTCAATCATGTCAAATGCAATACCCCTGCCAGCTTTTAGTCAGTCGATCAAATGTGGTTGCTATTTATCTCATCACAACACCTCATTTTCCTGCCTAAGGCTTTGGGTGAATTTTCCTTGGCATTCATTTTGTTACTCTAACAGGTTACCAGTTATCTGTTGCCTATCCGAAATTTGAAGTTGTGCACATGTCATGTGGACTCCATGCCAAACTCGTAGTACTGCATGCGTTTTTGCAGTTAGGTCTAGAGTTACAGAATCGCATGTGGGAGTTACTTTAGTTAGCAACTGTAGCTTTGGAACAAACATGTGCATGAGAGGGTGCTTAAGTGTTACCTGTCAAGACTGGGAGCACCAAGGCAACTTGTGCAGTAAAGGCATGGGCAGTACGAGCCCACAGATTTTACTAAGTGTGGCTGAGGTGATGCGTCTAGACTTCACTATGAAGAGAGCCAAATAAAAGGTTGCCTATCCATCATACCTATTCTGGAGCCTTTTCTTGAGCTTTTCTAAATCATTAAGCTCAGCGTGTACACTTTATCACAGCATAATTATTACATTTGATATTAAACATTCTATTGTGCAGTTTCTCCAAGTCTTCGTGAAGGCATCTATCCCTAGATTAAACAGGAATAGGCTCAATGTTGACATATCTCCACAGTAGCATCTCCAGGACGTCCTACTGTCACAATGCATCACAGACATTATTTGTGAACTCCAAAAGTGAAGCTCTTCGTTAACATTGGCTAAAATTGTATCTTTATATAGCAAAGTGATCATGCATAAATCTGTATGTCATGATAGAACACTTCGTTTCTCACGGACTTTAGTTTATAATTGTTTTCAAGTTCAGGAAAATTGTGCAGTGGGCTAGTTGGTTCGACATACTTAACACTGTTGTGTGGAGTGACGAAGAGACAGGACTTGAGCGAGAAAACAACACACGACACCTGAGCACAAACTATCAACTGGTGATTATCACAAGACAATGATTCTGCTGAAAAGTAGGAACCAAAGGAAAAGAGAAGTCGTGAAAGCATACAACCTCAAGATAGACCCACAGGGCTCGTGTGTCAGCCTGCCGTCTATTTCACTCAGCAATAAAGAGATTAGCATAATCGCTGACAATTGAGGGTGTAGGTAGACAGAGAAGAGGACTCCTGTGCATGCATGTAGGCTTTATGTACGCCTCACTTGCAGAAAAATAAACCAGTTCATAGTTTGCGCTCAGGTGTCGTGTGTTGTTTTCTCGCTCAAATCCTGACCCTTCATCGCTCTGTGCAACAGTGTTAAGTTTTCAGGTTGTTCAATATGTGATGTAGGAAGGGTAAAATTGATGGGAAATCCCAATATTCTCGGGCATATTGCGAAAAATATGGCCCAAGTCAAGTGTCATTTTAGGCTTCACTGTCCCCTTTTATAGGGCAAATAGTAATAGTTTGAATTCTATGGACGCTGGTTGCTTTTTCTGACTTAACCTAGGCGGTGCTCAGCTCTCAGTTGAAAGGAACAGGTAAACAGGAGGACTTGCCACATAAGCAGGAGGTAGCACTCCACACAGACTTAAGCTTAATATACTGCGTGCTTCCACAGCCCTAGGGGGCTAGTCTTTAAGTGTTGACTAAGTGGACTGTCCATTCCAGTACATGCTGAATGAATAGAGCACGAGAGCCCATGGTGACGATTGCCGCTTGCTCTACCAGCTTAGAGCTCTACCTAATCAGTGTGTGCTGAAATAGTCCACTTAGTGGATCATTACAGAATCCTTCCCTAGGCTGATGTTTGTGTTGGTAGGTTGCAAGTATTGCACTTTCTTTCCTTTCATGTGGGCAGTTCCCACACATGGATGTCATTTAACAAATTGTATTCATATTGCCTTTGGTCTATAAATTTCTAATTCATGCTTATAACCAGGCCTACCAGCTCTTGTCCTGCATATTTATATAGCCTTTTCATTTCTGCATCTACATTGCACATATTGCACATTGCTCATTTCTGCCTGCTACATTGCACATATTTATAGCAAACTGGAGTCATTCTCCATTATACCCTCAAGCACTTGAAGTAGACACTGCAATAACACCAAGGGAGAGGGGACAGTAACGCAAGAACCTTATTGGGCTTGTAGTGCTGCTGAAGGATGCACACATAGCATTTATGCTAAAATTCTCAGCAGACATTCCAAAGTTTGTACGAGTTCGACTTTAGCTGGCTAAACTGAATGATTCATATTGAAGGCAATTCTTGCAACACTTGGTCAAACTGAATGAAACTGGACAGCACAATTAGTTGTGTTCATCTACCATTTATATGACTGCTGCCCCGAGCATTGTGTTTGTTACTTTGCCTTTCGTTTCTGTACTATCAAGTTCAAGTACACATGTACTTTATCACTGTACAAGTAGAATGGCTTCAAGGCTTTTCCTGGGCATTCAACAGTCACTATTTATTCCTATAAACCTTCCTGCATGTGAAGGCAAAATAAACTTATTAATTCATGCTGGAAGTATAAAATGACAGGTATTTGCACAGAAAATGTTTATTTTGAGCACCGAGGTTCTTGCTGATGTAGATATGGTGCTGGCTCCCTCCTTGCCCGAAGCATGTGCTTGCTGAACACAGCACCAGATGATGGCTTCCTAGGTCAAAAGATCAAATTGAAATAAGAGGCATTTTGTTTTAGCTCCGAAAAGAGAAAGGAGGATTGAGACATTAACATGTATAAAAAATACTTGCCTAAAGAAAAATGAAATACACAAGCAGATTCACTAAAGAGGTTCACTTTCAAGAGCAAAAGTATTAATTAATTAAATTTAATTTATGTGGTTTTACGTGCCAAAACCACTTTCTGATTATGAGGCACGCCGTAGTGGAGGACTCCGGAAATTTCGACCACCTGGGGCTCTTTAACGTGCACCTAAATCTAAGTACACGGGTGTTTTCGCATTTCGCCCCCATCGAAATGCGACCGCTGTGGCCGGGATTCGATCCCGCGAAGAGCAAAAGTATGGTTACGATGAAAATTACAAGGAAGCTTCACTGCTCATTGAGGTTTAAGTTCAGTAGTTGAGCCACGAGGGTTATCATGCTACATCTTGCATATTATGTTTTGTAGAACAATATTGCACTTTGAACTATGTAGTGCCTATTTAAATGAACTGACAAGGAACGCTGAAATTCCAGGCTAGTTTGGTCTGCACAAGATATGATACAGACACTGTACTGCATTCATTTAGTGTTTTTGTCACTGATCTCATGCACAAAGGTCATTCACACCTATCCTACATGAAATGCAGTTACTTCTTTGAAGCTTCATCTAGTCCTTGAATTTGCTGCATGCTTATGTCTGAGGAAATTTGTTTGGTTCCTGTTAATGTAGTACATCTAAGCAACTGCTATCAAATGCCCATAGTGTTCCCTTGCATGTACAAAACATCCTTGGCCCTTTCAATGCACAATACTCATTACATTTGACACTTGGAACTCGTGCAAGGCGCCATTTAGTATTATATGCTTGTCCACATCTGATAATACCTTCATAGCTGGGTCATTCCCATGCCAAATGCCTTGGTTATTACTGTGACCATCTCACACTTTTCCTTTAGAATCTTCTTGTCCACTTTTAAGGAAGCATCCCATGACACAATGTCTCCATACTAGTGTTCCCTTGCATGTACAAAACATCCTTGGCCCTTTCAATGCACAATACTCATTACATTTGACACTTGGGACTCGTGCAAGGCGCCATTTAGTATTATATGCTTGTCCACATCTGATAATACCTTTGTAGCTGGGTCATTCCCATGCCAAATGCCTTGGTTATTAGTGTGACCATCTCACACTTTTCCTTTAGAATCTTCTTGTCCACTTTTAAGGAAGCTGCTGCTGCGCCGACCTCGGCGTCCACCCTGACCGAGGGAGCCACCGACACCCACTTCAGGCGAGACCATGAACACATTATGTTCTTAACACCTCTAGTTCCCACGTCCTCTGCCGCTCAGGACATTCATTCCGTACTCAAAGCAAACATTGACCCAGTCAAAGAACAAATAGGAGCCGTTACTATACGAAAGACTTCACAAGGGCTGACAATCCTTTCAAATGACAAGACATCAATGGAGCGGCTTAAGGCTGCCCTCGAAAGAAATCATGTGACGAACACCACCATGTCAATCCGCTTACCGCAAAAACGTAAGCCTCACATTAAGTTAACGGGGGTTGATCCTGACATCCCTGCCACTAATTTAGTTGCGCAACTCAACGCCCGCAATCCTGGCTTGGACTTAGATATCTCGTTATGCTCGGTCCGCGTATCCATTAAGGAACGCTCGGGCAACTATTCCCACGTATTAGAAGTTAATCCTTCGGCGTTCCGCTCCCTCCTGAGCCGCGGGCGGGTTATGGTGGGCTAGACTTCGGCAGCGGTGGTAGAAGACCTCCATGTCCCCACCTGCACGTTTTGTGCGACCTATGGCCACCCTCGCCGCGCCTGCCCCGTGCGACAGCAGGAGGCTATGGCCGTGTGCACGCGCTGCGCGGGCCTACATCTTTACACACAGTGTACTGTTCGCTTGGGAGACGTGGCAGTGTGTTGTAACGAGTGCCGCAAGGCCGGTTTAGCAAGCACGCACCCCACTGGGGACCGCCTCTGCCCTCTTTTAGCCAGCCGGGTGGCCCGCTTGAGGGCTAGAACCGATTATGGCTGACGCCCCCCACAATGCTCCTGGGTCGCCGCGCAACGGCCGCAGTGAAGCGGATGGTAGGTCCCGCACTTACACGCAGTGGTGGACGTGTCCACTGAGCTCGCGTGTGAGACTGGGGCTGCTGCGCGGCGTCCTCTCTATTCTGCGAGTTCCTTTGTTCTTTATTTACGAATCCTTACTTACGGTCTCGTGCGTTGCTCGTTGTATCCCCACTAGCTTTTGCTCAATTCTGATTCCTTCCTATTCCCTGCCTCTCACCATGCTCGGTGCCTCTCCGCGCCTCCTGTCCGATCTTCTCTCCTTGGCAATTTTTCGGCAATTGTGCGACCTCCTCCATCGGGTGCGTACGTGCGAGGACGCATGCGCATGGTTGTTTAGCGTGACCCGATGGCTCTCGGACACGTGTTTCCGACTGGTGTTCTGTTGGCCACACTCTCCGCCCCGGCATCAGTGGCTTTTCGTTGCTTTTGGCCAGGATGCATACCCTTAAGTTCTTGCAAGCTAACATCGATCACACCAGGGACGCGATGAAGGTGTTGGTCGACCACATGGATCGGGGCAGGTTCACATTTGCCATCGTTTCGGAGCCGCACATCCGAGATGGCAAAATTGCCAATGTACCACCTTCCTTAACAGCTTTCCATACACTGGAGAACCCGCGTGTAATGCTGCTGGCACGTGCTCCCGGATTTGACTTATTCCCGACGTATATCTCGCAGTACGTAGTTGCGGTCAGCTGTGCTTGCCCGGGGCAGGATTTTATCATCGTAGCGACGTACGCCCCACCGCATCGTCCTATAGACCCCATCCTCGATGAGCTCTGGCAATGTTTTTCACGGCATCCTTCTCAGAACTTTGTTTTGGCCGGCGATTTTAATGCCAAGCACGAACTCTGGGGCCCTGTAGGTGGTGATATACGGGGCGTCCAGCTGGCAAGTTTTGCTAGCGGCAATGGTCTTCACGTCCTGAATGACCCCGCTTCTGCCCCTACCTTCGACACACGATATGCCAGTTCGTGGATTGACGTTACGATGCTGTCCGTACCTTTAGCCAGCAAGGGGTACATCTGGACAGTATCGGACGCGGACACGCTTTCGGGCCACAGGTATATCGAATTTTCCCTTTGCGTGACTTCCGGTATCACAGTAAAGCGTCTAACCACATATGCGCAGTGTGAGATGCTGAACGCCTTGCAGTGCTCCGACTGGTTCGCACGCGTGAATCGTTGCGCCTTTTCCACGCCTCTCTCGTTGGACATGGTGTTAGCGCAATTCTATCGTATGTACGATGTGCTTTCTCACAAGCACATGCGCGTAATTCGACAAAGGGGTGAGCGGGCCAATGCATGGTGGACCCCGCATTTAGGTGAGGAGTGGGCAAAAGTGTGTGCGATGCGACGCCGGGCTCAGCGGACAAGGGACCCTGCGCTCCGTACGATTTTCCGGCAGCAATATGCCAACGCTTTCGCGGTATACAAACACCACATCCGGATCGCAAAGGACAGCTTCGAAAAAACAGTCTGTCGTGATCTCACGGCAAAAAACCTATTTGGCAAACCGTTTAAACTGGCTTTTGGGAAACGCGTCACACCGATGCCCCTTCCCCCGCTCGCTATCTCTCCGGAACGATCTACGGTCTCCATTCTCGATTCCGCCGCGTTGCTCTTGCATGTGGCGACCGAAGATGCGACCTCTGACGGCGAGTTCCACCAATGCCTTCGACGGCTCACCACTTCCCCCTATCCATGGCACAGCAAGGACCGCCCGTTCAGCATGGCAGAGGTTGAACATGCCATCTCGATAGGAAACCCTCGTGCGGCGCCGGGGCCCGACGGCCTCACAGGCATGTTTGTCTGGCAACTTTTTCAGCAGCATCCCCACTTTTTTCTGGCAGTCTTTAACAGTGCTCTTAAACTGGGCCACTTCCCCTCTTGTTGGAAGGTCGGCCGAATCATTTTCACATTGAAGCCTGGTCGTCCCCGGCACCTTCCATCCGCATACAGGCTCCTTGTTATGAACTCGCTATTCGGTAAGATCCTCGAACGCCTACTAAATTCCCGCCTTTACCATTGCCTGCACTCCAACAATCTCCTTCACCCCCGCCAGTTCGGCTTTACACATGCTCGTGGTGCCCTCCAGGCGCTCTACACATTGCGTCAGAGGCTTTGCGCCCTCAAATCCACCAAAAACTCCAGCCGTCCTGATTTCCTTATACTTTACTGGGGCCTTTGACAGCGTGTGGCACGACGCGGTTCTTTTCTTCTTCCGCAAGCACCGCTGCCCGAACAACCTCTACCACCTGCCCCAGTCCTTTTTGACGGGGCGAACGGTTGTCCTTCGATCGAACGCGGGTGAGGTGACAGCACGCTCGTCGATTGGCACCCCTCAGGGATCACCGGTCAGCCCTCTCTTATGGAACATAATTATTTATTCGCTTTTAGACCTTGACCTTCCCGCAGGAGTACGTATACAGGCCTATGCGGACGACACCGTTCTCCTCATTACTGGCACGTCGCGATTGCAACTGCAGGCCTTGGCGGAATCTGTCCTTACCTTGGTCTGTAATTGGTCTCGACAGAACAAGGTCCAAATTAGTCATCCAAAATCATTCTTTGTATTTTTTAACAACGGCCACGTTGGCACATCAAAGCGCCGGCCGTCTATCCGCTTGGATGGAGCTTTTCTGCAGTGCAAAGATCGCATCAAGCTCCTTGGTGTAGTCTTTGACGACAAACTTAATTTCTTTGCCCACATTGAATATATTAAATCTAAATCAGAGGTATTGGCTATTCGATTACTCAATTTTATCCGTTTACATCGCGTGCTTCCTCTGGCAATTATTCGTCGCCTCTACCGACAGGTCCTGCTGCCTGCAGTTGCATACGCGTCCCCAGTTTGGTGGCCTCCCTTTCCCTCCACCCACCTTACCAAGCGGGTGCTGTCTGCCCAGCGGTCCCTTCTCGTAGCCATGACGGGCGCGTACCACACGACGCGCACGTCAACACTTCATGTTCTCGCTAACTGTCCCCCCCTTACTGTGGAGCTAGATCGCTTGGCGGCAGAGTTTTCCCTGTTTACACTTCGACAGGTGACTTATTATGGGGTTGAATCCTTTCATCCACGCTCCCTTAACGTCCCCTGCGACCCGTGGAAGGAACACCCTAGTGAGCGCGTTCGGTTCCCCTTCACGCGCCTCACTCCCGAACAGGCGAATAAGCTCTCCCAGGCTCCGGTCTACCATGTTTACACGGACGGTGCCTTCACCACTACTGCGGCAGGCGCCGCGTTTGTAGCCTTCGATCGGAGTGGTCATGTCGTCCGTGTAGGCAGGTACCGGGTCGTTGGCGCTTCTAGTGCATTCGGCACGGAGCTTTGTGCGTTTGAAGAGGCGCTGATATATGTAGCAACCCTGCGCCACACAGTGTACCTGTACACTGACTGCCCCTCCCTTTTAGGTGCCCTGTCACGATTGCGCTGTGAGGGGGAGCAGTTAAGACGAGTTAGAACTGTGCTGCGTCTCCTGGCACACAACAGACCTGGTGTCCTGTTATTTCACGTACCAGGGCACCGAGGCGTACTGGGGGACGAACTTGCTGACACCGCCGCTTCATCTGCATGCACCACTGGTGCAGTGCCTACGAGCACCCTCTCCATACGCTCCATCAGAAAGCGCTTCTTTGGGATCGCAGCGAACCAGTGGCACGACTATTGGCAACGGGAGGGACGAGGCACCAGCCTCTATGCTTGGGTGCCCAGTGTCCACTCGATTCCTCATTGGTTCCCTCCTAACCGCCTCCTCGTTCACCTTTTCACGGGACATGGGCACTTTCCCTATTACCTGCATCGCTTTCACCTAAGTGCCATAAATCTGTGTACCTGTGGAGCGGAGTGCACGGGAGTGGAACACTATTTCACCGAGTGCCCGCGTACTGCGCCGATAGTGGCACAAATGTGCGCTCACTCGCGGTTCGAACAGGTGACGCCAGAAGTATACTCTGCGTTGCTACATACTAAACGACACCGCGCTTTGTTACTACAGTTCACTCTTGCCATTGTGCGCTCTGTGCCGGCACATCCTGCCACAATTCCTTTTCCGGATGCCTCATGACTTTCCTTCCTCCCTCTCCTCGCTCTGGCACGCCTTCATGTTACTTTTGCATGTCTGTTCGTGCCATTCGCACTGTACATGCCTACCGTGGTGGGGTCTTTACCCCGTTGCCTATGGTACTAACTGCGTGCCTCATCTCCATTACCTCCCTTCATTTCTTTCCTATCCCTCTGCTGCCGAGTACTATTCTATCTTCTAACAAATACCAGCACGCCTTATGTATCTTTGCCTACTCCCTGCCCAATCCGGGCATGTCTGATGTAGCTCCTCCAGGTCATCACCAGTTCCTGCTGCTCTGAGCCCACTCCGGACCCGGCCTTCTGTCAGGCCGAGCTGCGATGTACCAGGACCCCTGTAGCGGGACCGATGCTCAGAGTTCTGTCCCTTGGCACAACCGCCGGAAGACACACAACCACCGGAGCCGACTGGCCTCTTTTCGCATTGATATACAATAAAGATGCAGCATCGAAATGATCGCGCATCACTGCCGGAGCCTTAGGCTCATCATACCCTAAAGGAGCGTGCCCCTGGTAGACTTGTGCTGCTCATCTTCATGACCTACTTCCTCTTCCGATACCTCCTCATTTTTATCACCGGCTTCAGCTCCGAACCTTTTTTTTTCAATTATTGGCTTTTGAATCCAAATTTCTTATGGATCATCTTTCGTGATGATCCCTCATTTTTTATATTTTAATTGGCGTTAAGCTCGTTATACCGACAGGTGGTGTGGGCTTCCCCCCTTTCTTTTTCTGTTCTTTTTGCTCTGGGGGAAACACTTAAGCCATCCTAGTGGTGCTATGGAGTTAACTTATGTGCTAGCTGTAGCAGATGACGTCAACTGAAGGCCACTGAAGATAAAACTCTCTGCGAGAATTCCTTTTACACAAAAAATGCAAACAATACAGAATACTCAAAATGTCGTTATCTGGCAAGACTGGCTGCATCCATCATCTTTGTTTAGTGCAATTCTGAGGTGGCTCCATGTTACAAGATGCTTGGCGATTATTGTCATGTGACTGTTCGGGACTCTATAAAACACAAGAATTGCCTTTCTCCAGCCTTTCTCTTTGTGCAGCGGCCAACGTTATTATTCATCCAGTCGCACCGTGTACTGTTCGTGTGTCCATAGACTAAATTCGTCACCACATTGTTTTTGCGGGATTTCGTGAGTGACCCATGAACTCATCTTGGGGTGGGACTTCTTATCTTTGGCGTCCGCTTCTATCTCTAGTTGTCAGCGCCTCACACAACTGGATGCCACTGGCAATTCTCTTCCTAACCACGAAGAATGCATTCGTCTCGTCACCTCTTCCGATTACGTTCTTTGGCCACCTAGAGAAGAGATTATAGGTGTCAACTCCTGTAACATTCTGGATGGCGGCTTACTCATTCTACCCTATGACCATAGCCTATCTCGAGTAATTCTGATTACCCCTGGCCTTATTCGCTTCTCTGAGGGGTCTGCATTGCTTACTGCAATAAACCAAACTCTCAAACCCCAACTGTTGCCTCGTGGATCAACTGTCACTTGAACTGTTGACACTCGTGTCGTTGCAATTGTCACGAATACACCTCAGTGTGTTCTTGCGTCTATTACCGTGCGCAAAGATGTTTACCCCGTGTCATGGATGGATGATGCACTAGATTCACTCCACGGTGCTGAATATTTTTCTAGCCTTGACCTTAGACCAGGCTACTGGCAAATACCGATGTCCAAATCCGACAAAGAAAAAACGACATTTGCTACGCCTGATGGGCTCTACGAGTTCAGTGCGATGCCTTTTGGACTCTGAAATGTGCCTGCTACATTCGAACGCATGATCGATAAGTCTTGTGTGGCTTGAAATGGAAAACCTGTCTGTGCTATCTCGACGACATTGTGTTCACAACCATGTTCACGCAACATTTGCAACGTCTTGATGAATGCAACGTCTGCAAATGCTGGTTTGCAGCTCAACACGCGCGCGCACACACACACACAAACACACACACAAACACACAAATGCAGTTTCGCCAGCAAGGCCATCAAAGTTCTGGGGCACATAGTCAGCAAAGAAGGTATCTGACCAGACCCCGAGAAGCTTGCTGCCATCCTCGAATTTTGTGTCCACTGCGTCAAAAAGACATGCACAGTTTTCTTGGACTTGCTTCTTCTGGCACTTCATATGCAACTTTGCTACGCTTACGTCACTGCTCCATCAACTCCTCGCCAGTAATGCGCCCTTTGTTTTGTCCGACAAATGTGAACATGCTTTCCTGCTTTTGCAACATGCCCTGATGTCAGACCCAGTACTGTGCCACTTTGATCCGACCGCGCCCACCATCTTTCACACCGACGCTAGCAGTCAGTCTCGGTGCCATTCTACTGCAATGTGACAACACAGTCCGCGAACGAGTAATTGCTTATGCTAGTCGTGCACTAACCAGTGCAGAGAAGAATTACTACACCATAACCAAGCAGGAGTGCCTTGCTGTTGGGCAGTGCAAAAATTTCGCCCATATCTTCATGGCCGCCATTTCACAGTCATTACCAACCATAACACGCTGTGCTGGCTTTCATCGCTAAAGAATTTATCAGGTCACCTGGGTTGCTGTGTGCTTCACCTACAGGAGTGCGATTTCAATGTCACCTACAGGGCTGCAAAGAAGCATCAAGACACCGATGCTCTCTCTTGCTACCCTCTGCCGAATCATGACAATTCACCATAACCTCTCCGTGATTGTGTACGTCCTGAGTCCTCTTCATCGGCTTTACCCATTGTAACCCTCGAATGGCTAAGACACGACAGCCCATCTGTCCTTGTGTCCCACCAACGCATCGACCCATACTGCTGAACTATTCTCCAACGCATGGAAGATTCTTCGTCACCTCCAAACGCCTGACTTCATCGACAACTTAATCAATTCAAGCTGCACAATGGGGTTTTAGATCGCAACATTTATCACATCGATGGCAACAAATGGGTCCCGGTCATACCATGTTCTCTGCAATGTGAGGTGCTTGAAGCCTTTCACGATCATGCGACGACTGGTCATCTAGGCTACCACAAGACTTACAACAGAATATGAAGTCGCTGCTCCTGGCCTGGCCCATCTTCAGTCGTTGCGAAGTATGTTGCACCCTGCGTTCATTGTCAAAGCTGCAAACGACCAACAGCTCCTTCTGGCTCTTTACAACCTCTGCCTTGTCCCGCTTCGCCTTTTGAAGTAGTTGGAATAGACTTGTACGGTCCTCTTCCCACGACCTTACATGGCAATCGTTGGATTGTAACGGCCATAGACCATCCAACACGCTATGCGGAGACAGCATCTCTACCATCCGGGACTGCTGCTGAATTCACCGATTTCTTTCTACTCAACATTATCTTACACCGCAGCGCTCCGCACGTTCTCCTCAGTGACCGCAGCAGTCTTCCTCTCTTCTATCCTTACCGAAGTTCTGTGTGCCTCTAACACAATTCGCAAGACGACTTCCAGTTACCATACGCAGACCAACAGCTTGACGGAGTGTTTTCACCGTACCCTCTCTGATATGATTGTGATGTACATCCGCCCTGCCACACGAACAGGGATGCAATCCTGCCGTTCATGACATTCTCCTATAACATGGCTACGCAACGTACTACTGGCTTTTAACATTTTTTCTTCATCTATGGCTATTCACCAAGTTTCATTCTTGATGTATCATTCCTTTCGACTCCTGTACCCCCATCAGTTCCTTTCTTGGAACAGTTTGTGTCTCGCCTCGCGGAGTGCAGTCGCCTCGCCCCGCTTAACACCGGCGTCTCCCAGGACGCTCGCAAGTTTCGTTACGACTCGACCCACTGTGCTGTGACTTTCTCTCCTGGTGACGAAGTTCTTCTTTGGACTCCTGTGTGCGTTCCTGGCTTTTGCAAAAAATTTCTCATGTTTTATTCGACTTTCCACGGTAATTGAGCAGACATCACCTGCCAATTACCATGTCTCGCTTGTTAGAACGCCACCTGATTCCCGTTGCTGTGGCACAGAGTCTTGCATCTGGGTCGCAAGCCCCAAGGGTAGTGTTGGCCTGGCGGCCTGGGGCACAACTGGAAGCATCCGAAGGTCCTGGCAAAGGATGAGTCGACTGCTAACAGAACAACTTGTTTATTCTAGCATCGCAAAAGAGCGGCCGGTCAGGTCGACCGAAGTGGAGAGACGGGAGAGCACATTACTCGACGGGAGAAATCGGAGCCTCTCTCTTGGCGTTCGGGGGCAGCTGCTTTTATACTCTCGGAGTTGAGGGCAAGAAGGAACAACTCTGGATGGGGCGCACGTGACGGCGCCGCTCGGGCACGTTGAGACGAGTAGTGGCGCATCCGCCGGGCCGGCGCCGGTCAGACCTCCTTGCTTCATAGTTGGGGAGCTCCTCTCCCCGGCTGCCGCGCTTTGACAAGCGTGGGCACCAACATATACACACACACACACACACACACACACACACACACACGAAGACACGTGGCATTGAAACATGCCTGGACGCGCTTGGCGGGGAGGCGTTGCGGCAGCGCTGAACGGGCCAAAATGTCCGCCGCTTTGAACGAAGCCCCGGTGTTTGTTGCATCCGCGCCGGCTATACCGCGCGTCGTAGGCGAAACGTAACAAGATATAGTGCATGTCTCCCGCTTAAAACCAAATACTTGACACATTTTATAGTACTTACGCGTAGCCAGGCGGCCGCTTCCACAGCGAGAGAGAAATAGCGTGGGCACAACACATGCCTGACTTTCAACTTCATCTGCACATCTTTTCCATCTGCATATATCATCCCCAGCAGCACAGTTTAATCCTCGAGGTAGTAGCCCGAGCTTGGCTGGAATAAAGCGGTTCCTTACGATATATATATATATTTCTTGCACTTCAAGAAACTTCATTTGACCTCGAAGACTTGAGCACTGAAGTGACGGCGCTAAGTATATACAAGACCTCATAGTAGGAGACAGTTCAATTTCACAGCCTGAGTCCCCTTGCTGGTGTGATCTTCCTTCATGTAATTGTCGCATACTTGGCTATCACTAACACTGCTTCGCCTTTCTGCAAAACTGCAGCATCTCTCTTTTTTTTTCTGCTAGTCCAAGCATAAGTGCTGCCGCACATGACTGCTGTTGATTCTGATTTCGAGTGAATCTGGCTTGGCCTCATTACGGTTACTGCGTGAATTATAGAGAGAGAGAAATAGAAGAGAGGAAAGGCAGAGAGGTTAACTAGACACATGTCCAATTTGCTACCCTGCACTGGGGAAAGGGGTATAGGGATGAAGAGAGAGAGTGTTCCGCAGCTATCATGCAGTAAGATTTAGAAAAAGAACAGTTCCATTACTCGAAGAAAACCTAGTGCATATTGTTTCCAGTAAAGTGGAGTAGTAACCAGTAATTCTTTCGTTACTGAGATTTAATTTGGTAATTACAATTATCTAACTCGAGAAGTACTCTCATAATTTTCAGAGTGTCAATGAGACATTTGTTGGCATCCCAAAATGACATCTAACTGCAGTGTTTTCAGCGACATACTAATTGCGTACAATTTTACCGACTGGAAAATAACCTCACGAACTATGAAAAATACCATGTGAGTGAACTCTCACCCGCATCATAAAGCAGTGCCCTCAAATAAGCTGATTGAAAGTAACTGCATTGCCTATCGCAAACCCGAAGAGACAGCGCACCACCTTGATAATGGTACGGAAGGAGCCCCAACAGCAGGTTTCGCAGCTACTTCTTTCTCTCTACGTCACACTTATTATCCCTCTCTCAAGGCCGACTGATAAATGATAACAAAAGCCCCTTGATAACGCAGCCAAAGTGCAGCTCTGACCCCACACGAAATGTGAAGAGCAATGTAATAGGCACAGAATGTTTCAAAATCCACACTTTGCTCGCACCGCATCGAAAGAGTGCGGGCGAAGTTATATTTCACACCAGAAACTTGCTTCGGACCAAAGCCAATATAAAGTGAGCGTTTTATTTTTCATGAAAGTGTATACGTGCTGCAAAAACAGGTTCGTGTCAACAAATAAAAGCGAAATAAACACACTGGAAAGCGACCAACTTGTAGAGAAAAGGCAAAACCAATGCGCTCACGAAATTAAATATACCACTTCTATGAACCGAAATGGCAATCAGAATCACACACACACAGACCAAAAAAAAAAAAAACTGTGTGCTCTTATTATCTATTAATTCGTAAGCTCCATTGAACATCAGCCTAGAGGACGTGTTCAAATAGGTCTCCTTTTGCAGCTACGCAGTACTGTCTATTTTATCACACCTTTAGTGGCTTTCTTGATGACCGATGCCGGAATTCTACGGCAGACATCCGTTATCCTTACCTTGAACTAATCTGACGTCCGTCTAATCTGACGTCCGGCACAATCTTTCACATAACCCCAAAGAAAGAAACTGAACAGAGAGAGGTCAGGTGACCTAGCCGGCCTATTTACAGGCTTGTGCCTTCCAATCTATTGTGCATGAAAAGTAGCACCCAACCAGTTTCGTGCTCGGCTGCTGCTGCATGCAGGTGGCCCATCTTGCAGATACAGCAGAAGTGGAAGATGTGATAGCGGAACTTTGCTGAGAAACTCATCCACCACTTTTTCAAGGATTTCGTTCACATAACGCTGTCCAGTCAGTGCCTGATTGAAGATGGTACTGATTATTGCACTGGCATAAATTCCAAACCACACATTGAGCGACCACTGGTACTGACGCCGATTGCACTGTACTTAACGTAGAATGGAGTCCGTCCAATAGTGTGCGTGAATGACAATGAATATATATATGATGGCACCTGCACTGTTCTTTTGCGCAAACTCATCATGCCACAGGTTCTTAGTGTCAAGATGTAAAACTTACCAGACCCAGCTTGTCAGTTAACAATATACACTATAGAATTAACGTCTAAGGTTATCACTAAGATGAGTGCTTAAACCCCTTAATGCTTACATTAGGACCAGAATTCACAAGTGGCTGTAATATCAACGTGTAAGTGCTCAGAGGGTTCCTGAAGCACTGTTGAGCACATGAACATAACTTCCAGCCGGGATATACACGTGCGATGGGAGACAATGTCACACTCTTAAAAGTCACTCGTTAAAAAGCAATACACAACACCCTTTCTCACAAAACCTTATAACACTAGTAAAATTTGTTGGCCAAATTTCGATTTATCCTACTTTGAAGGCAGCAACATAAAGAGAACATCCCAGTCTTCATCAGTATTAAATGGACCCACCTTAAGGGTTATTTGGCAACAGCATGTGTATGCCCATGCTTGTATCGTTTATTGATTGTCCCGCTCTAGTAGAATGGACGACCACGCAGCCTGATCATGCACTTTGTAATGAAGCTTCTTTCTAGAAAATCACAAATACCGACCGCACACACAACCTCCGTCATATCTGCACAGAGCTCTCGAGCGTTACGCTGCGGAGAACGGTTACCAGAGAATGGCTGTTGACAGCAAACACCCCTTTCCAAGCATTGGCTCCATAATGGCTGAGCACCAGGCTAGGAGCGCGCTTGTAGCTATTTTACTGGTAGGTACCTGGTGGCAGCACTTGCCTCCCAGAGCCACGGTGGATGCTCTTTAACAGGGCCGTCTGTGGTCACCCATGAAAGGTAGTTACCATCAAGAGAGCAAAAAATTCATGCAGATGTCGGGTGGATAGCCATCGCATGAAAGGCGCCTTAGACATTAAGTGACATTAAAGACATTAAGACATTAAGTGAAAGACTGATGGTGATGTCGCCTTCAAGTTTGGCACCAGCTCAAGCCTATTTAATCATTAATTGGTAAAGATAGACTATGTTGCATTCTAAGGAAGCCAAAACTTAAACTTGGGAAGTTTTGGTAACTTTTACTGTGCCACAGAGGCCCAAATATGAGGAAATACTTTGCAGTCCACGATGTCACACTGATTTACCAGCTATGTGGTTCTCACGCGAAATTCAAGGAACAAAACTTAGGCCTTCATTTTCTCTTTTAGTAATCAACCTCTTATGTGAAATTAATGAAAATAGAGTTTTTAAAGAATAGTCTATCAGTCCTGATTTAGTGTTTCTGTTTAGTGTCCCTTTAAGGAATGTCACAGGTCACATGGAAAGAAGGGCAGCAGCAGGGATGTCACATCTCAGTGCCAACTCTTGCACAGCTGCGCTGGCAGAACACCTGGAGATGATAGCACAATGGAGAGGAAGGACATATAACAGATGAGAGAGGATTGCACAATACTGATTGAATTGCAGCAACCGATCAAGTGAACACTGAATGCATGTTGGGAATGTTGGTACATGTCCACGGTGTTGCATAATTTTGTGCACATTAACAAAAATAGGAATGCTGTGCAGGGCTGCGATTTTGTAGCAATGCATTCTTGCGATGCTAATGCCTCTTCACACTTTTTCGCATTTGTGAGTGGTCAGAGTGGTACTCCACCTGGGATAGAGTGCTGCTCTGGCTACTCTCACGAGTGTCGACAAGTAAAAGAAACGACAAAATAAAATAAATAGTGGAAGCATCAAGAAGAATTGGACAGGATCAGGACCATACTTAGTTGAATATAAGTTGAACACGAATATAGGTTGACCCCTATCTCTTTAGAAAAACGAAAAACTCTTGACATGACGCACCTTTATTTACCACAAGCTCAGCTACTAAATCGTGCATGTTGATGCCACAAGCCGCATCCTTGTCAGAACTGCCAGAGAGGTCATCCTCATCAGATGCTTCATAGACCATCCTCGCAACACCGAAGGACAACATCCCTAGTGCCATTGGGTGCTTTGGATATGCAGTATTTTTAAACTCGGTCCGGATAATCTCCCAACTGCGTTTACAGTGGTGTGCGGTGAAGAATCTCAATTACCTTGGTAGTTTTGCAGACTTTGTTTAAGAATATAGGTAGAGTTTCTTTGGTCATCACTATAGGTCAATTCCGCATTTTGGGTAGCATTTCCGGAAAACAAAGGTCAACCTATTTGCAAATATAGGTTGACCATAACTTTCCGCTTTGGCTGCACGGCGTTGTGGGTTCGATTCACATCGCCGCCGGGCACCCGCTGGTTCAAATGGGCACAAGTGTACCCCGGCCTGGTGTTCGGCTTCCTTCAGGGGTGAAACACTTGGGGAAAGAGCCTGCACTCTAAGTTACTGTCAACTCTTGTGAGCACAAAAAAAAGTAATGTTTGGGCCGCTCCCATGGCGGCAATTTTTCACGTGGCACCCCAAATGCACCTATTGAGGTAGGGACACCTTCGGGTTGGAGACAAACACCCCTTTCCAAGCATTGGCTCCATAATGGCTGCGCACCAGGCTAGGAGCGCGCTTGTAGCTATTTTAAGGGTAGGTACCCGGTGGCAACACTTGCCTCCCACAGCCACGGTGGATGCTCTTTAACAGGGCTGTCTGTGGTCACCCATGAAAGGTAGTTACCATGAAGAGAGCAAAAAATTCATGCAGATGTCGGGTGGATAGCCATCGCATGAGAGGCGTCTAAATGAGATCACTTTAGTCACTCAATTGTAGCATGGGCGAGGACCCATTAGCTGCATCACTTTTTTTTTTTTAAACAAAACCATTCTTATTTACTGCATAAACGTAGCTAAAAGCGGGAGGACCACGAAACGGCCCGGTCGGCATCTTGCAGCCGCAGCATACTTTCACCGCGGCCTCCAGCAGAGGTGTACCGAACAGTTCAGCAAGGACTGGTAGGTAACTTCTAGTCCCTCCGGGGTGAGCACCACCTGGTGTCCTGGTGGCGTGGCCATGCCGCTGCGACTGTGCTGCCCTGTGGTGCAACCGAAATGTGGCTGTAGCTGTGGAGTGGAGGCAGCGGTTCCCTGCCAAGACACACCTAGAATATTGTGGCCTCCACGCTCCCAACCACTCGCATCAACACTGCGATCCTGGTGTCCTGGTGGTGTGGCCATGCCGGTGCGACTGCGCTGCCCTGTGGTGCAACCGAAACGTGGCCGCGGAGTGCAGGCTGCTGTCACTAGTGTCCTGGTGGCGTGGCCATGCCGCTGCGACTGCGCTGCCCTATGGTGCAACCGAAACATGGCCGCGGCTGTGAAGTGGAGGCAGTTGCTTGCCCAGACACGCCTGGAATGTTGTCGCCGCCACCGTGGAACTTATTCGGCTCAACAACGCGATCATGTTGGCCAGGTGGTGCTGCTTAAGTAGCTCAGCGTAGTGTCGTCGGCGCTCAGAGCGACTCTTTCAATGGTCGATTTAAAGACAGGTGCAGCACGCGGCACGTAGCCTGGTTGGCCGGGTATGATCTCACTCTCCCAGTCCTCCATGATCCGCTCAAACCCAGCGCACATTGATGTAACAGTATTACCTTATTACTTTGGGAGAGTTGTATTAGTTGTCACTTTGGCTTTAATAGAGTGCTCCAAGATGATACAATATTTGGCTGATATTTATCATTCTACATCAAACAGCTGATATATTTTTTTCTATCAATTTTATGTGCATGTGATATGTCATATATGTTTACATATGAAGAAATTGTAATTTTAGATATATTTCGCATACCTGTAGTGACATACATAGCACGTTGTAGGACTTGGAAACTTGCACAGTGACCTGAGGAACAGACAGCTGTCACAAAACCAAGGAGTGGAGGAGGCGAGGCATTGGCATGATGTGTTAACTGGATACTCAAGAGAAAGTAAGTTGAGCTGTATTAGTGAATTGCCCTTAACAATATCAGAGCTTATCAGGCCTTCTCACTTACTGTGTGAGAAGGCCTGATAAGCCAGAAAAGACATTAAGTGAAAGACTGATGGTGATGTCGCCTTCAAGTTTGGCACCAGCTCAAGCCTATTTAATCATTCATTGGTAAAGATAGACTATGTTGCATTCTAAGGAAGCCAAAACCCAAACTTGGGAAGTTTGGTAAGTTTTACTGTGCCACAGAGGCCCAAATATGAGGAAATACTTTGCAGTCCACGATGTCACACTGATTTACCAGCTATGTGGTTCTCACGCGAAATTCAAGGAACAAAACTCAGGCCTTCATTTTCTCTTTTAGTAATCAACCTCTTATGTGAAATTAATGAAAATAGAGTTTTTAAAGAATAGTCTATCAGTCCTGATTTAGTGTTTCTGTTTAGTGTCCCTTTAAGGATTGTCACAGGTCACATGGAAAGAAGAAGGGCAGCAGCAGGGTGGTCACATCTCAGTGCCAACTCTTGCACAGCTGCGCTGGCAGAACACCTGGAGATGATAGCACAATGGAGAGGAAGGACATATAACAGATGAGAGAGGATTCCACAATACTGATTGAATTGCAGCAACCGATCAAGTGAACACTGAATGCATGTTGGGAATGTCGATACATGTCCACGGTGTTGCATAATTTTGTGCACATTAACAAAAATAGGAATGCTGTGCAGGGCTGCGATATTGTAGCAATGCATTCTTGCAATGCTAATGCCTCTTCACACTTTTTTGCATTTGTGAGTGGTCAGAGTGGTACTCCACCTGGGATAGAGTGCTGCTCTGGCTACTCTCACGAGTGTCGACAAATAAAAGAAACGACAAAATAAAATAAATAGTGGAAGCATCAAGAAGAATTGGACAGGATCAGGACCATACTTACTTGAATATAGGTTGAACACGAATATAGGTTGACCCCTATCTCTTCAGAAAAACGAAAAACTCTTAACATGACGCACCTTTATTTACCACAAGCTCAGCTACTAAATCGTGCATGTCGATGCCACAAGCCGCATCCTTGTCAGAACTGCCAGAGAGGTCATCCTCATCAAATGCTTCGTAGGCCATCCTCGCAACACCGAATGACAACATCCCTAGTGCCGTTGGGTGCTTTGGATATGCAGTATTTTTAAACTCGGTCCGGATAATCTCCCAACTGGGTTTACAGTGGTGTGCGGTGAAGAATCTCAATTACCTTGGTAGTTTTGCAGACTTTGTTTAAGAATATAGGTCGAGATTCTTTGGTCATGACTATAGGTCAATTCTACATTTTGGGTAACATTTCCGGAAAACAAAGGTCAACCTATTTGCAAATATAGGTTGACCATAACTTTCCGCTTTGGCTGCACGGCGTTGTGGGTTCGATTCACATCGCTGCCGGGCACCCGCTGGTTCAAATGGGCACAAGTGTACCCCGGCCTGGCGTTCGGCTTCCTTCAGGGGTGAAACACTTGGGAAAAGAGCCTGCACTCTAAGTTCATGTCAACTCTCGTGAGCACAAAAAAAGTAATGTTTGGGCCGCTCCCATGGCGGCAATTCTTCACGTGGCACCCCATATGCACCTATTGAGGTAGGGACACCTTCGTGTTGGAGACAAACACCCCTTTCCAAGCATTGGCTCCATAATGGCTGAGCACCAGGCTAGGAGCGCGCTTGTAGCTATTTTACTGGTAGGTACCCGGTGGCAACACTTGCCTCCCACAGCCACGGTGGATGCTCTTTAACAGGGCTGTCTGTGGTCACCCATGAAAGGTAGTTACCATGAAGAGAGCAAAAAATTCATGCAGATGTCGGGTGGATAGCCATCGCATGAGAGGTGTCTAAATGAGATCACTTTAGTCCACTCAATTGTAGCATGGGCGAGGACCCATTAGTTGCATCACTTTTTTTTTTTTTAAACAAAACCATTCTTATTTACTGCATAAACGTAGCTAAAAGCGGGAGGACCACGAAACGGCCCGGTCGGCATCTTGCAGCCGCAGCATACTTTCACCGCGGCCTCCAGCAGAGGTGTACCAAACAGTTCAGCAAGGACTTGTAGGTAACTTCTTTTCCCTCCGGGGTGAGCACCACCTGGTGTCCTGGTGGCGTGGCCATGCCGCTGCGACTGCGCTGCCCTGTGGTGCAACCGAAATGTGGCTGCGGCTGTGGAGTGGAGGCAGCGGTTCCCTGCCAAGACACGCCTAGAATATTGTGGCCTCCACGCTCCCGACCACTCGCATCAACACTGCGATCCTGGTGTCCTGGTGGTGTGGCCATGCCGGTGCGACTGCGCTGCCCTGTGGTGCAACCGAAACGTGGCCGCGGAGTGCAGGTTGCTGTCACTAGTGTCCTGGTGGCGTGGCCATGCCACTGCGACTGCGCTGCCCTGTGGTGCAACCGAGACGTGGCCGCGGCTGTGGAGTGGAGGCTGCAGTTGCTTGCCGAGACACGCCTGGAATGTTGTCGCCGCCACCGTGGAACTTATTCGGCTCAACAACGCGATCATGTTGGCCAGGTGGTGCTGCTTAAGTAGCTCAGCGTAGTGTCGTCGGCGCTCAGAGCGACTCTTTCAATGGTCGATTTAAAGACAGGTGCAGTACGCGGCACGTAGCCTGGTTGGCCGGGTATGATCTCACTCTCCCAGTCCTCCATGATCCGCTCAAACCCAGCGCACATTGATGTAACAGTATTACCTTATTACTTTGGGAGAGTTGTATTAGTTGTCACTTTGGCTTTAATAGAGTGCTCGAAAATGATACAATATTTGGCTGATATTTATGATTCTACATCAAACAGCTGATATATTTTTTTCTATCAATTTTATGTGCATGTGATATGTCATATATGTTTACATATGAAGAAATTGTAATTTTAGATATATTTCGCATACCTGTAGTGACATACATAGCACGTTGTAGGACTTGGAAACTTGCACAGTGACCTGAGGAACAGACAGCTGTCACAAAACCAAGGAGTGGAGGAGGCGAGGCATTGGCATGACGTGTTAACTGGATACTCAAGAGAAAGTAAGTTGAGCTGTATTAGTGAATTGCCCTTAACAATATCAGAGCTTATCAGGCCTTCTCACTTACTGTGTGAGAAGGCCTGATAAGCCAGAAAAGACATTAAGTGAAAGACTGATGGTGATGTCGCCTTCAAGTTTGGCACCAGCTCAAGCCTATTTAATCATTAATTGGTAAAGATAGACTATGTTGCATTCTAAGGAAGCCAAAACCCAAACTTGGGAAGTTTTACTGTGCCACAGAGGCCCAAATATGAGGAAATACTTTGCAGTCCACGATGTCACACTGATTTACCAGCTATGTGGTTCTCATGCGAAATTCAAGGAACAAAACTCAGGCCTTCATTTTCTCTTTTAGTAATCAACCTCTTATGTGAAATTAATGAAAATAGAGTTTTTAAAGAATAGTCTATCAGTCCTGATTTAGTGTTTCTGTTTAGTGTCCCTTTAAGGAATGTCACAGGTCACATGGAAAGAAGAAGGGCAGCAGCAGGGTGGTCACATCTCAGTGCCAACTCTTGCACAGCTGCGCTGGCACAACACGTGGAGATGATAGCACAATGGAGAGGAAGGACATATAACAGATGAGAGAGGATTCCACAATACTGATTGAATTGCAGCAACCGATCAAGTGAACACTGAATGCATGTTGGGAATGTCGGTACATGTCCACGGTGTTACATAATTTTGTGCACATTAACAAAAATAGGAATGCTGTGCAGGGCTGCCATTTTGTAGCAATGCATTCTTGCGATGCTAATGCCTCTTCACACTTTTTGTGCATTTGTGAGTGGTCAGAGTGATACTCCACCTGGGATAGAGTGCTGCTCTGGCTACTCTCACGAGTGTCGACAAATAAAAGAAACGACAAAATAAAATAAATAGTGGAAGCATCAAGAAGAATTGGACAGGATCAGGACCATACTTACTTGAATATAGGTTGAACACGAATATAGGTTGACCCCCATCTCTTCAGAAAAACGAAAAACTCTTAACATGACGCACCTTTATTTACCACAAGCTCAGCTACTAAATCGTGCATGTCGATGCCACAAGCCGCATCCTTGTCGGAACTGCCAGAGAGGTCATCCTCATCAAATGCTTCGTAGGCCATCCTCGCAACACCGAATGACAACATCCCTAGTGCCGTTGGGTGCTTTGGATATGCAGTATTTTTAAACTCGGTCCGGATAATCTCCCAACTGGGTTTACAGTGGTGTGCGGTGAAGAATCTCAATTACCTTGGTAGTTTTGCAGACTTTGTTTAAGAATATAGGTCGAGATTCTTTGGTCATGACTATAGGTCAATTCCGCATTTTGGGTAACATTTCCGGAAAACAAAGGTCAACCTATTTGCAAATATAGGTTGACCATAACTTTCCGCTTTGGCTGCACGGCGTTGTGGGTTTGATTCATATCGCTGCCGGGCACCCGCTGGTTCAAATGGGCACAAGTGTACCCCGGCCTGGCGTTCGGCTTCCTTCAGGGGTGAAACACTTGGGAAAAGAGCCTGCACTCTAAGTTCATGTCAACTCTCGTGAGCACAAAAAAAGTAATGTTTGGGCCGCTCCCATGGCGGCAATTCTTCACGTGGCACCCCATATGCACCTATTGAGGTAGGGACACCTTCGTGTTGGAGACAAACACCCCTTTCCAAGCATTGGCTCCATAATGGCTGAGCACCAGGCTAGGAGCGCGCTTGTAGCTATTTTACTGGTAGGTACCCGGTGGCAACACTTGCCTCCCACAGCCACGGTGGATGCTCTTTAACAGGGCTGTCTGTGGTCACCCATGAAAGGTAGTTACCATGAAGAGAGCAAAAAATTCATGCAGATGTCGGGTGGATAGCCATCGCATGAGAGGCGTCTAAATGAGATCACTTTAGTCACTCAATTGTAGCATGGGCGAGGACCCATTAGTTGCATCACTTTTTTTTTTTTTAAACAAAACCATTCTTATTTACTGCACAAACGTAGCTAAAAGCGGGAGGACCACGAAACGGCCCGGTCGGCATCTTGCAGCCGCAGCATACTTTCACCGCGGCCTCCAGCAGAGGTGTACCAAACAGTTCAGCAAGGACTTGTAGGTAACTTCTTGTCCCTCCGGGGTGAGCACCACCTGGTGTCCTGGTGGCGTGGCCATGCCGCTGCGACTGCGCTGCCCTGTGGTGCAACCGAAACGTGGCCGCGGAGTGCAGGCTGCTGTCACTAGTGTCCTGGTGGCGTGGCCATGCCGCTGCGACTGCGCTGCCCTGTGGTGCAACCGAAACGTGGCCGCGGCTGTGAAGTGGAGGCAGTTGCTTGCCCAGACACGCCTGGAATGTTGTCGCCGCCACCGTGGAACTTATTCGGCTCAACAACGCGA
The DNA here is from genome assembly GCF_038994185.2 of Dermacentor albipictus. Classification (NCBI taxonomy): domain Eukaryota; kingdom Metazoa; phylum Arthropoda; class Arachnida; order Ixodida; family Ixodidae; genus Dermacentor; species Dermacentor albipictus. The sequence goes on along the minus strand of NC_091821.1, from coordinate 200,948,793 downwards.
TCATGTTGGCCAGGTGGTGCTGCTTAAGTAGCTCAGCGTAGTGTCGTCGGCGCTCAGAGCGACTCTTTCAATGGTCGATTTAACGACAGGTGCAGCACGCGGCACGTAGCCTGGCTGGCCGGGTATGATCTCACTCTCCCAGTCCTCCATGATCCGCTCAAACTCAGCGCACATTGATGTAACAGTATTACCTTATTACTTTGGGAGAGTTGTATTAGTTGTCACTTTGGCTTTAATAGAGTGCTCGAAAATGATACAATATTTGGCTGATATTTATGATTCTACATCAAACAGCTGATATATTTTTTTCTATCAATTTTATGTGCATGTGATATGTCATATATGTTTATTTTGCATACCTGTAGTGACATACATAGCACGTTGTAGGACTTGGAAACCTGCACAGAAAAGTTTTCTTTTCTCTCAAATTTGTGGCCACCCTGTACATCAATGACAGTTCGTGCTGAACAATAACATGTTAAAAAATGGCGCTTTTTTTCCCTAGTCAATAACTGGTGCTGCCCTAGGGCATCAGCACCCAAAGAATTTCTTTCGTGAATGCAGCTGCATGACAAGTTCTCTACTGTATTCTATCAGATATCCAAGACGGTGTTGTGGTTGGCCTGCCAGACATTACCTGGGGTGAGAAGGTGGCATGTGCAGTCGCTCTGCGAGACTCGGCAACTGAACTAACTCTACAGGAGCTGCGTGAATGGAGAAAAGCTCGAATGGAAGCAGCCATGATTCCAGTGTTACTGCAGGTTGTTCAAGAAATACCACGAAATGCTATGGGCAAAGTGAACAAGAAGGATATTGTCTAAATTTTTTGCAAGTTCTTAGTACAATGTTAATTTCTACGTTTGTATGTTAGTTTTATGCATTATTGAATGTGATGGCATATTTTACAGCATAACATGTATGTTCACCCAGGAACAAACAAAAAATCACAGGGCACATTGTGCACGTATGTGTCGAATTTTTTAATTTAAAACTTGTCGCCATGTGATGCAGTGGGTAGGGTTTGGTAATCTTGTCAAGTTCAAGCTCTGCACATATCAAGCTGCTGCTGTGTAGTGGCAAAGCCAAGTAATGCCAGACAAGGTGTAGTTTTGGAATAAAGGTTTTCTTTTGTGTACTTGTGTGTGTGGTCTTTGCAACAAACATTTCTCTTGCCAGCTCTTTGTAATGACAAAACTCACTTATCCAGAATGCAGGTGGTGCCGCTTTCCAGAAGCAGCTGCTTCAAAATGACTTCCTTCAGCATGCCTTGCCAGATGGGCCATCTGCCACAACTCTTACTTCTTTCTGTGCACTGCATTATGTTGCACTTCCTTACACAAAGGGATGTATTATCACATGCTTTCTTGCCTACCACAGCTGTCTTCTTTGCAGAAAGGGAACCAAGCTAACCTGTGTACATTTTGGAAGAAAACCATCCTGATCCAGCAAGTTCTGAGAAATGGCACAAACTCTAGTGCTTTCTGCTTTCATGCTCAAGACAACTGCTTGCAAAGTAGATGCGGTATCTTTATAAAAATTATGCCAATACTGAGCATTCAAGGCTGGACTGTTTGAGGCTTCGGAGCACAGTGCATCCTATATAACTCTTCTACCATGGGACTTGCTATTAGAAGCTTACCATAAATATGCAAATCAATGTTATTGTACTTTTAGGACTAGCTCTGGCAAAAGTTAACAGCTGTTCCACAGTGGTTAATCCCCACATGGACTTACCGTGGTTGCTTAGTAGCTATGGTGCTGCGCTGCTAAGCTTGAGGTCGCGGGATCAAATCCTGGCCACGGCAGCCCCATTTCGATGGGCGGCGAAATGCAAAAAGAGCCGTGTACTTAGATTTTGGTGCACATTAAAGAATCCCAGATGGTTAAAATTAATCTGGATTACCCCACTACAGTGTGCCTCTTAATCAGATAGCAGTTCTGGCATGTAAAATGCCATAATTTAATTTTGTAGTTCCCACATTTGTACAATTTCTGCAGCAATATATTGAGTTGTGTACTATAAATTTAAGCACGGAGTTCTCAATGTCACTACAATATACACGACCAACATCTGTAAATTCAACTGTTTCAAAAGTCCCGATAGGCCCCCACACCTCTCTGTACAAGAAAAATATCACTATATTTGAAACTTCATACATTGAATATTGTATAACTATAGTTGATAGAAAACAGGTCGGATGTGGTAAGAAATTTTTCTGAAGCTTTATGGCAACTGTGCCACCAACATGCCAAGCACACTACCTGCCAATTGGACAGAACACGGCCAGAATGGGAAAATTTTGGAGTAGAATGAAAAGGGGTAGGTGAAAACAATGTGCCGATAGCCTAAAGAACGAATTATGGCTGGAACCCATGTAAAAGTGGGCTTCCATTTTCATGATTGAAACCAATTTTAAGCCATTGACATAATTCGTACGATTGTGACAGAGTGAGCGGAAGTAAACGCTCAACTATGAACTGGCAGGGTGGTTGATTGCACAGGAAATCAAGAGCCTTGCTTAACTACCGAGTATGGTGCTTCAAGATCGCTTGTAAAGTGCCTACATTCAAATGCAAGTGCTGACCACTCTTACAAGGTATTTCCATGTCATTAAACCGTTAATTTAGAATTTGCTTTTTAATTAAAATATCAATAAAACGAATTTTGCATGTCCGAAGTTGGGCCAAGTTAATAACCATTCCGCAATTGTTACTCTCACAATGGTGCACTTCTGAGAATGTATCGATGCAGGACAAATTGTTGCATGTCAACAAGGCATCGACACATGTTGCAAACTGTTCATTGCAGCCAAGGGTTTCAGGAGTGCCCCGCAACTTCGATAATCAATGTGGTTAGGAAGTGACATGTGCCACTTTCTAACCACATCCTACCTTCAAGGCTGCCTGCCTAATTACATGTAATGGCAGCCGTGCCAAAATCCGGGAATGGCTTGCTAAAGAAGATGGTTAGTTTACATTACCTCAAAGTGACTCAGTGGTACATGCAAAAAACTACTTCAAAGCACCTTTTTGAGCTTTTGAACACGGCTTAATTAATGCCGAGGTAATGTAAGTTCACTAAATTATGCACTTTTTTGATATTACTGGCTTTACATTCATAAAAACATTATGCTTCAATGTTGCACTAAAAACTGGCGCTCTTTCTACAGTGTGTTCGGCTACACCACTGACGATTCCAGCAAGATCGGTCAATAAAAGTATTAGTGCAACAGCGCTTGCTTCCTTAAGCAGAAAGCGCTGCGTCACTGAACAGGTGCAGCAACAACTCTAGACAGGAAACAGCCACAGAAATACCCGCACCTTGACGGTCACATGGTTACATGTTAGCGCCAGAATTGGGCCATTTAATAGCAATGTGTCAAACATGCACTGAAATAGAGCACGATAGTCGCCTAGCTTCTGGCTTGCTGCTTCTCGCGCTCCTTTTCTTTCTTTGAAGCTTCCAGCTTGGCCTCCTCCTCTTCGTGCTTCTTTATGAGCTTCTCAACTTCCGACAGAGGCAGAATGGTAACGCGCGTCTTGTTACGTTGCGTATCTCTAGTGAGAGTAGCCATCTCGAGCTTGTCCGCAGTGAGCTTCGTCATGTCGAGTGTCTTGCTCAGGACTTTGATGGCCAGAGCCAGGGCATCCTTTAGTGTCGTCTCGTTCTCCTTGTATTCTTGCTTGAGGATGGACACGGCGGCAGCACTGTTGTTGCCGATGCAAGTCGCCTTCCAGCCGCTGTAGTTACCACTCGGGTCAGACTGGTACAGCTGGTAACCGTAGTGCTTGTCCCAGCCCATGTACAGGATTGAGACACCAAACGGACGCTTACCTCCATACTGTGTGTAAGCTTGCTTCAAGTCGCAAAGCCAGCTGACAAGGCGCTCGCAAGGGATGGACTCGCCGTACTGCAGGAGGTAGCGCTGAGCGATCTGACGCAGTTCGTTAGTGAGCACGTTTGCGTCTGAAGTGATACCGGCCACGCTGCAGGCCATGTCGTCGTGCAGCTTGTAGATCTTTTCGGCAGTGAAGACTTCGTCAAGTAGCTTGTTCGTGTTCCTTCGCTCAGCGGCCAGCAAGATGCCGTCGGACGCCAAGATGCCCAGGCACGTACCGGCGTGACCGATTGCTTCCATCGCGTATTCCACTTGGTAGAGCCTACCTTCAGGACTAAATATAGTCGTCCTAGAATCGTAGCGGCGTGCCATAGCGAACACGAAGTTCGGAACTTACTAGGACGCACGTATGGTCAACAACAAAAATCACCGCGCTCGTGACTTGCAGTTCCTCGCTTTCTCACCGCTGCAAGCTTCGCGAACAGCGCCAGTGTAGAAAGTTGTCATATACCAAGGAAAAGTGCCGTATTCAAGATTGTGTATTTAGCCTTGCAAAAATGTAAAATTAAAGAAACTTACTGCATTCGGTTCAAATTTTATGCTTCATTTAGGAATTCAATTAAAATATTTTAATTCTAGTATCATTTCGCAGTTACGAAACTAGCTGTTAGCGTCGCAATGGGTGGATCTACTCGCTTTTGCGCTCTTGATTTGACTGACGTTATGTCATTGAAACTTCAATCGCAGATATAATTTAATTAGTGAGGAAATGAGCAGCAATAACTACGAAGTGTCTATTGCCACGCTGAGCTACCTTCATAAATTAGCAAAAACATGCAGTGCAATATCTTTACCGCTTACAAGGTGCATAAGGTTAGTAAGTACGTCGCTTGCGTGTCCCTCGTTTTCCAAGTACGAGTCTCGTTTGTTTTGTTTTTAAACTTTGGGCTGTACAACCTGCTTCACCACATTCCGCACTATCTAAGACCATCAATGGATCCCAATAATGGATCAGCAGTTCATGGTGGATACAACTGCGTTCAGGCGACGTTCTCAGTTCAAGCAGTATGGGACACTTTATTTTACGGGAGCAACGCTGTAAGCACCTAAACGACGAAAACAGACACAGAAAAAAAACCTGAACTAGCAGGACTGGTTGGCAGCTGCAAATCAGTCGGCTGTGTGGAAGGCTGTGCGAAGAGGCGCTCTACGCGTATGAGCCTGATGGTATGCGATATTCATTTTAGTTGGTAGCCCCAAGAAAGAGAAGCATATAAATGCCTGCGGTGCTGCAAGCTGGACATTGTTGCTATAGCAGAGTTTGACAAAGTCAGCAAAGTTTGTTAACCATGTGCTATGTATTATTCGCCTTGACATACTGTGTATGTGCACTGCCTAATGCCTGCATTTTCTTTCACGTTTAGCTATCGTCTTTTGGAATGCAGTGAACACCGAGGTAAGTGCTCATTTTCTATGTGTGTGTATATTTGTTTTTATCTTTTGAAGGTAACCATCTCTTTCATTGGAGTACAACACGACACCTTGCGTTTCACCTAGGTGTCAGTGAGAAAAGCCTTTTGACGAAGTGTGAGAGTTGTGGAATTGCTTGGGACCCATCCACTGTTAAAATTCGGACAAAGCCCAGACCTGTATTGCGACGGAGCATTAGGAAGCTACTTGCCAAAGAACAGCACCAGCCATGGCTACTCAGCTCAAGGCAGAAGAAACTACTGAAGCGTTTCAAGTGTGCTACAACAATGCTGGTCAGTGCTGAGATCAGTCGTATTCCGTATGAATTCCCTCTCTTGTACCTTGATCCGAGTTGTTATCCGAGAGGAAGGTAAAAACGACAACACGGCACTGGTTGTCGTTTTTTACCTTCCTTTTGTCCGTGTCTTGTGTTGCACTGTTGCGAACCTTACAATGAATCCTAACCCACTGGCCCAACTTGCCGTCTTGATGCAGTTTATTAAAAAAAAAAAAAACTTATTTACAACAGTGAAGATTTCAGCAGAGCGCCAGTGGACTATCAATAGGAAAAAAAAGGGAGGGGGGCACACTCTAGAGATCACTCCAAATTTCTTTAATAGGATCTGTTATAATTTAGCAGTTTTTCTCTTCTGCTGTTATCTGACCTCCCGTAACTGTGAATCTTCTTTTTTTTTTTAAGTCATCAACCCCAGCATACAACTTTGCGCATAAAATTTTATTCACATCAGCATGTGCAAGTGCTTCTCATTCAAGTGGATGGTTAGGCACATAGGCAGTCGTCCTATTGCATATGGGAATAGCAGGCACTGCAATCTGGAAGAAAGGCAGTGTGGACGCAGATCAGTGAACTTTAGAGGGAACACTGGTTGCACCTCATTTGTGTAACATTGCCCACTTAGTGAGGCCTGGCAGTAACAAGATGACTACTGCATGCATGTGACACCATTTAGCTAAAGACTAAATCTTTTAAAATGTTGACCACATATAAACAGTGCCAGAACATTAATGCTTGTGGCATGAGCAATTTGTTCTGTGGCATTCAGGCTCTTACGTGCATTTCAGACATGAATATGTCACCTAGAAGCAGCAGCACTAAGATGGCGTGATGAGCAATAAAAAGACAGGACAGTATGCTGATTAGCAGACATATTGTTTGTTGCTCAAAAAAGCACCACTATGTGCATAAGCTAGCCCAAGCAAGATTAAAACAAAAGCAGAAGATTAGAGTATCCTCATCACGTTCGAGTGCTCCTTGTTGTGTAGGGACACATTTTAAGGCTCTCAGTGATTGTCAGCTTTGCACTATTGGTGAAGCCTACAAATAGTTGCTGGTAGACATGCTTGAAATTTGCTGCCAGGTGGTCATCTACGTCTTGCTGGAAGCATGGAGGAAAAGCAAGTTGGCTTGTTGCCAAGCCAGTGAGGACATGCCACCATAGTGTTGGCTCCTCATATCATGTTCAGTAGGCACTGCTACCACTGTAATGTGGCAGGAGCTTGTGCATTGCATTTGCCCAGCATCTAATTACATTCATGCACGTTCATCTTGAAGGTATTCCTGTGCAAGGTTTGTGGCAAAAAGCAGGAGCAGCCATGTCCAAAACTTCTGAAGAACCACCCATCAAAAGTCAATTCAAGCCTGTTTCGCAACAAAGCAATTGCTACAAAGAGGTAATTATAAATACTTGCAAGTATTATTGTTGCTACTACAGTTGACTTCTATTAATTCAACCTGACTGGACCAATGAAATTAAGTGGATTATCCAGTGGGTCAAATTAAACAAGATGCAGAAAAAGATGCCAGAACACACTGCTGATTAATTTGAAAGTATTTTCCGTTTTCTAACATGCCCCCGAATCAAACGAGCACCCACTTCCAAAGTAGAAAACTAATGTAGAAATGTCAATAAAGCTGCTAAACAACATAAAATCTAACACGCGGCTGATTTGATTTTCTAGCAAGATCAATGGGCAAAGGTCCAATATGTGTTGCACTATGGCTGCCGGCTTCCTAAAGTCAGCTTCGCCGCAATACACCCATGTTATGTTGTAAAGCATACAATAACTTGCGGGTTTCCGCCGAACTATTACGTCAAACCCTTGTCTTTGCTTCGAGTTGTTGACAGATTCGACTTCGCCCTGCTATCTGATAGCCGCCTGGTTAGCTCAAATGGTAGAGCAGCTGCCTCGGAAAGGCGGTGGTCCCAGGTTTGAGTCCCGGACCAGGGCGAATTTTTCTTCAACTGTGAGGCTTTTCTTTCGAGGAACCCGTATGGGTTTCCTTTGTAGCAATTACCACGATTAGATGGATGTCTCATTTTTCCTTGATTACTTCTCTCCACCTTGCGGGTATCTGCAGAACTATTATGTCAAAAGCTTGCACCGCGGAGGCAATTTTCGGCCCAGTTTTCTTGAAAGAAAAAAGGTTAATGTTGGAATCGCGTAAGTACTGTAATCCTGTTATCAGACATTGTGAACTATGGTTATTGGTTGAAAATCGTCCTGAGGCAGGTCACAAATAGGCATTTTCGACAGGAGATTTTGACGTGTTCAATGCATTCACTGTCCCCTACGCTCTGCTGTGACAGACTCTACCACTAAAGGGGTCACCATAGAGATCAGGCGCATGCATGCTGACTGGTGAAGTTTGAATCATCCGGTGAAGCCCATTTTAGGATCTAAATAAAGAAACTTTGGGCCCATAGAAATGCATGTACACTAGCCAGGCCCTTTGGCTGGGATCAAATTAAGTGAAAAATCGAATTAACCGGAGTTGAATTAACAGAAGTCTGCTGTATGTTTAGGAACATGTTCATGTGACTTTTTCAATGTGATATCCTCTGTTGTTAAGCATATCATACTTATTTCTGTAGGAATAACCTAATAATAAATATTCAAGGACAACAGGGGAAAGGTGGGAGATGGAAATTCAAGACGATGAGCCAAACGAGAACAAGCTGAAAGCAGGAGCCAACGTTTCGACAAGTGGACTTGTCTTCTTCAAGGAAACATATGCTTTCCTCGTCGCAATATATATAGGTGGGGTTCTAAAGGGGAGAGGGCGTAAGGTGGATGGGTGCGAAAATGAGCTAAGGTGTGTTAGCAGCGAGGGTGGCGAATTGAGAATTAAGGAGTGGTGTGCACAAGGCCAGTAACACGGCCGTCTGTCAATAGCGTGTCAACAGCCATGTGTCAGCTGGCGTGTCAACGGCGTGCACAGCAGCCCTCTATTACCTGTTTCGCTGGTGGTCATGGGCTATAGTGTCTCTGAAAGAGGTAATAGAAGGAGCGGCAGAAACCGGTGCTCGTGAAAAGAAAAAAAATATATATTGAAATGGAATAAATAAATAAAAAATAAAATAAAGGGGGGGAAAAAGACACTATGCAATCAAACTAAGTGTTGTTGCCTATAGCTTGAAATTTAGTCAATGGATTCTAAAGCTCCCTTTGAAACGTTTAGCCGGAGGGGGTGCTGTGGTGCACCGCCAACCAAAAGAAGCCCCCGGCGCCGGAAATCATTTTGAATTTTGTCTAGAATGTCCTTTTCACACTCGAAAAGACATCTTGGTGCGAACATTGCAAAATTGGGCTGAATTTCATGGCAATGCCCATGCACCGGGAGTCGCATAAGCATGGAGCCCCATGCGAGCACTAACTTTCAAGGTTATTTTGATTGCGAGCGGGCTCGTCACGGCATCTCACGGAGGCCACAGAATCGACCGTGCGCATCTATTTCGATCCCAAAACTTTATGGGTTTAATGTTGTTGTAAACATTTGACACCAAAGGTGCACTGACTTTTCCAAGCTCTTACATCGGACCATACAACGAAACAACACAAATCAACAGACTGTCAGACAAGTTGAGAAAGCACGCAGCGAGGTCTGATGAATCGAAGCGTTGTGGTGGTTCATTCTTGCTTTCATGTCACAGAAAATAACACTTTTATTCACCTGCGCCAAAGCACCCATGTCAAGACACTAAAGCCAGCAAAGGTAACTACGTTCTTATTTATTTTTCTATTCTTGGATTGTAGCGCGAAGTGACACACACACAGACTAGAAGACGGGACTAGAGCTCGTCCTGTCTTCTTCTAGTCTGTGTGTGTGTCACATCGCGCTACAATCCAAGAATATTTTGCCATACTAACTCGCCCAACTTTCTATCCTTTTGCGTTATTTTTCTACTTTGACTTTTATTTGCGAAAACACATTGAGCCTCTCTCTTTTTTTTTTTCCCCACTTGCTTTGGCTGCCGGAGCCAGCCAAAGCGCATGCGTTTTTCTCGTGTTGCCCCGACCACCGCACGGCGCACTTCTATGCGCGTTCATTTTTCTCTGGCCGAGTGGATTTTCGCCTGGTAGAGTTTTGGACGCTTTCTGGCTAGCAGGCGAAAAAAAGAAACAATGCATTGTCGCTCACCGCCATCACTGCAGGAACTTTATGGATTGCAACGCGTTTGCTTGAGTGCAACCTCTCCAGAAAATTTTGTCTCACCGGTGTAGGATACCTAGCAGTATGCTTGTGGTTCTCTGTGAACCAAGTGTCTCACATTTTCTTCAATATTCCTTCGGTAGCCTCATTAAGTGCCCAAAGTAGTCATACGATTGTGACCAACATGCTTTCCTTTGTGTTTTCTCATTTCCGTGCCCCCGCCCCACAAAATAAAAAAAGGGCATTGTTTCGGCACACCAAATTGTCGCATGGTGAAAGTTCGATTTTGTTACTTCTTCTTTTGCAGAAAGTAATGGGCCACAGGGCGCTTCAGTTGCCCGATACTCTTATTGTATTGTTGCGATAGCAATTATATGGACATTCCGGGCGCATTCCTGCCATTGCCGTCGGCCCCACGTTCCATATAAAGTCCAAGGGCAATAACATTGTGACCGCGCCGCATGCTATATGTGCGTGTGAAAGTGTAGGAGGTGGGGGGGTGGCATGAGTGAGCCAGCGATAGCAATTATATGGACATTCCGGGCACATTCTTGCCGTTGCCGTCGGCCTCATGTTTCGTGTGAAGTCCAAGGGCGATAACATCGTGACCGCGCGCTGCATGCTGTATGTGCTAGTGAAAGCCTAGGGCAAGGGGCAGAATGTGTGAGCCAACGATGGTGGCTCAATCTTGTGTGCACAAGGGACAAAAGCAGGGAGGAAGTGCACCACCTCCTCTTGCGCACGATACATTAGAGGGAGTAGACGGAGGAGGGGCTGTGATCCGTGAACCTGTGGTTGCGCAACATGTTTATTTGCCTTGTTTGACGCATTATATACGGTGACTTTTTCTTAGATACGTAGATTTATTGGAGACTTATACGTATATTTAAATATCTTGTTGCGAGGTTTTGTGTATATGTTCAGTGAACTTTGTTTCCAGTGTCACTTTTTTTCTTTTTATCAAGCTGTATCTTCGCATTTGTATATGCCATTGTATCTTAGCATTTCTAATGTACGAGGGCGAGTCAAATGAAAGTGAGCCAACCCACCCTGTGCCATAATAGTTCAGTTCAGTATGTGCGAGGCATGTGCGTAGCACACAGGCATCTCTCATTAACAAAAGTGACATGCAGTTGTGAGGATAAAGGTTCTTTAATGCTCACATACACTGGGTTGAACATGGTTGTGTGACCTAATAGACACTCCAAAAGTTGAACAGCGTGGTGTCGTGAGGTTTTTGACAGCTGGAGGTGTCTTCCAAAAAGAAATTAGTCTCCGTATGGCTACCATGTACGTTGAACATTGCATTTCATTGGCCACTGTAAAGCGTTGGAGCAAACAGTTCAAAGAAAAACTTGAAAGTTGCAAAGGTGATCTAAAGACAGGCCAAAGCCATCGTGCAATCATTCCTAACACAATTGCAAAGGCAGATGAGCTGAGTAGACAAGAATGGAGGATAAGCATCGATGAATTGGCAGAGCATGTGAACATCAGTCACAGTTCGGGTCACATCATAATTCATGGACATTCCTGTTATCGGCTCTTTTGTGCACAATGGATGCCCAAGGTTTTGAACCACCACCAGAGATGGAGAGGTTTGGTACTGCCTTGACTCATCTAATCCGGTATCACAATGAGGGTGACTACTTTTTGTCTGCAATTGTGACCGGGGACAAATAATGGTGTCACTACTATGAGCCTGAAACACGATGGCAAAGCTTACAGTGGAAACATTTGAACTCACTACTCCCAAAGAAAGCAAAGGCTATCATTTCTGCTGAAAAGGTGTTGTTGACTTCTTTTTTCGATCATCAGGGGCCATTATTGATTGATTTTGCTAAACCTGGAGAGACTCAATAATTTCTGATATTGTGAAACGCCGGATCGGTTATGTGTCACAATCAAAAGCAAACGACGTGGAAAATTGAGGAATGGGGTCATCTCGCTCCACGACAATGCCCATCCCCTCGTTGCTGATGTTGTTAATACAAAACTGGCAAAGTTCAAGTGGGAAACACTGCAACATCTGTCAAACAGCCCAAACCTGTCGCCTGCAACTTCCACCTTTTGGGGCATTTGAAAAAACAGCTCAAGTTAACCAGATTCGTGTCGGACGATGACGTGAAAGAGTCGGTTACAGATTATTTGAAGTAGCAACCTGAGGAGTTTTATGAGACGGGAATCATGCGACTTGTTAGTCAGTGGGACAAATGTTTAAATGCTCATGGATACTACTTTTAAATAAAGTATCCCGTTTGTCATATATTTGCATTGGCTCACTTTCATTTGACTCTCTCTCGTATATTTTGCAGAACTCCTGCTTTTTATATGTGCTCTCTGTTGCGACTATAATTTCGGCACAGTTACAATACACTACCGGTGACAGCTGCTCCTGCACAATACATTGTAACAAAAGCAGCACCATTGAGATTTTTCCCTTGCCGTTGCATATGTACAAAAATGTAAACAAGGTTCTTGAATGACAAAGCTTCATTAAAATATTTGTCCTCAACTTGCTCATTTCGTGGCCTTTACATTCTTCATATCAGCGGCATGCACTGCTTTGCTCGTTTCAAACTGATATAGTTCTAAAGTTCGTGTGGTATTTTCTTTACTTATTAAATAGACAGAAAACATCGAAGCATTGACATCAGTTATTTTGGGCACAATTTTTGCGGCATACGAGTACATTCTTTTATAAAGAAATACATATTTTACTTGTCTTGACAGTGCGTAGCATTCAAGAATTCATTTGCAGCATCTTTAACAATGGCAATGCAGTTATTATTCATGTATTTTTATCCGTCGTCAAATTCTATAAGGAAGAGAGAGAGAGAGAAAAAACTTTATTGCTCAGTTAATCGGAGTTATGGCAGGTCTGGGTGGGGCCCTCAGTCCAGGGCTCCACTGGCTCTTGCGGCTCGCTGAGCTTGGTCCAGGAGGGCCAACTGGCTCCCCTGATCCTCGCTTGCGAGTAGTGCCTCCCACTGCCGTACGAAGTCTGTGACGCTTAGAAAAGGTGAATTGATGTTGCTTGGCCGAGCCGTACATTCCCACGTTATGTGGGCCAGCGTGGGTTTCGCGCCGCACCACGGGCAGGTGTCTGTGTAATATGTCGGGTGCTGCTTGTGTAAGAGGTTTAGGTGCGGGTATGAATTGGTTTGTATGCGACGCCAGTCTTGGGCTTGTCTTCTATTTAGTTTGCAGTGCGGAGGGCCGTAGGTCCGTCTCTCCCTCCTCTGATTCTCTAATATGTCGCGCACTGCGGACAGCGGTTCCTCTAGGGTTCTGGCCGCTGCTCGGTCGTTGCTTCTTCGAGCTATGCGGTCTGCCCTTTCGTTCCCGTCGAATCCGTTGTGCGCGGGGCACCATGTAATGCCGTGGTCCAGGTCAAGTCGTGAGCCGAGTATTCTTTGGGCGCTGCGCGGTAGCATTCCCCGCATAAAGAGTCGACACGCTGCCTGCGAGTCTGTAAGCACGTGAGCCGACTGACCCTTAAAGTCGGCGTCTCGTATCGCCAGCGCTATTGCCGCTGCCTCTGCTGTGCACTATAAGGAAGAAGCTGAGCTGCAACATGAGCTCCCTCCCCCAAAGCCGTCGCTGAGCATTTGAACCAACCAGCAGGTCATAACTTTGATGAACTTAAACTTTACATCTTACAGTCAAATTTCCCTTCTGAACGAGAAATAAAATACAGAGAATCATACCTTATCCATTAGTTCAAGACATTGCAACCAATAGGCATAAATGTTTCAAAGAGAACTTTAGAATCTATTCGCTACGCTAATTTCAAGCTATAGGCAACAACACTTAGTTTGGTTGCTTAGTGTTTCTTTTTCTTTTTTGTTTTATTTTTTTATTCTATTTCAATATTTTCTTTTCACGAGCACCGGTTTCTGCTGCTTGTTCTATTATCTCTTTCAGAGACACAATAGCCCACGACCACCAGTGAAACAGGTAATAGAGGGCTGCTGTGCACACCTGCTGACACACGGCTGTTGACACGTAATTGACAGACGGCTGTGTCACTGGCCTTGTGCACAGCACTCCTTTATTCTCAATTAGCCACCCTCGCCGCTAACACACCTTCGCTCGTTCCCACACCCACTTGCCTTACGCCCTCTCTTTTTAGAAGAACCCCACCTATATATACTGTGGCGAGGAAAGCATATGTCGTCTTGAAGAAGACAAGTCCACTTGTCGAAACGTTGGCTCCCGCTTTCACCTTGTCCTCGTTTTGCTCATCGTCTAATAGTAAAGTTTCACACAAGCATTCAGCATTCTTCTGTACTAAAGGAAAGAGGTCTTACAGGGACTCGCCTTGTTTCAGATCTTGCATATGATTGGAATCATGCACATGGAAGGCTTATTTTGGTGCCAATTTACCTGTTGTTTCCTGTCAATTATAACATTATGCAGGATAGTGATGCTATGTCATGCCATTTTTAATATTACATGATCACAAATCAGTGCCGAAAATATTAAAATTGGGCTTAGCCCTGCCAGGGTTCTGCTTGTACAGCCAAGTCAATCAAAGAACTGTCACTAACTGTCCCTGCCCCTCTTTCAGCACAAAGAGACCCACTTCAAGCCCTATTCACGTGTTTGTAAAGAAGAAGAAAGAAGAAAAGTGCACAGTATCAGATACTCCAAAGGAATGTGCCTCTGTCAAACGCAACAGGAGTTTGCTGAAGCGTGTTCTTATTGAAGAAGACACACGAAAAACCAGCAGTGGAGGACTTCATAGTTTCCTTTCCTCTCTGTAGAGGAAAAAAAATGTGTTTCTCTCAGTTACTGTATCAGCTACTGTTAAGGAAAGGTGAAGGATGCAGCCGCATGTTTAATATTTCCTTGTAAGTTAAGCGTAGTAACATGCATCATGACAGCATTCTGAATTTTCTGAAACCCTATAGCATGCCATGTGTCATCACTAAGGGACATACTCTGGTCACTTGATACATTAGTTGGAATAAAGGGAAACCACACACTGGAGTGGATGGGTCAGGCACAAGCAGACACAATGGAGAGGTGACTTAAGGCTGGTTTAATAAGCAAAGTACAAATAATAAGTAAATGTATGTTGGAACAGATGGAGAAATTTCACGGGGAAAGGCGTGGGAGGGGGCAAGAAGCACAAGAATAAGATATGGACAGCAGGGTAGGCAAAATCACGTGCTAACCTTCAAGTAAGATCCATTAGGCAAAAAAGAGCATAGCTATTCCATTCGGACTGTCCTGCATGACAAAGAACTTCTGTACCTGTCTTAATAAAATGGTTGGCCAACCACTTTGCTTTGGTAATATATTACCAAAACAGTTGGATAACAAAAATGTTCACTGTTTTATTGCACATATTTAGTTTAAAATGCACATAGTACTACCATTGTTGAGGTTAACTTCTAAAGTAATGCACAGTAACTATGATGTAAACATTTTTTTCACAGAGCTCAGGGGAGGTATTGTGTAAGAGTCCGCCTAGTGGACATGTCCATTTCGTCTTCTGTTGAAGTTCTGAGTGGCTGTGGCACCTGGCTGCTGTGGACGCACAGCCCCGCCCAGCGATTCAGAACTTCAGCAGCAGACAAAATGGACATGTCCACTAGGTGAACTCTTACAGAATACCTCCACAGATCTATTCGTGGCTTTGCGTGAGTGCCTGGCAGACAGCTCTGTCTGTGCCACCTGTCCATAATCGCCTCTCCCATGTACCAGTGCCACAGGCTAGGGTGAGCATGCACTGCAGAAAGTTGGTGCCTATCTCCGCATCATGTCCCTATTGCGAAGAATATGAGTCGTGGTTTCTGCATGCATTGGCTTGAACTGAAAGCGCAGTGGGCTTGAACAAACATTGTTGATGCGACTAATGCCAGCTGCTGATGAGTGCTTTGTCATTGCTGTTCACCTGTTCCTTGAAACCAAGCTAGTGCATGCCCATAGAGTGCAGGTGGTTTTCAGCAAGTGGTGGGAACTACAATATTTGCCATGCAGTTCAATATCACTATAAGCAGATCTCGTTTCTGTACATGTAAATGTTGAGTAGCTTTCAATGTCAAAATTTTTTAGTTGCATCATGTCCCAGAAGCATCCTCTTTATATATCTCGAAAAGTAATGGAAAACATTTCAATAGATGTGTTAAGCATAGAGGTGCGAACTACTGTTGCTGTGTCCTGGTCAATAAGGCATGCAATTAGACTAATTAGATTGTCTTTGTCCTGCCGATAGCACTGGGGCACCTTATTAGGAAGCAGTGTAACATGATCCTTAAGACAGTGCAGATTCCTTATGAGGGTAGGGTGCCTAGATACAAGGCATTTTAATGAGGACACGTGGTTGCATATACTTTTGTAGTTTACGAAAACTTTAGAAAATTTTAAGAGAAGATTTTGTTTGATGAACAATATCTTTACGTGTACAGCTGTTTGAAATAGTCATCAAATTCTGATTATTACTAAACTTTTTGCAATGTACAAAGATTTGAAGCCCTTGTTCCCTTTTTCTTAAAAAATAGTGTTTGGGTTGGTATTTTATTACACTTTAAGTATAAGTTTCTCTCACAACCTGAGGTAAATATGCAGGTTAAAGGGCCCCTGAAACGATTCGGTCAAATTTCGTAGGCGCGTAGGGTACAGCTAGAGTTAATAATTCACACCACAATTTGTGTATAGTGCCTCATATTAAGAGAGTTACGGACGCTTGCAAGTTACCCTCCTCCATAGCCATCCATTTTCTCCTCAACTCTTTCGCCTTCACTAGCTCTGCGTCATGATGGCACGTCGCGTCGTCTACTTCCGGTTCTTTAGGAGCGAGCATACGAAGCCTCTCCAACCTCTCCACCAGCTGCTTGGCAGTCGACCCCAAGTGAGATCTATTGAAGCAGCGTGTGATGCGAGCATTCTGTCGCAGCGCTGAATGTGTCTGGTATTCCGGTAAACACAGGCGAGCTGGGCATTTCAACGAAATGGTGGAGGCATAAACTCAAACTGATGAAGGAACTTTAGCATAGACATACGTGAGCGGCCTGACCGGTCTACACGGTCCAGCCAGTTGGTGGTGCAGAGCTTAACCAGCCAAACAAAGAGCTAATATTTCTCTAAGTGTAAAACATTTTAAACATTTACAAGAACGTGTTATTGATTGCGATCCTGTGAAATATTTACACAAGCAGCAAAAAAGAATACACTTCGTTACTGCTACTGTGTTTGGTTGAGCACTGTGCCTCCAGGTGGTTGCACCGTGCAGACCATTCACGTTCGCGCTTCTGCTCATCCTGTGAAACGGCATAGTCAAATGGCCAGGCCCTGTCCCCTTGTGCTTCCATTTATCCTAGTGCCGGACTCGGGGAAACGCTATTGTGGTAGTAATCCTGCGGTGTAAAGTGACGGCCGCAAACGCGCAAATCCTGGCTCCGATTGGATAGCAACAGTCCGATGCGCTGGAGACACTGCGCTCGTCTGCTGCCTTGCAGAGGGACACGATGTCGCAGCTTGACATATTCCCAATCGCTACGTTTGCAGCCCACAACGCAACAAAGGTGAATCATGGTGCTCGCGAAAAGACTGAGACTGATACTGACCGCAGAGCTCTCGTCAAAACGAAGCACGTTGTAACCCAGACACTTGCTGTGCGCCGGAAGTGCTTAAGTGTACTGACAAATTGTTCTTGTGCATTCTCTTTCTGTTTCTTTCTTTTTATAGAAACAAATTAACTCACATTCCAACTATGACGAACAACATTTGTTCACCATAAAGTTGGAAAAATTGTCGATGACACGTGCCCTGGGAAGCCAATCGGATAGCTCGCCCTACTGACGTCAATTGGGTGAATGACGCCAAATGAGTAGGGGCGGCTGAAAATTCAGCCGAGCAGTGTGCTGCGATCGGCAGTGACGTACATTTTTAAAACCTTATCATAAATTACACGCTTTACGCGGAGCACTTAGATGCGTCAATTAATGATCAGAAGGACCTACTCTAATAACTCAGTACGTTTCTAGAAAATTGTCAAAACCGTTTCAGGGTCCCTTTAAGGTTTATTTTCCAAATGACTTGGCTTTTTGTCTCAAAAGCCTAGATGTTTTACTGCAGTGGGCTATGTTTTAAAAGGCCTGTGAAACGATCTTGCACTTGTCTAATTGCTTCCAAAGAAATTGAATTCAGAGTGTACACCATGATTCTCCAATTTTAGATTTTCAAGAAAGTGTTGAAAAAAAAAAGTTTTTACCTCCTGTGCTCCTAGTGACTTGTAATAACCAATGTTAACAAGGTACTGCTATTTATTAACTATGCCATTGCAGCCATGCATTGCCTTTGGTTTTGCTTGTAAGGGTTGGCCGAAATGAAGTGCACAACGAGACACTTGCACACAAATGTCACATTGTCACACAAATGTCACAAAGTGTCACACTTTGTGACTGCAAATCATATTGACCGCAAAAAAGACGGGGACAGAGGAAGAAAACACATAAACAGCACGGGCGGTAACTTTCAACTGTTTTATTCATAGCAGCCAGTGGGCATATATAGGCAAAAAGAACATGCGCAGATCGCATGTTGCGGTCAATATGATTTGCAGTAAATACCAACTTGGCCAAACTGAAGTTCTTCTGACACTTTGTGACATTTGTGACAATGTGACATATTGTGTGCTTCTGTCGTGCTGAACCAAGATGCTGTGTATTCTGCACATGGGTTGTCCCTTGTACAAGTGCTTTTCTAGAGAATGCAAGAAGTGAGCACCAGTGGTTCCAGTATGCTAGACCAAGCTATCGCACACATCCCTCTGCTATGCAATCCCCATATTCTTATTACATGGCTTCTAACTCTCCTTTCAAGGGTGTGGGAGGTGGCGAGGATGTCTCGGTGCGCTCTCTCTCCCCTGCTCTGTTCTGGGTGGTAACAACCGTGTCATCTGCTATGACGTGCATCATGTTCTAGCCCACTCTGCAGTACGGTGTGCCTAGCACAATGACGTGATACGTGAGCAAAATCTTAGCAGTGCATTCAAGCAGTTCTCGACAGTCTCAGGTTGCGAATGTATGCCTGTCATATTTTATTTGTAGTGATGAGCACTCATGCATGGGCAAATCAAGGACACTTGATAACAGTCTGTCTGGAGCTCTACAAGATAAGTTGTGACCATGGCGCAGTTTGCCAGTGATTACCTTTGAGTTAATATTTTGCAGCGAACTTGCATTGAGCTACCCTACAGAGGGCAGATTCATGGTGCCATCTAGGGTTCAGATTGTACACCATAGGGAACAGTACTGAAAGAGGCCCAGGCCACTATTTGAATGAAGCTGCTGATGGTTATGCTACTTCAAAGAACTAATGCTGCAACTGAATTGTTTTAAAGTGAAGCTTTCCTTGTTGCTTCAACACTTTGCGAGTGCTGCCTGCTGCCTAGCACAGTGAGCAGGCGCTGGAGATAGTGCAAACCAAGCCATCCCTGAGCAGTCGGTGGTATTATACACCGAGCACAGATACGAGCTCTAGCACAAAAAGGGGGGGGGGGGGGGCAAAGCATGTACCGAATGCAGAGGAGACAGTCTCTCGGACGAAGTGTTGAGTGAATTATAAACATCTTCGATATGCAATGAAACATGGTTTAGAATGCAGGATCATTCTGGATCATAAACAAGAAGTGGAATAACATTAGGCTGCAGTGATCAGTGTCGAGGAACACAGTGAACATTTCACCATGAAGTGAAGCAACGTCAACGTGCATTGAAAAATGGAATGTGAGTGTACACTTGCTTGTAAATGGAAAGTCAGGTGGCATTGACACAATGATGAGACAGCAGCAGAATGGGGTCATGTTGTCCACATGTGCAGGCAAGTACTTCAAGAAACATTTCAGAATGAGTTCAGTTCATTGTGTAGTGTGTGTGATTGGCTCGGGGTTCCTTCGGACGTCTGTGATGTTGGAGTGTCTCAGGGCTACATTGAGTAAGGCGTTTCCCAGTGAAGCGATGTCAAACTTCATTGTGGTGTCTGTACTTGCAAATGGGCACTAAACAAGAACAGCATTCATCACATACACTAAAGATAGCCTTGCTTAAGCCAATTCTCACAGCATGTGGGATCCGTATAATTGTTGCATTTTTTAAAGCATTGTGCATATAAATATTGACACAAAAATGTTCTTAAAGGGACTGACAACTAATTTTCATGGCTCCCCCCCCCCCTTTTTTTTTAGTGCAATAGAAAGCTTGTCGGTCAGTGTGTCTAATCATGAAGTTATAATGTGAAAAACGCCATGGAACATTTTTTTAGCAGAATTTTCTATCTGCAATGAGGATGTAGTTAATAAAAGCTTCTTTAGAATGTAGTTGTTCACTGAAAGCATGCTGAAAACACTGATTGGTGAGTGTGACAGCGATTATATGCCAGTATAATGGTAGAAGGCAGGCAAGTGCAGCCATGGCTATGAGAAAACTTTATTTTGTTTGTCAAGCTGAAGTTTCTGCGATTTATGTTTTCCGAAGTGTCAAATTATTTCTGCAATAATAGCTACGCATTTTCATGAGTTCCTGTCTAACCGTTTTGGTCATTAACCAGTCGAGGGTGTTTTTTTTTTTTAGCCAAGCCAAAGTTAAGTTCCCGAAAGCAAAACAATACTTTTACATGTGATACGCAGTTCAGCTTTCTGCTTTTGCCACCCATGCACTAATATAGTAGTGCTGGCACGCATTTATGGCCCAACTAGTCGATGGCATTTTGTATCTCTCAGGGAGACCACACAACTTCAGGTACTTGCAAAACTCGCCTGCATGCAACAGTATGTGCACCACCATGCATTGTTGAATGCATATGCCGCTTGTTAGCATGGACTTTCTTTACTTCGTAATATGCATAGAATAGAGCTCCCACGTCTAATAGTATACGAACTGCAATTTTAAGCAATAAGAACGCCATACTTAATAACAGCTAACTTGTGTACAATAATCTCGTATACTACATCCGAAGTACAAAGATTTCATCACTAGGCTGTGCCACTTATTGGTTTTTGACACTTTCTTTGCCGATTTAAAATTATTATTCCTACTTAAATCGTGAACAGCATACTGGATCCTATCACTATAAATCATGGTAATTTCACTTCCATCAGCATCTCTCAACACATTCTGGCCAGTTGTAAGTCCCTTTAAAACGTTCAGTAAACTACAATTGCAATTAATTTAGCACAGTCAATAAAAATGCTTGAACATGAGTAAATAGTGTTTGTTATTCACTCACAGTTCATAGCAGTTTAAGCATGCGTTGATGGTGTCATCAGCAGTGTCGTATGTGTATTTCTGCATTTTATAAATAAATTGTGTCTCCGAATTGGCAGCAGAGTGGTACTGTACTGACCTAAAAAATGCACCTACATTTAAATTTCACTTGAGTATCCCTTTGAGGAAGTTGATGCTTTATGGCAAATTGTTGCTTTGAGGATGTACACTTTATTTTATTGAGTGCCATTTTGACAGACCAGTGCTGCACGGCAAACAATGCATTTTCGGAATTAAAGGCCACTGCAAAGAAATTTTTAACCACAAAAGAAGTTTACTTTCAGATAGTGTAGATTTATAGCAGCTTCCATGTAAAATCTTACGTTCGAAATACCAGTGGATGTGTCGTGAAAAGTTTGCAAGAATAGATGTTTCCGATACCAAAACTAAAAACAAAACTCTGCCATTACCATTCATCAGGTGGTGCAGAGCCTAAAAAGTTGATAACCAGTGCCATGACCATGACCTCTGAGATTTATAAGTGGTGCCCATGGGGCGCTAAAATCTTGGCATCAATGTGCTATTGTTTCTTGTTAAAACATACTTTACGTATTCCTCTAAATGCGTGAGCTTCGTATACTTGCAAAGTTCACTCAACCAAAACCTTAAATTTTACCGTTGTGGTCTGTTTTCAACAATGCCCATGCATGTGAGCAGAGGAGAGGAAATTGTATTTTATTCATAAATTCAGTAAGTTCTTTCAAGGAAATGGTGAGTCTAAAGCAGCTGACATGCTACGTGGATGTGTAGCAAAGATGGACAGATGTGAATGCATGCTCTTAAAACTATTGAAACAAGCTGCCACTTGCTAGTTACAATGGTTGTTATGCATGCACTTCAGAGGATCTTAAAATGCCACGTAACTCAGTCATGACAACTGTTGTCAGCTACCTTGTGCAAATTATTTACATAAAAACTTGTTGCAGTTTTTGCCCCAATAGATAGAACTACATATAGCATAATTGTATGCATCGGGAGAGTTGCAGTGTTTTGCCCAGTATAATTGGCACTGAAAATTTGCAAAAGTGAACAGACGATTTGCACATTCACATTACTAGCAACTCACCCATGCTAAACAGAAAAGAACAAATTTGTAGTGGGGAATGTCTGTTTTATAATTGTTTTTTTCCTTCGTGCTAGCGCGCGCGCGTGCGTGCGTGTGTGTGTGTGTGCGTGCGTGCGTGCGTGCGTGTGTGTGTGTGTGTGTGTGTGTGTGTGTGTGTGTGTGTGTGTGTGTGTGTGTGTGGAGAGAGAGAGAGAGAGAGAGAACTTGGGTAGAGGTGGCTAGCAAATTACCTTTGTTAATTAATAAGGGGAAAATGAGACATCCACCCAAACATAGCTAAGTGCTGCAAAGGAAACCCATACGGGTTCCTCGAAAGAAAAGCTGCGCAGTTGAAAAATTCGTCCTGGTCCGGGACTCGAACCCGGGACCACCACCTTTCCAGGGCAGCTTCTCTACCATCTCAGTTAACCAGGCGGCTTGCAGATGGCAGGCGAAGATGAATTTACCAACAACTCAGAAGCAAAGGCATGAGTTCTACGTTTGGATGGATGTCTCATTTTCCCTTTATGAATTACTTCTCTCCACCTTGTGGGTTTCCACAGAACTATTACGTCGTACCTTTGTTAATCTTGAGAACAAGATATTAAACAACAGATTAAAGGGACACCAAAGAGTAATATTAAGTTAAGCTGTATTGGTAAATTCACAGTTCCCAAATACCAAAATGGTAAGATCCACCATGAGAAGAAGCTTATGGTAGGTCTAAAAAAAACATGCAAAAGCAAGAGTCCTGGCAACTTCGTTGTTTTCATGCTGTCAAGTTTTCACGCTGGCATCCCATGTCAATAAAGATTTTAAGCGTCTGCTCGGGACTAGTAAATATAGAGTTTGGCATGTCTGATATTCCGGTATACGCAAGTGTACGTATTACAGGTTCTACGGAAGTGTAAACATGAGCGGCCAGATTGGTGGTGCATAACTCAACCAGACAACGCAGAGCTAATATTGCAGTAACCAAGTGTATTCTACTTCGCTATTGGTGCAACGTTTAGGCAGCGAGGTAATAGTGAATGCATTGCCTTTCTAAATATTTTCTCAACAAAAACATTCGTGAAACACAAAAACGTCTCTGTAAGGCATTGCGGTTCGATAAAGTGTCGCAAGGTGTCACTATCAGCATCCAGTAATCCAGTATTGCACAAACACTTGTGTATATCAAAATACTGGACACGCTAAAGCTCTCCATTTTGTTACATCAACAAATGAGAGGTGGAAGATGGAAATTCAAGACCAGCAAAACGAGAACGAGGTCCAAGCGGGAGCCAACGTTTCAACAAGTAGACTTGTCTTTTTCAAGGCGACATATGCTTTCCTCAGCATAGTATATATAGGTAGGGTTCTTCTAAAAGGGAGCTGGGGTAAGTTGGGTTGGCGAGGCAATGACGAAGGGTGTGTCAGCGATGAGGGTATAGAGTTGAAAGGAAAAGTGTGCCAATGGAAAAGCGTCAATGTCAGAGGAGGACTGTGAGGTAGCACCATGTGTCAGCCGGTTGATGTATCACTGTAGGTTCCTTTTTTTTGTGTGTGTGGAAGGGGCCTGGACGACTGGGGGGGGGGGGGGGGGGGGGGATTATCTGCTCTGCTTGAGGTCAGTGAACTATAGACTCTCTGCAAGAGAGAATAAAAGGATCCGTGGAAAATGGTGCTTGTGTAAAAAAAATAATTATAAATGGAATAAATCTATAAATAAAGGAAAGGGAGGAAAGAAAAGAAACAACACTAAGAAACCCAAGGGAGAATAACTAGGTACTGTTGCCTATAGCTTGAAAATTTAGAATAGCGAATAGGTTCTAAAGCTCCCTTTCAAATGTTTATGCTTATTGGTTGCAATGTCTTAAACTTATAGAGGAGGTATCATTCTCTGTATTTTCTTTCTCATGCAGAACGGAAATTAACTGTAGGATGTAGAGTTTAAGTTCATCAAAGTTATGACCAGGTTGGTTGAAATGCTTGATGACGACTTTGGGACGCTTTTTAACTATGTCCGCGCAATGTCTGAGATCCCACTGTCATACCTCGAGTTCTATGATTTGGGCACAAAATTTAAATACGAAATTCAAGCTTTATTTTCTTTGCTAGTAACCAACCTTATTCTGCCAACTAAATGCAAGCAGCTTTGACAATACTTTACCAGCCTAAACTGAACTATTGTTATTCTCTTTAAAACTATACTGACACATTCTATGCAGCATTTTTCTTTCAGTCTGCATGCTGCACCATCTTGATAATGCTCGGCTTTTTTTGAGGGGTGATGTGGCATCAAGTTAATGTGCTTGTGCAATGTTGAAGGCATCTATGGCTTCATTGCTGTTTGCAGATTAGCTGCAACATGTACACCTTGCACTGAGCACTACAAATTGAACAGAGTTAAGAAAGCCTGTGTAAAAAATAAATATGTGGCATCATGAGTTTTGTCTTCATTGCTGATTTACTACTGCTTTGCCTCATTGAAAATGTACTTATTGACAGTAGCAGCGGATTGCACTACACATTTGTTGAATCTCTTTAAGCTTGGCTTATGTCGCAGGGCTATAGCACCCACAGCATAACAGATGTATGAATAAGCCAGCAGCACCATGTGTAGTGGATAAAATTACCTTCTTTTCACAATCTATACATCGCAAGAATTAAAAATTATATTCTGGGGTTTTACCAAAATGGTTATTCTGGCGTTTACCAGTATGTTCTCAAAAGCACAATACGATTATGGGGCACACTGCAGTGGGGGACTCTGGATGAATTTTCACCACCTGCGGTTCTTGAATGTGCACCTAATGCACAATACTTGGGCATTTTTGCTTTTCACTCCCATTCAAATGTGGCTGCCACGGCTGAGGTTTGATCTTGTGCCCTGGGGTTTAGCAGCACAACGCCAAAGCCACTACACCATCATGGTGGGTTCTATCCATCTCGATCACTCATGTGACAAATGGTGACAAGGAAGTGATGGCATGAGATGCTTTTGTTTAATATATTGTTTATGGAACCTCACAGAATAGTTCAAATGCAATTTGGGGCTGCCAAAGTATCGACCAAATCAATCCGGACAAATCTGAGGTGCTGCTACAGTGGGATATACAAGATATACAAGCAAAGCTGTTCCAATGAATTTATTGCCATTCCCTTATTTCAGTGGTGTAATGATGGTATCAGTATAATGTTGCTTTCACTCGAAAACTATTATTTGCAGGTTATTCCTTGTTTAGTGTCAGTTGCTACGTCCACCTGACTGCTAAACATAAAATATTTGCGTGACATAGGGTGGCTGCAGAGACTACATAAATAACTAATGGTGCAGCATACTTGGACCCTTTACTACATTCATACAACGGGCTGCAAAAAATAAAAAGTACTCAAAGTCATGTGCATGCACTTGATGGGAAGAAAGCTAGACCCTTACTTCAAGGTGTCTGTTGTGTTGAATACTGAGGTTCAACCAGACTTTTAAATTGGATTGTCATACTTTAAGTGACTAATAGATGTGTTGATTGATGAGCAAAATATGCGAACAATTGATTTTAATTTAAACTATTCAGCACTGTGAACCATCTAGTGTTTACAAAAAAAGAACAAAAAACTACAGGATTGTGCATATGTTTTTGCTATATGGCTTTGCACTTGTGGTTAAATTTCATATTATATGATGATGACGCCACAAACAAAAATAACTGTAGGTGGTCTGTTGATAGAACACTGGTTGTAGAAACATGGAGACTATTCAGGCAAGCACATGTAGGTTCATAAAATTATTGCACCTGCAATAATTTTATGAAGACACACTTGGGGAGCCTCGATTGAGTGATGCAACTTCAGCTGACAAACATTTTGAAATATACTAATCCCAAATAGAGCCTTAGTCAACCACTCCAAAAGCTTATTTGTAGATGTCCCAGCCCTACTACTTGTATGTGTGGTCTGCATTTTTTGAAACACGTTGAATGGATATACACTCCATCTCATTGGTCGAGTTGTGCATGGAATCATCAGCGTACAAGTCACTACATGCATAAAAGCTCTGCTCTGTATGAGGCATTTACTAGTATAATTCAGACATAACGAAATCATATTGCTGTTGCCAACATAGCCGCCTGCAGCAGTTCAGATCAGCTAGCACACAAAATTAGGGGTGTTGGCAGGTTACGCTATATGCTAAGTGCCCTATGGTGTTTTCTGTTCTCAATCCTGAAACCACAAAGAACCAGCAGCTGCTTATTTTCTGTGCTGGCATCCTCACAGTAGTTCTTTATTCTATGACAGTGCGCACAGAGCATCCAAATGTGTGCAATTCACCTGGTAGGTGGCATGCGGCATCAAGAAGTGCCCTCGTGTCAGCGCACGAGACCTACATAACGCTGCTGACCGCTCGGGCGCTGTGAAAATACCTCGTGCATATGTTGCTTTTGCTCATGCATAACATGCATGACAAAAGCGGCTGATGTATTTTCATGCTAACTTTTGGCCATACTGCATGCGCATTTGAGCATAACGGCCCGTTCTTTAGTAAGATCTTGATGAGGGCTAGTTGGTTCATACTTAGAACTGAGGGGAAACAGCGCGAAAAAGACGAGGACACGAGGAAACAAATACCACAGACAAGCGCTGTGGCCCCGTTCTTTCTTCTCTCTTTTTCTTTTTCAAGACCCACGGGTGTAGGCGTGTGCTTGTCGCTGAAATTTATTGAATCCCGTTACAGCAGCGAGTGATTGGTTGATGGAGGGGAAGACACGACGCACGACTAATTAGCATGCGGTTTTATAAAAAGAAACTTTACTCTTTTTATTTCTGAAACATAGCTGGGTCTCGATGGGAGGCTTTGGCGGTTAAATGTCGCTTTAGTGAGGAGCTTTCACTGTGGTGAGCAGGGAGGTCCTAATAAGGTGGAGCTACTGCTTTCAGGCAGGCTTGAACCTTGAGCTGCGTCTGATCGTGTAACTGAAATATATTTCGGGACAACTCCAAAACACTCGCTGGTTTTCCAAAGCCCTCTGAGACAGCAGGCGCCGGAAGCGATGGGTAACGAAATTAATTAAGGGTGTTTTTAGACACTGCCTGACCATGGATCCCATGGAGTTTCACACTGATATAAACCGAAACAGGAACAGCCGGTGCATATGGCTAGATGTCTTACGACTGGACTTGCGGCTTTCTATCGTTGTTGTGTTTTGGAGAATCCATTATAAAAACGCGCGGTATTTTTACCATATTTTTACAGTTTCTACTAAACCGGCTAAACAGCGGCTTATCAGCCTGTATGCGTGGTATTATTAGAACGTTTTTTGGAATTCTCCCTAAAGTGCCGCAGGTGTCGGTCATTTAGTAGTGCTTATTTATGCACCTGCTGTTTGGGATCCTTTTTTCCGGAAAGAAAAAATGGACATGGAAACGCATCCAGATTTTGTTGATGAACTTGACGCTTTAATAAGCAGCACTGGGGGATTCCGCGACATCGTGCGCGAGGTTTATATGCTTTTTATGCCTGTAATGAGCCGGTTCGATGCCAGGTAGTGGTGATCCGTTCATAATGCACTCGTGTCTGTTTCCTTTGCAGCTGGGTGATACTAGCGTAATCTTAAAAAGTGACGCCAAGGAACTCGATTACGGTAATTCAATAATTCCCTCATTGTTCAGTGCATGATATTTTCATGTTTTGTTAATTCTGTCACTTTATGTATGCGCGTCATAGTTGAACCGATAACCCGTTACAAGCTCGTGCTTGCATGTAATATTTGTCCGTGCGATCCAGTAATAGGTGTCGATAAATGGTCAGGCACCATATCTATTATATTATCATACAAACATTTCATTCCTCGCCGTGTCAAGGTAATGTGATCTTGTGTCAAAGCGCGCAGTAAGAGCTAAACTTCTCAGTGGTGCCAGAGAAGTGGTCTGGGGTGGTAATTGGGATGTTTATTTTTATCATATTAAGGACTTGTATGAAAATGAACTGAAAGCCGCTTTGATCTTCAACTGCACCAGTGAATACCTCGGTTATCGTCGGCATGTTCGTCCTAGTTTTCAGTTCTAAAATTTCATTCTTGTCAGTATTGCCCAGCAAGTGCTTATGTTGACACCTGCTAGGTAACTATTAGTGCCATTAAGCCCCTCGATATTACCCATCTGCAACTGTGCTTTCAATGCACTGTGTATTTATAAATAGGAGTCATCATTTTTGGATTAGGCCCAACTACCTAATTTAATTATACTCCAAGGGAACTTTATTTAACACAGAAAGCCTGTGTTGCTGAAGCTGACAGAGACCAGCTTCAGCCACTTTTCTGCTGTTGTACGTACGTGCATCACCTGATCCACTTAGGTTGTAGGACATTGACAAGCACTTTTCTAAGCAAATAAAGGTGAGGACTGTTTTGTCAGTGCAAGTGAACAGTGCAATAATAAAACTTGAGCAAGTTGGTCTTACATACAAACAGAAAAAAAGAACCGTGGCAATTTAGCAGTAAATGCGAGAGAAATGCGTTAGGCATTGCACATACACACGAATACGTGCACAAACATATGCAGACATATACACACACTTCCAAGTTTTCCCTGTCTACCACGACCATATGACCAGCTTTCCACATGCCTTGCTGGTGAAGCAGCGCACTGACACGGACACAGTGAAGACAAACATGAAAAGACGACACTCGCTGCACTCGCAACTTAGGTAGTTGGGCCTAATCCAACACTTTACTGACATACGTTTTTTACCACTCCTAATGCTAATGCATTAAAATGTTGCAAAGAAATGTGTCCTGTTGATGTGTGCTTCTTCATCTGTGTTTCTTTCATGCCATGTTCTTTGTTGCTGAGATGAGCTCATTTACTCTGTGTTTCACATAACTTTAACCAACTTTTTAATTCTGTTCGACATCATGGTATGTCTTTTGTATTGCATTGCTTCTTTCGACACTCAAGTTACACTATTAGATGAGATCAATTACAATTACTCAATATAAGTACACGTCCAAGGTCGCAACCATTATTCAGAATGATGCATGCTTAAAATACCTGAAGTCATTTTTGTATACTTTGTCCATATTGTGTAGTATCTTAGCTAGTTAACTGAGTGCAGTGCACGAAATAATTCTAAGTTACTTGAAACGACTGTGAATAAAAGTACTGCCTGCTTAAAAAATTTGGTTAAAGTTATGCAATACATCCAGCATGTGCTCCAAGTGGAATAGGACCTGTTTCTATTTGTCACTATATCATTGCATCTAGCTGTGCCCCGCATAACCAAGCCAGCTCAAACATATTTGTGCTTTACAAAAAGACTGTTCATTGTTCAAATAATGTCCTTCGTCCTGAATTGTGCACAGGCCTGCTTTTTTGAGAACCAACATGGAATTTTGTATTCGAATGGTAATGTGTGCAATTAAAAATAAAAAGTGAATTTGAAAATACATAAAAAAAAAGAAATTGTAACTTATGTGTGAAAATAGTGTAATATGTCAACAGAAAAAAGAGTGCCCCATATTGATAATCTTTTCTCCAGAATAAACCCCTGCTGCCCTCTCCCCATCTGGAAACTAGGCTGCAATAAATTAATGAAGCTTGTAAATATCCCTAAAATATAGTGTTTGTCAAGCTTAAATACTACTTTTGAAGCGATTCGGAAGCATACAGATGAATATGGCAAATCAGTTCTGCAAAAGCCCACAAGGTGGAGGAAAGTACATGAAAGGGAAGGATTGGCATCTACCTGAATTATAGCACAAAGCTACGAAGGAAACCCATAGGGGTTTCTCAGAAAGAAAGCCTCGCAGTTAAAAGAACAATTCGTCCTAATCCAGGACTCAAACCCGGGACCAATGCCTTTATGGGCCGGTCACTCTACCATCTCTTTGTATTAAGTGGACATGCAATAATAAGCCATCATAATTACAAAAACTGTTACTGTTTTCCAATATAATTGCTAAGCTTTCTTTGTTCTTTTAATGCCGACCCAATAATTGCATTTACCAGATTGTTTAAAGCAGACTAGTGCCTGTGATGAACGGTAGTCGGTCACTTCCAAATTGCAGCAAAAGCATGGACCTTCAGCATGACAAGAAAAAATTGAAATATAATGCACCTCGCCTTGCTTCCCAACTCTATCGCCCCTGGCCATGGCATGCACTGCAATAGCGCACAATACAAACTAGCATGAAAAGCAGGGAGACGTCATCTCGAGCAGTTGAGATGTACTTTTGTGCTTGAGCCCAGGCATGCAATGCTGACAAACGGGCATACAAAACAAAGGAGAGTGGCGTTTTCTCAGGCGCCTGAGAGGTACTTCAGCATTCACTATAAGAGAGCATGCAGCAGCGTCATATAAATTCTATCTGAGATGCACTGCCGTAGATCACATGAAAATTATGACCATCATGCTATCCTCTTAATAACTGAGCATTTGTTATAACTGGAATAATAAGTGGGCTTGACTGTATAGCCTGTTGCCTTATCTCTTACATAGTACCATTAAAGGGGCCTTTAAGAAATGAGTAAATGATGATTAGATAAAATAACTAGAGGAAAATAATATTGTGGAATAGCATCCAGGAAAAACCTGATTTCTCCCCAAATGTTGGTTCAAAAAGTAGATCTCAAAATTTTATTTTCGAAATCTTGAAAAATATGAACACCATCAATAAAGGGCCCATTTACACGGAACCCAGCCAATAGACTTCATTGTGTAGCTTGTGATTAATGTTTGTTTCATAGCACAATATGTGATTTGCAACTTGTGTGAAGGCTTCCCTTATAAATGACATTAGTTGCGGTAGCTCATTCTTTAAAATATCCAAGCTTATCGTCCTGCCAGGTTCCTGATTAGTGAAGTTGCTGAAACTTCAATGCTTCTGTTCTGTATCATCCCCAAGCCATTAAATATTTTGTTTACCCTGTATTTTGAGAAATACATGTTCACTGTGTAAGATTTAACACCAATTGTGTTCTTACTTTATAAAGCAACTCGCAAAATTTATTGTATTTTTTATGGCTACCTGTAAATGGATGCCATCAAATGACATGGAAATTTTACAGCGAAGCTGTTTAGGGCTACTTTCCCCACTATCGTGTCCGCATGTAGAAAAAAATCCCGAAGATATTGCAATGCTGGGCCGACCTGCTGCAAAGGGGATGCAGGCGTTAAGCACTCCCCATGCTTGGGCCAATCCCGAAGATAGTGCAATGCAGGGCTGACCCGTGATGGAAGTGAAGCAGGCGTTAAACACTCCCCATACATGAGCTGATCCCAAAGATAGTGCAATACTGGGTCGACCCGTGGCAAAGGTGAAGCAAGCGTTAAGCACTCCTCGTATGTGGGCCGATCCCGAATATAGTGCAATGCCGGGCCAACCCGTGATGGAGGTGCAGTTCGCCATTACGAGTGCCCACATACACAGCTTCGCTGGCCATCCTTCACAGAGTATAAGGGCACTGTTTTTTTTTTTGTGAATGTGTGCTTAAATATTTTTGGTGAAAAGGATGTGCAATTCATATTAATTATACATTCATCTTGTTTCCATGCAATGCCAAGTTTGCACAGTTTTGTGTCATAAATTTCTTTTCTTACAGTTCATGCAAATGACCTACTTGTCATGCAAGCCGCTCTGCTCTCTTGTACAAATCGACATGATGACGTGAGCCTTACAGAAGACAGCTTTTCTAACCTTGGTTATGCACAAATTGTCATACATTGTGCTGAATCTGTAGATGAAGAATCTGGCCAGAATTGCCTTCTCAGTAGCCAGGGAAGGGTAAGCTCTTAAAAAATGATTTTCTCAAGAGCAGCTTTCTCTTTTAGCTTTCCAGTGTGTGTGACTCTTTTACTAAAATTAGTATTGTGGGGTGAGGTGTGGTAATTTGCTTGCAGCATAAAGTGATGAGTCTTTTTATGGCAATCTACTCTACTAGTTTTAGAGCGGAACTCTTAGGCGCCCGTCCCTGAGGCGAGCGTTGGTGGCGTAACTGAACGAATGAGCACAGCAAAAGATCAAAGAGTGATTGAATCTGGAGGGGGATATGAAGGAGGTGAGCCGTGAAGGGGCGGAGACCAATGAAAGTGGCCCCTTCATTGACGTGCCCGTGGGAAACCGGCCTCGTTTGCGTTTGTTTCGATTGTCATGATTTGCGATTGTTTTGTAATCTGATTGCCTGTGCAACGCGAATTGTGTAGTAGTTTTGGAAGCCACACGGCACCAGCGATTATATTGAAACCTTTGATGAGTCATGTATAAAAGCCGACACGCTTGACCCGCAGATCAGATTTTCGACGATCGCCGACTCTGCTACGTGTCTGTCTCAAATTCTTTGCCTCAATATATGGTGAAGTGAAAACACGTACAGAGCTGCACTAACATTTTGCATTATGGAGTATTGTAATCGTTGGTGAATTTTTTTTCTTGTACCTTGTGCAGTCAAAAGTGTACAGGTTATGGGATCTAAGAAAACATTGAATTTCCGAGAAGCTTGTAATCATAGCCAGTGAAACCGTACAATGTGTTGCTCACTATACTAGTAAAGACTGGAAATGCAAATACCAGTTTATGTGCTCATGTTGTGGAAATGTTCAGGTTTTTCTCAGATCCAGTGATCCTAAACTTTTTATGCCGAGTGTACATTCGAACACACGTGATATAAAACAGTTAGTATGCAGTGGAAATGGTAGCTATAAAAGTTTTGTAGAGCTTTTGAAGTTGCATGCAGAGCAGTAGTTAGCATCCTTTGCTCAGTATATAGAGAATATACGTCCTCTTCAGCCAGGAATCGATCGACTGTTGATAAATGTATGAAATTAACATAACTTTTGTCAAAGTGCAGGATACTCCATTGAAAGTAAGTAAAGGTAGTAGAATGAATCTTTGGGCTTCTTATGATGAGTCATCATAATTAGAGTATTTGAAATATCTAAATATTGTGCAGTCAGTCATGCTACGTTTCTTTATAAAATATATTTAAGCACCCGCTCGGAATATATGCACAAGATAATTATTGGCAGTGAAAATTACCAGAAAGAAAAAAAATCTGTTGCAATTGCTAGCGAACGTCCAATGTCAAACTTCTCATCAAAAACGGCATAGTGTCTTCCCCAAAGCACTCGTCTGTAGTGGCAGATTTCACTCAGAAGTAAAATGAAGGTACTTTAGATAAGCAGAATGTTCAGTTTACTAGAAGTTTAAAAGTTCCTGGTATATTCTTTGCCACCACTACACAGAAAAGGCAAAAATAAGTTGTGTCTACAAATGTGTAAGCCATGACTAAAGGGGATATAGAGAACCTTAATACCTTTTTTCTTGCACCAGCCTTGGCCTTTATTGTACAAGTTAAAGTAGAACTGTTTTATGCAGCAACAAAAGATAGTTAAATAAACATCTTCTAGAATAGCTGCTTTGTCTTGTTCACATTTTTATTACCTTGACAATCATATGGTTGGTTAGATGAAATAAATTAGTTTTTAACTTTGGTAGCAAGCATCACCAAAGGCAACAGAGCATCAAGAGTGTGGCAAAAATTGGACGACAGGATATGGAATTGAGTATCATATACAATGTTTGTAGTGCCTCTAAGTAGTGATTGTTGGCTTATGATGCGATATATCAGGCTTCTCATAAAGGCATGAAATTTTGTCACCTTCCTCTTCATAGTCAGTTCTTTTTTCCTCTCATAACATCGATAAAGCAACGAGATGTGAGGCTGCGTGACCAAAGAAATTTCTAGAAAACATTGCTATTGCTTTAGGTGAAATCTAGGTTTTGTATGTGTGTACAGAACATCCTAGGTAATGTGACTCAGAAAAATTTTCTGAAACACATTGTGATGTGTTTACAAGCACCAGCATGCATCATGTTAAGGAGCATTCTTTGGTACTAACTGACTGACTCTAGTAGCTCCCACTTGCAACAGCAGTATCAACAGTATCAACAGCAGTGCTTGGTTTCCAGTGGTTGTAGGTTCTAATGCCAGTAGTGTCCAATGCCAAATAGGTTTAACAGTGGCACCATGTGTGCACATATTTTTTTTGCTGTATAGGAAATAAACACAATGGTAGCACAGTAGCTTGATATGTGTTTTGGTGTGTTATTACTTTGGCAATAAGGAACGAAAATTGCTGCCACAGTGTCGTAGATATTTTGTGAAGCACTTTTAGCCTTCTGAAAGGAGGAACTCTAGTTCAATGGTTGGCTGGCTGCAAGGCATTTAAAGAGGGGATTACATTTATGGAGTAATCATGATTATAGGAGAATGCTTCACTTGCCACCTGTAAATATTGGGATGATTTCATTGAAAAGGGCTTTTAGCTGTCATTTCTGTCATACTTTTGTCTGTGGCTACCATGTTACTGCTCTCAGCTTAGTGTTACCATTCCTTTTCATTACTGCATCTAGCGCACAACACAAGACAAGGACAGAGTGAAAACCAACAAAGACAGGCACTATCTTTGTTCTTGTTTTGTGTGCTCGATGCAGTAATGGAACGCCAACATGCCCAAACTTATGTTATTTCATTCCTTTTCAGAAGGCAGCACTGACTCTGGTTGCACACATTAGTGCTGCATATGCATCAAAAGGAATTGCAATCAACTTTGCCAAAGTTCTTGCAAGTTGCGTAAGACTATTTTAACATGCATGTTTAATCTATTTGGTATTGTGAATTTGAAATTGCTTTAAAGCATATGCTGCTCCTTCTTCAGACTGTCGCCCCTTTGGAACTGCTGTGTCGTCTACATGCTGGTGGTGTCATGTGTATCAAAGACTACATTTCACTGTGAGTAGTTTAGGGAAATTCTGTCTGTTTCCTCAGCTTATCATTCTGTATGTGATTCGGCCTAACATCTCCACACCGTATCAGCAGTGCAGTTTTATTGCATGCATGTGCAATGGCATGGCAGTGTTTGAAGACAGTTACGAACCAATCGATGTGTGATAATGGCATGACTGATGAACTACCTAGTATTAGTTTGGAAAGGAGGAGGGGGAGGGTATTTGTTGACTGGCTGATGAGGTGTCTAGTTTGAAAACACAAGGGAAGTAATAATATGTCTGTTTAAGCAGTGAGCTCAGAATGTTGGTCATGAACTTGTATTGTCAGTTGCAGAAGCTTGTGTCTAGCTGTTGCCATCTTTATTACAGTAATGTCCAGAATCCTCAAGTAATTGCTGATTTGAGCAGAAGCCTGTTTGGCCTTTGTCAACTTCTTGATCAGAGTGAACCATCTGCATTCACATTCTCAGGTATGCTTGATCTGGGGAGATAAGCTCGTCACTTTTGTTTTTATTGTTACTCTTCTATGTTCTTTGCTGTTTTTTACAGTCTTTATGTGTGAACTAGTTTCCAGTGCTTATTCAGCATCAGACCACAATGATGCAAGTGCATCTGTGAGAAAGGTATGTTTGCTTTATTGTTCTCATGTTTTGTAAAGCATTCACTGGCAACCAGAAAAGCAAGCGAAATTGTTTTAGAGCTGACAGACACAAAAAAGGGCACAAGTCACACAAAGCACTTTATGTGTTCTGTGCCCTTTTATGTGTCCATCAGCGCTAAAACAATTTCACTATCGATAACCCACTCGCCCAAATCACCGTCTTGACAGAAAAGCCAGGCACATGCAGGGCACTTGTTAGATCTGCCATCTTTGGAATTGTATTTAAAAGGTGTGCTCTATCTGCATGTGTTTCTTTCTGTCTTGGGTCTTTTTTTTTTTTCATTTGTATGCAGCATTGAGCAAGTTTTCCTTTGTGTAACAATGTATATCCTTCATTGGTAAACTGATATAAGACACGGTCTGATATTTGAGTTTATGTTAACGTTGCCAAATGGCAAAAGTTAATCCTATGTTTTTTATTGTTGCATCCCTCATAGTCGGAGAATATTCTTTGAGTGCTAATCTATCGCTCATAATCTCATGGGCACGATTAAAACGTTCTAAACGTTTTAGCAATTTGCCACACTTTATACAGGCAATACTGAATGTTTTGCAAAAAGTTGCTGTCAGAATTTTTTCCTATATATGTTTGTTCCTAAACTTCTATCTGTAGTTCTTGATGAAAACCCTGCCATCAAAATATATGCCCTAGAAGGGTAAGCTATCACAGACAATTAATGTTTTCTAATATTTTTAATGCTGAATTTTTTTTACTTTGTTGTGCGATCTCTAAACCAATTTTTACTTTGCTTTAGATGCCTACTCATAATTTAAATTTGTAAGTCAATGTTTTAATTGATAAATGTAGTTGTTATAGGTGATCTGTTGTCTACAAAAAATTGTAATGTGATCCAAAGCTCTGACTTGGCAACAATTATGAGCTGGTACTCACAATGCATGTTTAGTCTTGAAGGTTTGCGTAGGCAGAATTTCAGTCATACAATTATGCTCACTGCTTGATCTTAATGTGAGAGACATTTGACTTCATAGCTTGAGTTGTCTGTTTTGTTAATGTAAGAGGTGTGCCTTTCCAAACAAGCCTTCAACATTTTAATTTATTTGCAACGTTTTATGTCATGATCTCCTGTAGGTGTTACATTTTATTAGTTCTTTTTTAAATTATAGTGAATTTAACCTACGTGTTGACAGGGATGCTTTTGTTCTAGGTTTGCCAGACCATCTTGGGAACTCTCCTGCAGCGTGAGTGGTTTTCATTAGTTAGGTATAAAAATTAGGCTGTAGCAATAAAGTGGAATAATAGGGATGTTGTCATCTACCAGAAAAATACTGAGGGCCCTGTTGTTTTTTGAAGTTTCTTCTTACGAGGAAGAAGACAATAGGGGAACCAACATGCAGGAGCTACAAAACGCTTTTTTAATGGAGGTATTTTGCGAGGGAATAACCCATTAATACCCGAGAAAAATCTGCCAGTTAAATTTTGTTGATTTTTGTTACCAGATGATTTTTTTCACACTCCAACTGCATTGTCAAAGTTTCATGAGTTGCGCTTTATTCTTTGAAACACTAACGACAGCGTGCTTTATAAAGTACCCTGAAACTTTATCGGAGCAATACGTGATGCAGGTCATCAAATGTATATGCTATATTTTGGAGCTTCCTAAAGCGGATAGGCTTGTAGCTAAGAGTAAACGAAACTTTACACAAGCCTGCATAACCTCTCGGCAGCAAAACTAGCATTTTAGTGAGAAATATTCTTTGCTGGGAGGTGTTTTTACTATTCAAGTGTGTAGCATGACTTCATCAAGTGATGGGGAAGGACTTTTATGTTGTTTTCAGAGGTGCACACAATGGAAACATATTATTGATGCAGGTCTAGACGTGATATCCTATGATGAATGCTGGCATTCAAGACTAAAGCATTCAGCATTTGGTTCAGCGGTAGTTAAACATACAACTGACTTTTGGCATCTCCTCCATTGACAGTCGGTTCCTGCATTACAACCCTGTTGTATGTTGTATGATTTACTCATTGACATTTTAGTTAGAATTTTCTGTCCTTTTCAAGAGATGGGGTCTACGTCTGGTTCCCCAGTGTGGGTTGCCCTACTTCTACTACCCCTCTCGATTGGCATAGGAATAACGTTGTCCTTGTTGTTTTCTGTTTCGCCCCACCTATTTTTCAATTTGTAATAAAATTCTGCATTAATTATCTGTCTTTTTAAACAATCTTCATATCATATCTAAATAGTTTTCATTTATCTAAATTTACTGTAACACTGCTTGCTATTTTATTGACTGAGCTGACAAGAGCATCTTCATCTTTGTCGGTAGCAAGAAAGGAACCAGGAGGAATAATAGCAGTGTTGATATAATCCTTAATATACTTTTACCTGCAACCGTCTCTGAAGTTTTTGTAGCCAGAAAAAAAAAATATTCTATCGAAATACAGGTAAAAAAAACCTTGTGTGTGCTTTGAAAACAAGCGCACCACTGTAGCGAACACATAGGCCCAGTGTACTTTACAAAGTACACCTGAATTCATTCTCTTGTGAAGCTATAAATATGTATTGTATATGTAATGTCATGCATTCATTGTTTATGCCATTCTTTTCTAAGACTTACTCACCAACTTCAACTTCGAGAAGTATATGCTATGCTTGACAAAAAATAAAGAAACTGCATGTACAGCAGTACCTGCTATGTTCAGCAGTTCTCCAAGTTTGGCGATGAGTAGATCAAATACATCATGCAGCTGACAAAAAACTACAATGTGGCCATCTTGGCGGGAGCATTCTTAGCAATATAGAATACTAAGGAACACAATACGTTTCTTCTTTAATTATTTACAAATGAAAATGGTGCAATACTTTAAAGGCATGCTGGGCCCTAATGGGACACCTAGGATGATCACAGCTCCTTAAACACACTTAAGTGTGAAAGAAAGATGTCGTCATGCAATACCACTGCAACATATCCACACTGTCTTGTTTTCTGCTATCACTGCTGGGGCATCCCATCTCTTTAAAGGGCTAGTTTAGAACACAGCCTTTAAAAGGGATATACAGTGATTTTGAGCAACTGCCTTAAAAGATTTGCATGACATTGTAGGTATTTTTTGTGCTAGGAATTTTATTTGTACTCAAGCTTTGTCTAAGGGGATAGTTTCTACTTATCAGCTTAGTTG
The DNA here is from genome assembly GCF_038994185.2 of Dermacentor albipictus. Taxonomy (NCBI): domain Eukaryota; kingdom Metazoa; phylum Arthropoda; class Arachnida; order Ixodida; family Ixodidae; genus Dermacentor; species Dermacentor albipictus. Next base: position 200,910,143 of record NC_091821.1, on the reverse strand, counting down.
TGCTCTGTATGACCTAATGAAGTTTTAAATAATTACGTAAAACAAGTCATATTTCATATGTGTGCTGTACATGGTATTCTTGTGCTGAGTCGTGCTGTCTGAGATGGTCAACCAAATTACAAATTCCAAGATGCTCATGTAAGATGAATTCATATTTTGCTCTGCTGTCTTTTGCACTGCTGACCTGACGTTGAACTTTAATATTGACCACTAAAAATCTTTTGTTTGATCGTCCCTGTGGTGCTTCCATTGCTCTTGTTGCAGGACTTCTCAAGGCTAATGAAGAAGGGCAACCCATAACCTGGTAACATGAATGATAAATAGCACAACACTTTGGCTTCTCTTTTTTTTCTTTTCAATGCTAATGTTTAAAATTTTTTTCAGTGGGGATCTCCTGGGACCTTTGTTGCAGAGTCCACTTGTACAACAGACTGCTGTCCTCTCTTATGCCCAAGAGCTGTTGTCTTGTATCTTGGCATACAATCCAGTATACAAAGGTGAGCTGATTCTATACTAGATAGGGAATTTGACCTCTCAATTGTTGAACATCTTCTACTCAGTTACTCAAGCGATGTCAAGCCACCATAACTGGACTTACAAGAAATGTTCCCTGTGGCTTCTTGGAATATTCCAGAAGGTGTTGTATTCTTTTTTATTTTGTAATGTGACTACTGCTTTAACTGGCTGCATTTATTGTTTCTCTTATATGATAGAATGTTGAGATAGATGAAGGAATATACAGCTTCAATGCACCATCCAAAGGCTTATAAGTGCAATAGCATATATTGACTTCGATGCCACCTTTGCTGATAACATCTGCTTGCCACATATTCATTATTAATTATGCCACTGCTAGTTTCAGAAACTCTGATGTTTCAAGGCAGAACGTTGAGCTAAATGAAAGAATCTGCAGCCTTTCTGCAGCATCCTTATGGTTATAAATGATTCCTTATGCTTTAAAGGCCAACTGCAACAAAATTTTGGACCACATAGAAATCCTAGTTTAATATAACATAATTATAGAGGAGCCTTCGTGTAAAATTTTATGTTTCAATTACCAGTGGAAATTTCATTAAAAGCTTGCAAAAAAAAAAAACTTGTTGATACTGAAATTAAATAAAGAAACACCGCCATTACCCCTCGCTGGAAGTGCTGCATGACCAAATGCATGACCTCGGCATGACCACCGCAATATCAAAGGCCATGCTGCTGCCTAACATAAATACTGCGGCCACCACAGGGTGCTGCGACCAGCCCTCTTCCTGTGTCAGACGCTCAGACTACCCCGTGCTCTGATTAATCTCTGTGGTTCTCCAGGCATGGCTACGCGTGCCAGCCCGAGCGCTCAGGCTGGCTCATGTAGCTGGTTTTGGCTGGCTCACGCGCCATGACTGCCTGTGGCTTGCTGGAAAATCTCGGACATGGCATGCTGGGACTTAAGTTACAGTTACACCACTAGGTGCATGCATCGTATGCTTAGGTGCTGTTTAAAGGCTGCCAACAGAAAAACTACAACTACCAGCTCTGCTGCTTTGCCAAGGTTTGTTCAGTGGTGTTTACTACTCATAACAAATTTAGTTAACATGAAATTTCGTTGCAGTTGTCCTTTAACTAGCTTCAAAAACAGTGATGTTTTAGGTTCTTCTGACTCAAGAAGTGCATGTGTATTGTGTAGAACTGAAATCTGCTTTTTTTGAACAGCAGTCAAGTTTGACATGACCTGTAATAGGTCATGTGGATCATGGCACTGCAGTGTGCTGTTAACTAGTTTATATAGATGAGACTGAAAATTCAAGATTCTTGTATACTTAGCCTAGATGTTTCTCTTCTCTTGTGACAGCAGTTAAGAGCCTGAAGCATGGTTTGCTGTGTTTATCTGTCTATCCCTCTATTCCATTACACTGTAGCATGCATTGCCATAGCATGAGCCATGCATAATTTAATTAGTACAGGATACGAATAACATATAAGCAATCTTTTACTGCTACAACAGTTAAGAGCTCGAAACCTTGTTTGCTCCATCACTCCATTTGTGTGTTTGTTATGTCGCAGTGTGCAATACTGTGATGTTTTGTTGCTGTTGCTGTCATCACTTTGTCATCATGCCATTGTCATCATCGTCAAGGTGTTGGGCCAGGGTCGTCATTACCATTGTCATGTTTGTTGGTGTCGTTGTTGTTGCGTACAGATGGGGGGAACTCACATAGAATTACCGGTGTTTTCACAAAGTTGTGCTCATTGGGAACCATCTAGAGTAGCTGCTGTCGCAGTAAATGAATTCACAGCTGCAGGAACCACTGAACTCTGCTGATTTTGGGTAAATGGATCTAAAAATTGGCATGTGAAATAAAGGAAAATAGTTTAATGGCAGGTATGTGTTCCAAAACAGTTTCTTGATGTATTGATGGATTTTACTAAAAGTTGTGCTGCTTATATATTTTGACATTTCGGTTTCAAATATGCCATCAACTTTTTTTCTTCCTTCTTTTGACATCCAAAGACCTATCGACTGTCATGCAAGTGAGATTTTTCTAAGAACTAGGTGTTGTGGCAAAAGTTCATTAGTCAAAAGAAGTGTGGGGGGGGGGGGGGTGTTATCAGCAAAACAATAAAGCAAGAATGACTGTTCTAAATCAGGGTTGCACAACTCAAAGCCAGCAAACGCCAGCTTCTCTGAGAGCCACATGGGCCACAATTTATTGGGAAGCATGACACCTCGTTCTTGCTAGAAAGCAGTCTGTGTTTGGGGTCATCACACTCATTGCTGACCTCAGCATGCCTTGTCACATTGGTCAATTAAGACTGAAGGTGACTTTTGTTATGAGTCGTCAAGAAGAACGTTTGGCCACAGACATGTATAAGTGCTTCTGAAGAGAGATGACAGTTTCAAGACATTGTTAGCTATGTTTCCGTATTTTATATAAGGTTACATAAGATTTTATAAAACCAAAGGAGACACTCCTGTTGCATGACATTTAGCTTTGTTGAACACTGCAGCTACACAGTGCATATATGGAGCCCATCAACCAGCGATCTTTCGGGATCACCAAAAAATGGCCGCAAAATGCCATGGCATGGCAGTGCCAGCAGGTAGCCAAAAAACTAGGAGTCTTTGTAACTGGATGTAGGTGGTGTTTTGAAACTGGGAGAAAGAAATGTGAATGTGGCATTGGTAATGACGTAGTGTCCGCTTGTCATTTAGAGTAGTTTAGATGAGAACATGGTGAGAAGAAGAGACCACTTGCAGGAAGAGACACGAAAGAGCGGGAGAAACGAGTAGCGGCCGCATTCTTGATCATCTAATTCCTGTAACTCTGCTTTTATGGCATCATTTCAAAAAATTCTTGCGGCTGCATGTTCGTTGTAGACTCGTACACAACTGTCGCTATATAACAAATCTTTTACCTCGTGTAAACCTTAAAATCATGTAGGATGATTTATCTGCTTGTCATTAGAGCACATTCTAAATTTCACCCCCCTGGCACAAACAGAAAAAAGTTATGATTATCATATTGAGCAGTTGAGTGTGTCAACTTGGGAAAACTGTCATTTCAAATAGAATAGAAATATAATAATTATTTTCAAATGGATGCCTTCTAGGTGGTATATAATGCCGGATAGGGGCAGCCACTTCAAAAAAAAAATTTTTTTTTGATGCTGTTGCTGTAAAAGTTCTGCCACTTGAAAATCAAGTTTGTTTTTTGTGCTGTCATTGTATGTCGAATGGCAAGTCTGTCATTTTCATCATGTTAGCAGAAATTTAGAAACCTAAAAAGTACCTTATCTTGTTCCCAACAAAATTTCACTCTAGAAACCACAATGAAAGCAGCCTTTGGCAAATGTGCCTCAACATGATAATTTTCCTAAAAAAGGTGCTTTGCCAAAAAATGAAAACTGAAAAAAATCAAAAGATCCAGAACATGTTGCTTTACTTTATGGTGAATAGCGATCGATCAAAGGCCGTTACTGCATAAATTGGGCCCCTTTCTTCAACATTACCCTGCTTGGCAAGAATCGCTTCAAGTTGTCTTCTGTTTTTATGTTTTGTTTTTCAGCTTTAGGGTTGTCAAGCACGCTTGTCCGTTCTAATGAAATTATTCCCTTAGTTGCTTGCTTGACTTGCTTTGTCATCTGATCTAAACCATTCAGTTCCAGCTCATGCAACAATCTCTTGATGCTGCATGCACCCTCATTAAACTCAAGTACAGCTGATGCTCCAAAGCTGCTGTAGTCTCCACTGTTCTCAGGAATGCAAACTCTGTCTATGGGCACCTCTTCTACACTAATGCATTGAACGATTCATTTGCATTTTGTGTCTACATCTTCGAACATCGTGCAAGGAGAACAGCCTGTTGTATAGACACACTACCTCTTTTGCATGTCTCTACTTAAGGGTGGATGGTGGTTTCTTGGAACGAACGGCTTCTTGGCATCAACCGGGGCTTTATGCCAATTGTAATTCGAGAGTTCACCTATTGTAATTCAATCATAGCCTGCCAATCTTAGTTTCAGTGTTGGTTTTTCAATCAATCCAGACTTGCTGTGAATGAAAATATATCATTTTTGGCTGCCTTTCTGCTAAACAGAGTTTCAGGTTCGGTTTGCTATTCATTCCAGCTCGCTGCAGCACAAAATATTACTTGTTTCTGGCACTTTTCCTGTGTGTTGTGCTGAAGCCACAATAAGTCTCTCATGGCTAAAAAGTGCAAAGAACTATCTTTCGAAAGAGGGCAATCATTCTGCATTTAGTTTCTTTTGTGTTCTGCAACCATCTTTTCACAACAGCGTTCACAAGCATTTTCAATGCAAGCGTGCACCACCGTCATGTGTGAAAAAAGCTACATTTCTTCTTTCCTACAGTGCACATACCAACCAAATTTGGTGAGAAGCTTCGTAATTAGTTGAGGAATGCAAAACAACTTAAATCTAAAAATTGCATATTTTGGGTGATTTTAGCCCCGCATCCCTCTTTCAGATGTGTTGATGAAGTGCATGATGTTCTTTATGTTCTCATATACATAACAGTATACAAACCCTCAAATGACGTCATGGGCCCCAATGTTACTTCATTCAAATAACCTTAATTTATGCTTACAGTTCATTACTGTGTAAGAAAGTACCTATTTGTGAATATTAAAAATTCAAATTAACACGCCAAAGCTGAAGCATCGATTCACAGCTGCTGCCTGCGATGATTTCAGCTGAAGCATATGTGCAAGCGTGTGTTCGGTTCAGTTATGGATGCTGTGCCAATAATGCGGTCTTGCCGTAGGTACCGTGAAAAACACATTCAGCGTTCTTATCCGTCTTTATCCGCACACACTGCAGCATCACTTTTTTTTTTAATGTGCTTAGTGCTGTTGCCAGTTAATGTTGGGTAGTGTGTTTGGCGGCAAAAATGTTTTTCTTAGCGTATGGTGATGTGTTGATTACAGCACCCAGCACATCACAGAAGTGTGACCTCAGCTGCAGGCTGCTAAAAAATTTGCTCATGGGCTGCATGTATGTTGTCCAGCCCTATTCTAGATGAACGGGAACCAAAGTTTTAGCACGGCAAATTTATGTGAAGGAGACGGAGGCAGACATCTGGGACAGATTATTTACTTTTTCGCAGTTTTTCTTATAGTAATTAATTACAAATATACTGTCATCAGAGCAGTGTTAACGGGCAGTTCACAAATCCCTCTGCCATACCGCACATTTCTGTGATCGTTGAGGAATTTTTATGCGACAGGTGACGCTAGGTACAGTAGATATGAAAAACTACATTCGGTAAATAATACCTAGAATAAAACCGCAGCATTCTTATAAAGATTGCGAGGAAGAAGCAAAAAAAAAATACATAGAACACAAGCACACAAACAGAAAAAGCATGGACCAAGGCAATATTGCTACGGACCAGTATTCCCAATGTCCAAGGACGAATAGGCCAGTGGTGCAAAAACAACGATGACAATTTGCGGCTAGCGCGAGATGTTGCCTTTTGACCAAGTGCAGCGTATCGATCTGTAAATATACTTGTATATATAGCGTCGCCTCTCCGTCTTCCCACGTAACATATTTGGTGGAGGTGGATGTACCTCATCACGGAGCTTCATAGTGGATGGTATGTCGAGCCTTCAGTCAGGGCTCCCGGAGACGACAGCTCAACTCAACCGGCTCTGACACCTGCTGCCACTCCGACGTACCTACATCGCACTCTCCACTCCCCATGATCCTGGCGTATTCTCAAGAAAAGATGGGGAAGACGTTGAGGACTGGACCAGCCTGTACGAATGTGTCAGCGCCAATAACAGGTGGGACCCTACTACCATGCTTGCCAATGTAGTATTTTACCTCGGTAGGACACCTCGAGTATGGTTTAGAACACATGAAGACAAGCTCATCAGTTAGGATACGCCTAAACAAAAGCTGCATGACTTGTTTGGCAGTCCTTACGGTCGCCAACTTGCCGCAAAGAAGGCATTATCCAGCCCAGTGCAGACGTCAACAGAGCCCTACGTCATGCTCATTCAAGACGTGTTGGCTCTGTGCCGCAAAGTTTATGCACATGTGACTGAGCCAGACAAGGTTTCTCACATTCTGAAAGGTATTGCCAATGATGCCTTCAACTTGCTGGTCTTCAACATTGTGGCAATGGTGAACGCAGTTATCAAAGAGTGCTGCCACCAGGAACTCACGAAAAGCCGACGTATCGACCAACAATTTGCTCGCCTACTAAACACCGCAGTGACATCTTCCTGTGCCGACGTTCCCCGTTCAAACAACACTGGCTATGTTACTCGAATCGTCTGACGAGAGATTGAGGGGGCCTATCCGGCTGCCTTCGAATCCAGCTCACTCAACACACCTGCAGTCACAGTTTCCCTGATTCCGGCAGTCGTACGCCAAGAGTTCACCAACATGGGTCTTCGCTCCGTGTGTTCAGCCCATCGCCCTGACTCCCGCCCGGATAATTCGATTACACCCCGTCGCACCATCTTATTATTCACCACATTTCTGCAACCCGTCTGAATGGCGCACTGCTGACAACAAGCCCATTTGTTTTCACTGCTGTCGAATCGGGTACATTTCTCGCCAATGTTGCAGTTGCTGGAGTTCCCCGGCCCAGATCACCTATACCGGTTCCTCTCGCCTAAGCTGCTCTTTTCGTCCCTATGCTGCACGGTCCGACAATGCTGCCATTGGACTTCCTGCACAAAACCGCCCCTATTCATGGTCGCCTTCGCCCCAATGTGTCAATCTCGCTCACCCCAGCCCCGTCGCTTATACTTCCTGAATCCCTACGGATGCTTGCAGCCAGAAAACTAGACAATGCGGTGCCTCAAGGTGACGCTGCATTGCGCCCAAGGCACCCAAATCCTCTACTGACACTGCCAACTCATATGAACCTGCTTGACGTGCAAGTCGACGGTGTTCTTGTATCTGCTCTTATAGACACTGGTGCGCATTTATCTGTTATGAGCGCTGCCCTTTGGAACCGCCTGAAGAAATTAATAACACCCGCCCCGACACCTGTTGTCTGCGCCGCCGACGGCAGAGCAGCTCCCATAATTGGTATGCGTGTTGCCCGAGTCTCCGTTGCTGATCGCTCTACAATCCTTCTGTTCGCCACCATCACCCACTATCCCCACGGTATTATTTTCAGCCTGGACTTCCTCTCCGCGCATTCTGCTCTGATAGACTGTTCAGCCCATACTCTCCGCCTTGACCCGCCTCTCCTGGACCCCGCTGAACCACACCCCAGTCACCTCAGTTCTGCAGATTTTTGTTCGCTTGCCAGCTTTGGCACTGACTTATGTTGACTTTGTGTCATCCCCGCCTGTGCCTGATGGTCATCACATTGCGACTCCCATGCAAGATGTTCTCCTTGCACACGATATCATGGTACCTCATACAGTTTTATATATTACAACCAATTGCGTCTGCCTGCCAGTTGTCAATTTTGGCTTGACGACACAAGTGCTACTACATGTGATGTCTCTGGCCCAGCTTTGCATCTTCACGGATCACGCAGTAGCATCTGTTGTAGTAGACGACAGTTCAACCGACCCGTACCCTAGCACTGCACTCTGCAACTTGCACTATTGCCGACTTGCAGAGAATGATAGTGCTCAACTTGCTGTCCGAGCACGCTCATGATGTCTACCGCGTTCTGTTTCTACAACGCAATATTTTTTGCTTTAATGATTGTCCTTTGACCCAAACAACAGCTGTTAGACATCGCATAAACACCGGCGATGTCCCTCCTATTCACTGTCGCCCGTACTGAGTATCGCCGGCTGAGTGTCAAGTTATCAACCAAGAAGTCCGCAAAATACTTACCAAGAACATTATTGAACCTTTGTGTAGTCCTTGGGCGTCACCTGTTGTCCTGGTGAAAAAGAAAGATGGCTCATGGCGATTTTGTGTGGATTATTGGCACCTTAATAGAGTAGTAAAAAAGGACGTGTATCCCCTACCTCGCATTGGTGACACCCTCAACTGCCTCCACGGTGCTCGCTATTTCTGTTGTATCGACCTCCACTCCGGCTACTGGCAGATTGCCGTGGACGATCTAGACTGTGAAAAGACCGTCTTTGTAACACCCGATGGTCTTTATCATTTCAAAGTGGTGCTGTTTGATCTATGTAATGCTCCAGCCTCATTTGAGCGCATGATGGACTCCCTTCTTCACGGTTTAAAGTGGTCCACATGCCTGTGCTACTTAGACAACATTATAGTAGTCTCCCCCACATTCGCCTTTCACTTCGAGCACCTCTCAGCAGTTCTAGATATTTTTTGTCGAGCTGGTCTGCAGCTAAATGCATCAGAATGCCACAGATTACTGTGCTTGGACACCTCATTGATGTGAACGGAGGGCGACCAGACCTGCGTAAAATTCATGCTGTTATGCACTTCCCTGTTCCCAAATGTGTCAAGGATGTGCGCAGCTTTATCGGTCTCTGCTTGTACTTTCGCCACTTTGGGAAAAATTTTGTGGTCATCGCACGTCCTCTTACCAAGCTTTGAAGAAAGACGCCCCTTTCAAGTGAGGAATAACAAAGCCTCTGCATTCTGGCATCCAATCGACCTTCTCACCATGCTGCCCGTTCTGGCCCATTTTGATCCTTCTACCCCTACCACAGTCTGTACCGATGCCAGTGGCGACAGAATTGGCACAGTACTAGCACAACGTCAGTGCAGCAACGACCATGTTATCGCTTATGCCGGCAGGCTCCTCTTAACCTCCGAGCGCAACTATTCCATCACTGAGCGTGAGTGCCTGGCCCTAGTGTGGGCGGTTGCGAAGTTCCGCCCATACTTATAAGGCCAACCCTTTTCGGTTGTCACAGACCATCATGCGCTTTGCTGGTTGTGCTTGCTAAAAGATCCTACAGGATGGCTTGGTCGCTGGGCGTTACGTCTACAAGAATATTCGCATTCTGTCATCTACAAATCTGGCCATCTCCACAAGGACGCTGACTGCCTGTCCTGCTACCCGGTTGGCCAGCCTGACGCCGCTGACAGTAGCACCGCCAACGGCATTTTCTCTGTGTCCATCTTCGCTAACAACGTCGATGAGCAGCACCAGGACCCATTGCTACGAGCACTCATCAAGTGTCTGCATTCTTCACCAACCGACGCCTCTGTTTGCTGATACGTCTTCCAGTACGGCATTCTGTACCGAAGGAACTTCAGGAACTTCCTCCCTGATAGATCTGATCATCTTGTCATGCCCAAACATCTACGACATACTGTGCTCTTTGAGCTCCATGACGTGCCCACGGCAGAACACCATCAAGTACCTCGCACATATGACTGCATTCACCGCCGCTTCTATTGGCCCGGTCTCGCTCACTCCGTCCAACGCTATGTTGCTGCCTGTGATTCCTGCCAGTAACGGAAAAGGCCTCAGGTGTTGCCTGCTGGTCATCTCCAGCTGATCACCGTACCTGTGGAACCGTTCTTCTATGTTGGATTAGATCTCATCAGCCCTTATCCCACGTCATCCTCTGGCAACAAATGGGTAGCCGTTGCAACTGATCATGCCGCCCGATAAGCTATCACACGGGCTCTCCCGACCAGTTGCGCCACTGACATCGCAGACTTTCTCTTGCACGACATCATCTTGCTTCATGGCGCCCTGCAACAGCCGCTTACTGACTGTGTTCGTAATTTTTTGTGGAAAGTTATCGCAGACATTGTACGTTCCTGCTCCACTCAACATAAGCTGACCACCTCATACCATCCTCAAACCAATAGACTTACGGAGCAGTTGAACCGTACCCTCACAGAAATCCTGTCCATGACTGTTTCGAAAAGCCATCATGACTGGGACATTGCCCTTCCTTACATCACATTTGCCTACAACTTTCTCGCCACAATACTGCGGGAATTTCTCCATTTTATCTATGTATGGTCGCGAACCAACCTTGCTCCTTGATACTTCACTTCCTCCTGCTGCGACTTCAATAAGCGAGTATGTGTGCAATGCCATTGTCTTGGCTGACCATGCACACCAGTTTGCACGTACTCGACTGACAGCCTTGCAAACTACAATGCCTGCCACCGTAACATACAGTTTTCGCCTGGTGTGCTCGTGCTCCTGTGGTCACCCTCTTGTCATGTGGGACTTTCAGAGAACCTCCTTTCCTGGTACACGGGCCCCTACCGCATGCTGCACCAGGTGACGCCAGTGACTTTCGAAATTGAAATTTGATTTGATTTGAAATTGCTCCGGTCAGTTCTACCTTGCCTTCTACTGTAGCATCCAGTGATGTTGTGCATGTCAGTAGGCTCAAGGCCTACTGTATATATACTTGTATATAGCGTCGCGTCTGCGTCTTCTCTTGTAACAATATGAAATACTTTTGTTACATCTGATAGTCTACAAAGCTTGTGTCTGATCTAGACTGCAAAAATTTAATCTGTAAACTTGTGCTTTAATAAACCTTTTTCTTTATAATAGAACAAGATTGCACTAATTATTTTGTAGTTTTTACATACTATTTGTTTTTGTTGTTGAACAAGTGCCGGGCTGCTCTTAATCGCTCTTGAGGTTTCAGCGGGCATTGGCAATCCCTGGGTACATCAGTGGCCATGGAGATCAGTAGTCACTGAAAATGATTGTGTGGTATTAGTTGATACCAATTGTGTTTAACAGGCATTGGATCTATAGTTACTGAAACATATCATGACATGGTCTTGTAGCAGTCTCCCAGCGTTATTTATTTATTTATTTATTTATTTATTTATTTATTTATTTATTTAAAGATTCCCTCACATCTATTGGCTGAGCTGATGCTGGGTGGTGCAGGCATTACGTTGTGGGATGGTAAAAACCTGCATAGGACAGGCTTCGAAAACACATAAAAGACGTGAACTTTCGGGAACTGCAACAAAAAGTGTATCGTGTTCGACTTCCATGATCTCCATTCATGCATGATATTGCTTGGTCTTTGGCAGAGTATGCAGGTCCTCAATGTAGAACAGGTGACCACTCAGCTGTGCAAGGCTCTTAATAGCAAAGAGGTGAACTGGTATATGTTGCTCACTGCCCTCTCCGTGTATGTCACCACATACCAAGATTGCAAACTTCTTATTGGTAAGATTGCATGTTTGTGTATCTGATGGACTTTGTTGCAGCACTTTGTATTTGGAAAATTACTTTACTGAGCGCTGTTCGTGCCCATGCTGCTTTAAAGTTGCTTGATTCATAATGTGTGTGCATGCATGTATGTATGTGTACTGGAAAGTGGGGGAAGCACCATCTGCAGTGAATATGCAGTTCCTTTGTTAAGGGGGAAGTTGAGCCTTAGAGCAAAAATTAAATAAAAATCTTTATTCTTTGAGATATGCTGCTGAAAACTTGTACATATATGTAAATGCAATTGTTTCAAATATGAGATCCATTTTTGTGTAGTTTCTTCAGTTCTAATTTCATGCAAGTTTCCTTTAGTCATTTTCTGCAAAGGTTTGCAAAATATAAATTCTTCTGAGTTTGCTAAACAGGGTATCAATGGCTTCTGTATGATTCAAGGAATGCTGTAAAATCAATCTCATTGCTCTGCCTACCCTAGAACAAGCATTGTGAGACTCCAAAGTTGAGCTTCCAAAAGAACACTCTCTTGAGTTTAAACTTCAAAGTCTTGCAACCCCTGTTCTAGGGCAGGCAGAACAATAAGATTGATCTTGTGACATTCCTTGAATCATACAGAAGGCATTGATACCCTGTTTAGTGAAATCTGAGAAAGCGATATGTAAATCTTTGTAAAAAGTTTAAATAAAAGAAGCTTATGTAAAATTTGAATGAAAGGAGATGAACAAAAATGGACCTTGTATTTGAAATAAGCACACAACATTAAATATATTGAGAAGTTTTCTGCACCAGACCTCAAAGAATAACGATTTTTACAAATTTTTGGTTCAAGGCCCAGCTCCCCTTAAATAGTTATATTGCTCATAGATGAATTTGCCATGCAGGTTTAATACTGAAGATATGACATGGACTGTTTTTATAAAGTGTGTTGTAATTGCATTCCTTTGTGCAGGTCTTATTGAAACACTGCTGAAAGGCGCTTTTGAATGCCTGGACGCTGAAAACTTAGTCAGCGCCTTTCTTTTGGCTAGACATGCATCCCAAGAAGCTCCTCAGATTTTCCCTCCATATTCATCCTGGTTTGAGGTAATTCTTCTGTTTTGTATGAAAACATTTTTGTTGCGCACATTTCAATTTATTTCCTACCTGTCCTTCTTTAAGTGGTGTACTGTGGCATGATGTAAATTACTGTAAATAACTTAACTTTTGCAGTTTTTATAAATAGTTTACAGTTAATGAAAAATTGGCCTCATAAACAATTAATGGGATCAGTTTCCCATAGCACTCCTCTTGGCCATCCCGCGAAATTAGTGTCCATGAAACATGTCAAAATGAGATGGATGAGATGAAATCGTAAATACGAAACTGTTTGTAGTAACTGTGTCACTCGCAGCTACTTCAGAACCCAAGACCATGCAAATTCCTGTTGCTGGATAGGAATTTTTTTTGCGTTCAGGAATCATTGAACTTAAAAAAAAAAAGAAAGAGAGAGAGAGAGAAAAGAAGGAAAAAAAAAGAAAAGAAAAAAAATCTTGTGTTTGAAGGCAATTTTCACATGTTGGTCACCTCACTTAAGCAAAGAATAACAAACTACCATGTTAGTGGTTGAGTGAAAATGAGTGATGAGGCCAACTTTTGGTTACCCAAGAAGGCTGCATTTTTTACCATCTCCTTCTGAAGAATGAGTAAGTATTTGGTAGTAGAACAGGAGGATACTCTTAATGCTTTGTGTTGACACTTTTTTCTCATAACTTCCTTATAAGCTTGCAGCAATATTTTTTTGAAGCTCCTTGGCATTTATGGTCATAATGTCTTAGGCCGAAACAATAACACCAGAACATCCTCAGCATCACTTTTTCCCATGGTGGCCCCATGTCATACTTTTTGCCCTTGGGATTTATTTGTGAATTCTTCTCTAGAATATTTGCTACGATCAGCACTTGCCCATAGTGACAAGGGGGTCAGATAAACAGTTGTTACTTGCACCCAGCTGATGCATTTCTTCGACTTCTTCCTATCTAAAGAACTTTTTAAGAGTGCATTTAACCCTTTAAGGATGACGCATATAGATATTTAAAAAAAATTATTTTCTATCGAAATATGCAAAACACATCAAGAATAAGCATAATCAATAAATGCAAAAAATATATTGTGGAATCTTTTTCAGCAGTGAGGGGAAAAAACCGTGCAGAAAACTGGAAGTGGGCTTTACCCTAAGCCACCTATGGCTTTGCTTGGAATTTGTACAGACAGCTCTCGTCATATGCTAACCATAGGTGTACATTTCATTTGCTTTACATCACGTGTGTGATACCACCGCAGCCGGAGATTTTGCCTTGTTCTGCCTGCTCTGAATACACATTTAAAAGAAAGGGAATCGCCTGCTCAACTTCATCTTCCTCATCTTGTGTTGCTGCTCTAAACCAACAAATGATGCTTGCTGCCATTCATTCACTGTTGGCCAAAGTATGAAGCCAGAAGCTTCATACTCAATACTGAAACTCGGCAAGAAAACAAACATTTTCTGGTATGTTTACTGAAGGCATCACTAGTCCATAAAGGGTTAACATTGTAGACCATATCATATAGGTGGGGTCCTTTGTTTTAGGGCAAAACCCAAGAATTGCCAACTTTTGCACGCCAAACAAAATTTATGAAAATCAGGTCAAGTCCTCTTTCTCCCTGAAGTTTTATTCTTCCGTAAAAGGGTAAGAATAAATGCAGGTATTACAATACCAGTGAACACTGCCTGCCTTGTGTGAGGAAGTGGTCAAGATATATCATAATATTATTAATATTAATCAAATATGAATACTATATATGCTTCATTCTTACTAACATTCAAGCAAAAACAGATATGTGGTATGTTCAGTGCCTGCCAGCCTTTAGCGAATGAAAGCTTGTTGCCCTATTATTAGTCACAATTTACATAAATACGACAGTGGCATATTGCATCGCATCTTCCACACATCGCAGACATGTAAACGGCGGTAGTGCACTAGGAAGTGAATGCAATGCTGACACTACTGTGCAATGCAAGTGGTAGCTGTGGCATTGAAAGGATGTTTTCTTAACGAAGGCACGCTCAAGAAGTGCCAGTCAGTCAGGCGTATCACCAGCACTTTATGCACGGGGCCGGTTCGGACTGCTCGCAGGGTTTTTGGCCACCGCACCGAGTTCGACCACTCTCTTTTCGCATACCCTGTCAATAAACACCTTGACATTTGGTGGAGGTGCGGGGTACGACTCCATCAACGCTGGAACTTCGAAGCTGAACCCTTGAACCATTTCGGCCCATGCCGGATGATCCTGCCCGGCCTTCTCAAACCATGCCTGACGATCCAGCTCAACAAGCTGTAGTCACGCCACCAACTGTCATCTGTCCTGGCGTGCAGCGTCAGCGAGATCCTGCTATTTTTGCGGGTACCGGTATTCAGGACATCGAGGACTGGCTCACCTCGTACAACAAGAGTCAGCGTGCATAACCACTGGGATGATACGGCAAAGCTCAACAGCGAAATTTTCTACTTGAGCAACATTGCACATTTGTGGTATCGCAACCACGAATCTGACATCCCGACATGGTCGGCATTCAAGACCAACTTCACAGAAGTCTTTGGTCGTCATGCTGTCTGCAAACTTCAGGCTGAACAATGCCTGCGCGGACGTGCCCAGCAACCGGGTGAGAATTTCAACAGCTACATTGAAGATGTCGTTAATCTGTGCAACAGAGTCGACGCTACGATGCCAGAAGCCAACAAGATCAGGCATACCCTCAAGGGAATTGAGGACGATGCCTTTCAAATGTTGGTTGCCCCAAACCCGACCACAGTGTCTGTCGTCATTGTGCTCTGTCAGAGTTACGACGAACTTCGAAGGCAGCGAGTAGTCACACGACATCCGTCCTCAGAATTCGCCGCTGTCTCAGGTCTGACGCTAGATGTTGACGAGTCGCCTCTAATGCACCAGATAAAAGAATTAGTACGAGAAGAAGTTGCTTGGCACCTTTCCCTGGTGTCCTTTATAAACGCGCAACCATTCTCTCCACTGACACCGGGGTTACAGAGCGTCATCAAGGAGCAAGTCACCGAATGCCTGCCAGCTGTTATTCAACTGCCTACCGTCGCGGCGCCCCTGACACACTCTGACATCGCTGCAAGGCCGCCCTTCACTTCACGTGCACAAGCTGTTGCGTGACCGGCCTCGATTCCCTTCTCACCGCCTGCACCACAGCTACCACGTCAGCCAAATCCTTGGCGCACCGCGGACAACCCCCTAATTTGTTGCTATCGTGGTATTCCGGGACACGTTGCCTACTTTTGTCGATGCCATTTGCTACATAATTATGATAACCGCCAACCCATGAGCACTTATGCCCCTCGACAACTACAATCTCCTGTGCCGCTGGATGAAACCCCTGTTCTCGACCATGCTCGTCGTTCCCCATCCCCACGCCGCCGCTCCATGTCACCGATGAGATGCCGACCAAGCCCTCTACCTCAGGGAATCTAAGTGTCGCAGTTCCTGAGGCGAGAACTGCGTCCCCTTCGATTTGCCAAAGGCCTCGAACTAACCGAGCTTCTTTGCTGCCCGTAAGCTTACCATCTTAGGCCACGTCGTATCCAAAGAAGGCGTGCTTCCGGACCCTGCAAAACTCAGTGCAGTTGCGGAGCTCCCAAAGCCCACCAACCTGAAGACACTACGTAGTTTTGTTGGCCTCTGCTCCTGTTTTCGCTGCTCTGTGAAGAACTTCGCTATGATCATCGCCCCTTTGAATCAACTGCTGGCTGGAGACAATGCCCTATCCACCTGGTCGAAAGCATGCGATGACGCGTTCACGACCCTTCGCCATCTGCTCACCTCTCCTCCTACTTTGCGACATTTTGACCTTGCTGCCCCAACTGAGGTCCATACAGATGCTAGTGGAGTTGGCCTTGGGGCGGTTTTTGCCCAACGCAGACGAGGTCTTGAGGAATACATTGTTGCTTATGCTAGCCGCACGCTGACAAAGTCAGAGCTAAACTACTCTGTTACAGAAAATGAGTGTTTAGCCATACACTGGGCCCTTACGAAATTTCGTCGTTATGCGGCCGCCAATTTTATGTAGTAATGGACCACCATGCGCTGTGCTGGCTCTCCTCATTGAAAGACCCCTCTGGCCGCCTCGCACACTGGGTGCTCTGTTTACAAGAGTACGACATCTGGGTCGTGTACCGTTCTGGACGCAAGCATACCGATGCCGACACTCTCTCCCACTCGGCCATTTCACCTGACGTGCACAGTCTTTACCCACTCAACTTTGTCCTGTCAGCATTTGCCATCGATGACATGCGCTCTGAGCAGAGCAAGGACCTGTGGATTTTTTCGCTTTTGGAGTTTCTCGCTGATCTTCCAACTGTTGCAGCATCTAGGACACTACGGTGGCAGATGCATCACTTTGCTTTTTGCGACCAACTCCTCTACCATCGCAACCATCTCCCCGAGGATCGGCAATGGTTCCTCATAATACCGTGTCATCTTCGGGCTGATTTATGGGCATCGTTTCACACGGATCCCCAATGTGGACACGGTGGCATGTTAAAGACCTACACTCGCCTTGGGCTCCGGCATTACTGGCCTGTCATGTACAAGTTGGTTCGCAAGTACGTCCGCTGCTGCCTCGACTGCCAGCGCCGAAAGTCGGTCCCTACTTCCACTGCCACACCTTTGCAGCCACTTCCTTGTCCGTCCCGTCCATTTGATCATGTCGGAATCGACCTTTATGGTTCATTTTCTTGTACCGGGGCTGGCAACCGCTGGGTTATCGTTGCAGAGGATCATCTCACACGCTATGCAGAAACCGCTGCATTTCCATCTGCCACTGCCTAAAACGTTGGGTTATTCATACTCCGGCATTTTGTTCTTCGTCATGGAGCCCCTCGGGAACTTCTTAGTGATCGAGGCCGCGCTTTTCTATCTGAAGTCGTGACGTCGCTTCTGAAGGAGTGTCACAACATCCACAGGACCACTAGCGCATACGATCCGCAAGCGAACAGGTTGACGGAGCGTTTCAGCCGTACTCTTGGCGACATGCTCGCCATGTACGTCGCGTCCGACCATTCCAACTGGGACACTGTGCTTCCATTCGTCACGTTCGCCTGTAATACTGCCACTCAGGCCACCACTGGTTTTTCTCCGTTTTTCTTACTGTACTGCCGCGAACCTTCCTGCACCATCAGTACCATTCTATCCTACCAGCCTGACTCATCAGAATGTGTTCCTGTCTTTCAAGCTGCGCAGCATGGCGAAGAATGTAGACAACTCGCCCGCTGTCTTACCACCGCAGATCAGACACACCAGAAGCTTCGTCATGGTGGCTCTGGCCCCCCCCAAGCTTCCCTTCCGATTCATTGGTTTGGCTGTGGGTTCCACCTTTAGCCCCCGGCCTTTCTTCTAAGCTGCTTCCATGATATCATGGACCTTACCGTGTTATTGCACAAACTTCCCCCGTGAACTATGTCGTCGAGCCTGTGTTGCCATCTTCTGATCAGCGCCGTCGTGATCACGAAACTGTTCACGAAACTGTTCACGTAGATTGGCTAAAGCTCTTCTACGATCCCTCTATGCTACCTTATTCTTAGATCGCCAGGATGGCGCCTATTTCTTCGGGACACAAATGTAACGAAGGAGAAGCGCTGGTTAGCCTGGCGCATCTCCAGCGTATGAAATGTAAGGAAGAATTGCCGGTCAGTCAGGTGCATCACCAGTGTTTTACGCATGGGGCTGGTTCGGACTGCTTGCAGGGTTTTTGGCTACTGCACCGAGTTCGACCTCTCTCTCCTCGCGTGCCCTGTCAATAAACACCTTGACAGGGTGTTTAACACAAGAAAAAGCATCACACCTCTTGTGAAGCATGCCCCTGCCTGTTCTCACTACTATTTGTTTTTTTTTCCTTTGTTAAAAAAAGTGCAGTGAGCAAAGTAAACAAGGGATCACCATAAACCTTTATGTTTGCCATTTTTGTTTGTATGCTTTTTTTTTTTACTGTGAGCAGGTAATGCCTGCCAGCGAGAATTTGTATAGATAAGTTTGTGACAGAACTTTTGAGCAGCTCTCTTTGTCATTATAAGTTCCTGTGAGTGATTTCGCTTGTTTAAATGTAACAATTGTGTACAAAACGAGATCATTGCTTGTGTTAATCATTTATCATAGTTACAATGAAAATCCTAAACTTTGGGGCTGCCAGACAACAAAAACTCCAATTTCTCCCCCAGTTTGCCTCTTTAAAAAAATAACACCCGTATTTTACTCCCCGAATTAAAAAAAAAAACATAAAGCCTGAAAATGAAGTATCCTACATATATATACTATGTGTTTTCTTTTGCCAATGATTGTATATTATATAGACCAATTCGCAGCCTTTATGATCATCTCATTCTTCAAGAGGACCTTCATCTCGTTACCAAATGGTGCGAAGACTGGCAAATGAAACTTAACTCATCTAAATGTAAAATAATGACGTTCACGTTAAAAACTTCAAATCAAAGCTTTTCCTATTATATAAATACAAATGTAGTATTTCAAGCATCAGTATATAAATCTATGTATATCTGGCATTAATCTTACACCGAGCCTTTCCTGGGCCTTTCACATCGCAACCATATGTGCAAACGCTTCCAAATCTCTTGGTTATATTCATCAACTCTTGCGTAACTGCCCATCTAACATCCGTAAATTAGCATTCCTATCATTTGTATGCCCCCAGCTTGAGTTCGCGTCCCCTATATGGTCTCCCTACTACGAATACTTAATCCGTGTTACAAGCCATCCAAAACCGAGCTGGTCGATTCATTTCCTGCAATTACAACTACCAATCCAGCATTACTCAAATAAAACTTGATCTTTCCCTTCAATCACTAATTAGCCGACGCGACATAGCACTCCTGTCCTTGCTCCATAGATACGTTCACCAAATGACGCCATCAAACTTGCCACTGGAATGTGTGTCTTGCACATCACGATGACTTTATGATGATTTAAGCTTCACTTGCATTTATTAGAACACTAACGCATTTAACTTCTCGGCTCTACCATGGGCAACTCAGTTTTGGAATCCACTTCCTAACAGCACTGTCGTGCAAGTTAGCAATGATACATTTAAAGCAACTACTGAACTCGCAGTTTTCATCATAACATATATATTCATTTGTACATATGTCATGTCATATAATATGTATCATATATGTGCCATGTCTCTCTCTCTGTCTTATGTTTTTTTTTTTTCACTATGCTGTTCTGTATGCTGGTTTGAGTTGTCTCTTTCTCTGGCGATTCTTATTGTTTTCCATCTTTTTTTTTCAGTTTGTTGTTTAAATTTTGTTTGTTTCATGTGCTCGCGCTATGTGCATCATTTTGTGTGAGTGATACGTCGCTTTTTATGTTACTGTGAGCTGTACTTTTCATTCCTTTCCTGACAACTCTTTGTATTGCTTTAGCGTTTTTATTTGTAACACAGTTTTGCAAGCACATTATCATTGTAAACATCTTTAGCTCTCATGTATCGGTTTTCTGTCGTCATTTATTTGACAACGCCCCCCTTACTCAGTGGTCCCCTTGGGGCCTGTAAGGTACTTTGAAATAACGGTTTTCTGTCGTCATTTATTTGACAACGCCCCCCTTACTCAGTGGTCCCCTTGGGGCCTGTAAGGTACTTTGAAATAAAAGAAAACAAAATAATGCATCATTCTGCTGTCGTCTAGAGCTCTTAACTTTTTTTTTTTATTGCAGCAAGAGAGGGAACTTTTGGTGACTCCATTGGCACTAGTATGAACTGCTGTGAGCTATGAGCCAATAACACCTGTGTGATTGTTTGATAGCGTCATGTTTTTTTAATGCTATTTTATTAGTTCCATTTCAGTTTAAAGTATACTTATGCTGTATTTGTATCTGCGAGGCTTCATAAATTCTAAGAATTGCAGTAGATCCGAAGCGCTTGTTGGAAGCAATGCTAAGTGAAGCTTTATTGAAACCTTTCAATTAAATTCTAAGTGAAGAGGCAGGTGATAAAAATTGTGCAGATACAATGCACATGTGGGAATCTACATCAAGTGGAATGTTCATGAAGTGGCTAATTAAATGCTATGTTATTAATTAGTATGATGCATACAATAGTCTTTATTTTAATCCAGTGCAATATGTAATATGCAATGTTTGTTTTGCACTGCATAAGTTCCATCATTACTGTCATGCTAATGGTTTAGCTTATACACTACTCTGTTTGCAAACTGTGCCAAAATGCAAACAGCAGTTGATGCAGATGTAGATTGTGAGACGTCTCTGCAGAAAGGTTATGAGGATGAAGGCGATGTTTTATGTTTTTTTAGGGAAGAATGGTGAGGAGAAGTGTAACAGAGAGAAGTGTGAAACATATGTAAATGCATTTAAGGCTTCAATGCCCATTGTGTCACAGCGGCACATACCCATTGACCTAAGAATGGGGGAAGCCGAATATAAGAAACATAAGAAAACCGAAGAAGCCATTGTAAATCATGTGCTGTTTGATAAAGAGGTGTGTGTGCTTTAAAGATACCTGTGAGCCAACATTATAATACAGGTTTTATTCAGTAGCTTTTTGTTTGAAATTGCAGAACATAGGTGTGTTCACTGGGACTACTTTTTTTCTCAGAATTCTATGCTACAATAGTGAACAAAAAGATATGACATTTTGCATTTGGGTCTTGTGAACTAAACTGCTCGGAAGGTTGGTGCTGCGTTATGCCAGACCGCCAGCCTAGGGTAATTGCCTCTTGAATACACACTTTCATCTTACGTTATTCACACCACATAGCCCACCCACCGTGTACACAACTTGCATATTCCATGAATCTATATATCAACCAGTATGTCAAAGCATGTGTATGATGGTGAGAGAAATTTTAATGATATGTGGAGAAGTTAGCCAAGCAAAAGGCTTGACATGCTACTACAGGTCTAATATATGACAAGAGATCGAAAAACGAGAAAAAAGAAGAAAACGCCCATGCATCCACTTGCACAAAAACTCGGAAAGGGGCCAGCTGTGAGCATCATGAAATAAAGTTGAAAGTGGAGCTGTAGGGCGCCATCAATAAACAAAGTGTGATTGAGCTTTGTCCCTTTGGCTACACCACATAGATAGCTAGCATTTTGTTTATTGACAATGCCCTAAAGTTCTACTTTCCACTTTGTTCATTACGTGATGCTCACTGCAGCCCCTTTCCAATTTTTTGTGTGAGTGGATGTGTGTGCATTTATTCTTTTCTCTCATTCTTTGATCTCTTGTTATATATTAAACCTGTAGTAGCATGCCAAGCCTTTTGCTCAGCTAACCTGCCCACCTATCCTTGAAATTTGCAACACCAGCATACACACATATTGACATACTGGTTGATATCATCATCATCATCAGCCTGGTCACGCCCACTGCAGGGCAAAGGCCTCTCCCATATTTCTCCAACAACCCCGGTCATGTACTAATTGTGGCCATGCCGTCCCTGCAAACATCTTAATCTCATCCGCCCACCTAACTTTCTGCCGCCCCCTGCTACGCTTCCCTTCCCTTGGAATCCAGTCCGTAACCCTTAATGACCATCGGTTATCTTCCCTCCTCATTACATGTCCTGCCCATGCCCATTTCTTTTTCTTGATTTCAACAAAGATGTCATTAACTCGCGTTTGTTCCCTCACCCAATCTGCTCTCTTCTTATCCCTTAACGTTACACCTATCATTCTTCTTTCCATAGCTTGTTGCGTCGTCCTCAATTTGAGTAGAACCCTTTTCGTAAGCCTCCAGGTTTCTGCCCCGTAGGTGAGTACTGGTAAGACACAGCTATTATACACTTTTCTCTTGAGGGATAATGGCAACTGCTGTTCATGATCTGAGAATGCCTGCCAAACGCACCCCAGCCCATTCTTATTCTTCTGATTATTTCCGTCTCATGATCCGGATCCGCAGTCACTACCTGCCCTAAGTAGATGTATTCCCTTACGACTTCCAGTGCCTCGCTGCCTATTGTAAATTGCTGTTCTCTTCCGAGACTGTTAAACATTACTTTAGTTTTCTGCAGATTAATTTTTAGACCCACTCTTCTGCTTTGCCTCTCGAGGTCTGTGAGCATGCATTGCAGTTGGTCCCCTGAGTTACTAAGCAAGGCAATATCATCAGCGAATCGCAAGTTACTAAGGTATTCTCCATTGACTTTTATCCCCATTTCTTCCCAATCCAGGTCTCTGAATACCTCCTGTAAACACGCTGTGAATAGCATTGGAGAGATCGTATCTTCCTGCCTGACGCCTTTCTTTATTGGGATTTTGTTGCTTTCTTTATGGAGGACTACGGTGGCTGTGGAGCCGCTATAGATATCTTTCAGTATTTTTACATACGGCTCGTCTACACCCTGATTCCGTAATGCCTGCATGACTGCTGAGGTTTCGACAGAATCAAATGCTTTCTCGTAATCAATGAAAGCTATATATAAGGGTTGGTTATATTCCGCACATTTCTCTATAACCTGATTGATAGTGTGAATATGGTCTATTCTTGAGTATCCTGCCTGGTCCTTTGGTTGACAGAAGTCTAAGGTGTTCCTGATTCTATTTGCAATTACCTTAGTAAATACTTTGTAGGCAACAGACAGCAAGCTTATCGGTCTATAATTTTTCAAGTCTTTGGCGTCCCCTTTCTTATGGATTAGGATTATGTTAGCGTTCTTCCAAGATTCCGGTACGCTCGACGTTATGAGGCATTGCGTATACAGGGTGGCCAGTTTCTGTAGAACAATCTGCCCACCATCCTTCAACAAATCTGCTGTTACCTGATCCTCCCCAGCTGCCTTCCCCCTTTGCATATCTCCCAATGCTTTCTTTACTTCTTCTGGCGTTACCTATGGGATTTCGAATTCGTCTAGACTATTTTCTCTTCCATTATCGTCGTGGTTGATATAGTATACAGTTTTTTTGTGATACATGTGTGGAATATGCAAGTTGTGTGCACAGTGGGTGAGCTATGCAGTGTGAATAACATAAGGGGGCAGTGCCTGTTCAAGACTATTGCTTTAAGCTAGCAATCGGGCATAACGCAGCACCAACATTATGTTCAATTTAGCTCACAGGACCCAAATGCAAAATACCACCATGTCTTTTTTTTCACTACTGTATATAAGCTGAAGCATCTGATGGCACACACACAATTTTTAAAGGGGTCCTGAACCACACCTCAGGCTTGGTGAAAAAACACAGCCCGCAGATAGCATACGCTGCTGTGAACATGTCAGCCAAATTTTGCCGTTGTGTGTAGCATGAGGAGCTCGCAAGTGAAAGACAAAGTCACCTTTTTCTCAAACACTCCCTTTTCAACAGAAGCCTTCTCCTCATTATTTTCGGGCTGCCATATTTCTTCATATAGCAGATTCTTATACACAGCTGCTATTGGCCAATAACTGACATCAGTAAAGAAGCATGCTTGGGTAAGTTTGCTTCCTTTTACTATTACTATGTATACTTATTGATGCAGTTTAATAAACAGGCTGAAGTAAGCGAAAATCTACGTTACGAATTTCGATAGGGATTACGTACTTCCGGATGTACGACTGTCATACTATCCCCGACTATCATCTGCTAACTCTCGGCCACGCCCACCTGCATAGGAATGAAACTTTGGCAACATTGCTTATCAGTGTCGTAGCTGCCTGGTCTCGCTAATTTCTATTAGTTTTGAACAGTCAACTAGCCTTGAACTATGCAAAACTTAAGTCAGACCAGACACACACTTGCCAGCACATGCTCACTCCTGGCAGCTCCTGGCTAGATGCCTTGGCCATCGCCTCCTCCATTTTTTCAATGCCAATGCAATCCCTCGCTCCCCAATGGGAGCCATTGGTGCACCTTAGTTCAGTGAGTTGCCGCGATGCAACGATACCCAGATGGTACGGCTGCTTGCGTCACGTGTGCATCTGAGTGTGCACCGCTGCTTTTCTGATGGAAAAGCAGTAGACGCTCCGTCCCTGTGTCTGTCAGTTTATCACGCGTCTGTCAGGCTTCCTCCGACTTCCTTCATGAGGCGCCAACTAGATGGTACTCTCCCCCATGACCGTAAAGCAGGTTTGAACGCTAGCCAACGGGCGAGAGTAGGATGGACGATAGGAGAGGGTAGTGAATGGTAAGATCGGCTGCATCTGGGTGGCATTAAAGAAAACTAGAGGGAAGCTACTTTGGCAGACTACACTTCCTATTAAGCTATTGCACAAAATGCGCAATTTGGATGTGGCTACTATCCTTTGGTCAGTCTGGTGCAGGACAAAGCTGGTCCACACGAGATAGCACGTCCAGACTGGAGCACATGAGTGCAAATGCACACTCCAGCCCTGTCATGCACATAGTTAACTACTGCAGTTTCATGTAGCTGCAGTTGCATGTAGTTGCATGTTAGCAACTGCGTGGTGCTGCGACAAGCGTGCTTGCTAAGCTTGCTATGGCTTGCTGAGGCCAACAGCGTGTTCTGATTGGTATATTAGTATCTGTGGGCGATGTGATGTTGGCGCTTGGTGATGCCCAAATGCTAACATCTGTCGAACAGGTCGTCTTCTTCCCAAGTTGCACACTCTAGTGTGTCGCCATCATGGTTGAAGCTCGTTACGTTGGGAATCCTTTCAACGCGAGTCCGGAGTGTGGCATCCATCGCTTAGCCGATATTTGCGCTGCTGATGTACTCACACGAGCAAATGTGAAGGAAGTTTGGTCAACCCTCAGAAATTGTGCGACTGTTGTAGAGATAAGTGCGAAAGGAAATGTGCCACTCATGTCACTCGGTGTGAGAATAGCTGTGTGTCGCTATCTAGTACACTGTAGCACAGCAAAGGGTTGAGACATCATGAACTCAACCGTAAGCTGAGAGATAGCGTATGAGTTTGGTGCGTTGTAGGCACCAAAATAAGTAGTGGGTTCTATGTGAGCATACAAAATCAAATTTGAAGTGCCTGCCACAGTGACGTTGAGTAGGCGGATTGTTGTGGGCACCACCCCGCTCAACTCTAGCCATTGCGGTGCAAGGCATTGAAGAATAATTGGGAGCACCGTGAAGGGGATCATAAGTAATCTTTGATTGCTAATAACTTCACTTCTGCTGAATGCGTTGAAGTACTTTTTACGGCATAGTATTCCTGAAATAGCCTTTTTTAAATGCCAAATGCATTTCTCGACTTCGATAAAAAGTATTGTAGGACCCCTTTAAAAATGAGATAGCCCAAATTAAGAAAATCAAATAAGGCATTTAATGTGTGCTATTCCATTAAGAGGTCTGTGTGCTTTAGCGATATGTGCAGGTTTTACATCATGATATATTGCTTGGTTACACAGAACAGAAGTGTGCCCACTCGCACTACTTTGTAGATCAACATACTATGGTTATTAAAGGGGCCCTGAACCACTTCTTATAGAAGAGGAGAAATGCATTTGAAGTTAAAATAGGCCATTTCCGAAATACTTTGCCGTAAAAGTATGTCACTGTGTTCAGCAGAAGCAGAGTTATTGGCGATCAAACACGCTCTTCACTGTGCTCCAGTTCCTTCTTCAATGCCTTGCACTGCAAAGACTACGGCAAAGCGGGGCGTGCCCACAATGCTCTGCCTTCAAAATGTCACCGTGGTGCGCAGATGAAATTTACTTTTGGATGTTAATGTAGATGCCACTACTTCTGGTTTTGGTGCCTACGATGCGCCACATGTAAGCCAAACGCAGTTGTCCTCAGCGAGCCACAGTGCACTTCGCTAGTGGGCTCATGGTGGCACACCGCGGCAACCGCAGTATCTATGCTACGTAGAAGACCGCAGCTACGTGCAACTGTAGTGTGTATGCACAGTGTTTGCTTTGTGCACAACAGGGCTTGAGTGCATGCTCACCCTCATATGCTACAGCTGACCATGCTACGTGGTGCAGACCGGCTTTGTCCTTCGCCAGCTTGATTGATGAGTAGTCATCATCAGCAGCAGCCTATTTTATGTCCACTGCAGGATGAAGGCCTCTCCCTGCGATCTCCAATTACCCCTGTCCTGTACCAACTGATTCCAGCTTGTGCCTGCGAATTTTCTCATTTCATCACCCCACCTAGTTTTCTGCCATTTGTCGACTGCGCTTCCCTTCTCTTGGCGCCCATTCTGTAACTCTAATACATAGTCCACCGGTTATCCATCCTACACATTGCATAGCCTGCCCAACTCCATTTCTTCCTCTTAATGGTATTTAGAGTATTGGCTATTCCGGTTTGCTCTGTGATCAACACTGCTCTCTTCCTGTGACTTAGCGTTATGCCTAGCATTTTTCGTTCCATCCCTCTTTGTGCAGTCTTCAACTTGTTTTTGAGTTTCTGTGTCACCCTCCAAGTTTCTGCCCCATATGTTTGCTCTGGTAGAATGCATTGATTGTACACCTTTCTTTTCAATGATAGTGGTAAGGCCCCCAGTCATGATCTGGCAATGCCTGCCATATGCACTCCAACCCATTTTTATTATTGTGTAAATTTACTTTTCATGATCAAGAAACCCTGTGAGTAATTGACCTAGATAAACATACTCCTTCATGGATTCTAGAGGCTGAATGGTGATCTTGAACTCCTGTTTCCTTGTATTGTACATTATCTTTGTCTTCTGCAATTAATATTCAACCCCACTTTTACACTCTCTCTGTTAAGGTCTTCAATCATTTGTTGTAATTCGTCCGCAGTGTTGCTGAACAGGAAAATCTCATCTGCAAACCGAAGGTTGCTGAGATATTCGCCATTGATCCTCACTCCTAAGTCTTCCCAGTTAAATAGTGTGAATACTTCTTCTAAGCATGCAGTGAATAGCATTGGAGAGATCACGTCTCTTTGCCTGAACACTTTCTTTACAGGTATCTTTCTACTTTTCTTGTGGAAAACCAAGGTAGCTGTGCAGTCTTTGTAGATATTTCCGAAGATATTCATGTAAGCCTCCTGTACTCCTTGATTCCGCAATATCTCTATGACTGCTGGTATCTCTACTAATCAAATTCCTTTTCATAATCTACGTAAGCCATATAGAGAGGTTGATTGTACTCAGCATATTTCTTGATTACCTGATTGATGGCATGAATGTGATCCATTGTAGAGTACCCCTTCCTGAAGCCAGCCTGTTCTCATGGTTGACTGAAGTCAAGTTTTGCCCTTATTCTATCAGAAATTATCTTGGTGAGTATTTTATTTAATACTAAAGTAAGCTAATGGGCCTATAATTTTCCAATTATTTACCGTCTCCCTTTTTGTGGATTAGTATAACGTTGGCATTCATCCAGTTCTCTGGAACCCTTTAAGTCCTAAGACATTTTGTATAAAGGGCCGCAAGCTTTTCAAGCATGATGTCTCCTCCATGTTTGATTAAGTGTACTGTTATTCCATCTTCTCCTGCTGCTTTTCTCCGTGTCGTGTCTTGCAAGCCCATTCTAACTTCATTGCTAGTTATGGAGGGAACCTCTGTATCCTGTGTATCCTGTTCATTGCTACATCAAATGGTGGTAGCTTGGCTACTCTAAGTACTGTATATGTCAGCATAGAATTCTGCTGTTTTTACTATATCTTCGAAATTGCTTGTGATGTTACCCTACTTATCTTTCAGTGCATAACCTTGGCTTGTCCTATGCCATGTTTTCTTCTCACTAATTTCATGTTGCATCCGTATTTTACTGCTCCCTCAGTCTTCCTCACATTATAATTTCGAATACCCCTTACTTTCCCCTTGTTGATCAGTTTTGATAGTTCCCCGTATTCTATCTGATCTCTTGAGTTGGACACTTTCATGCTTTGTCGTTTCTTTATTAGGTCCTTTGTTGCTTGGGAGAGCTTACCTACTGTTTGCCTTGATGCCTTACCTCCCACTTCAATTGCTGCTTTTGAAGCCAGCCTAGTTACTATTTCATTCATTACCTCTATGTCGTCTTCATCTCTCTATTCTAGAGCTGCATATTTGTTTGGAAGCACTAGCCTGAATTGGTTTGATTTTACCCTTGCTGCGTCTAGATTTGCCTGCTTCTTCTTGACTAATTTCACTCTTTCTCTCTTGATATTGAGGGAAATCCTAGACCTCACTAACCTATGACCGCTGCAGTTTAACCTACCTAACACTTCTACATTCTGCACTGTGCTGGGATCAGCAGAGAGTATGAAATCTAATTCATTTTCTGTTTCTCCATTATGGCTTTTCCATGTCCACTTCCTGTTGCTATGCTTCTTGAAGAAGGTATTGATTATTCTGCTGAGCTTATCGCTTTCCACGAATTCTACCAAGATCTCTCCTCTAGTGTTCCTAGAATCTATGCCGTAGTTGCCAGTTGCTTGTTCATAGGCCTGCTTTTTCCCCACTTTTGCATTGAAGTTGCCCATGACTACAGTATACTGAGTTTTCACTTTTCTCATCGCTAATTCAACATCTTCATAAAACTGTTCTATTTCTTCATCATTGTGATTGGAGGTTGGAGCGCAGGTTTGTACTACCTTTATTCTATTCTCTGAGGTCTGCTCAGGTGTTTCACAGCGTTCCATCCTTGGACCCCTGTTCCTAATTTGCATTAATGATCTTCCCTCGCTTATCAACTCCCATATTCATCTGTTTGCTGATGATTGCGTCACTTTCAGAGAAATCGCCAATGCTAACGATATTGAATTACTTTAGTCGGACCTTACCACTATAGGGAACTGGTGCAATGAATGGTTAATGGAGCTAAATATTAGGCAAAGGCATGCGTGTGTCTAGGAAAACATATCATACTGTCGTACTACATTGACAACATGTCGTTTGAATCAGTTTCTTCATATAAATATCTTGGTGTTTACATCACTTCTAACCTCAGCTGGTCTCTTCATGCTGAGAACATAATTAAAAACGCTAATCGCATGCTTGGCTACCTACATCGCAACTTTTTCAACTTACCTACTAATTTGAAACTTTTGTTATATAAAACTTTAATATGACCCAAACTCGAATACACGACTCCAGTATGGGACCCTGCTTATGAAAACCTAATCACTGACCTTGAGATGGTTCAAAATAACTCTGCACATTTTATTCTTGCTGCCTACAACCGCACAGCGAGTATAACTAACATGATATCTAATCTTTGCCTCCCATCGCTGGCATCTCGCAGAAAAGTGTCTCGTATTGCCCTCTTCCACTAGTTCTACCATCATCATACTCTACGAGATTACCTGATCCCCCATCCAATTTATGTATCCTGCCGCATTGATCATCAGTACAAAGTAGGCATTTTGTCATGTAACACTAAAAGTTTTTCACCATCATTCCTGCCGTGAACCTCACCTGACTGGAACCATCTTCCCGCTGAAGTTGTAGGCCTTACTAATTATGAACAGTTCCGTGAAGCCTTAGCTAATATTGTATATACAGGTGCCATTTAAACACTCATGTAACCAATTGTATTTGTCTTCATACCTTGCTGGTGAAGCAGCGCACTCACACGGACACAGTGAAGGCACACAAGAAAAGACGACACTCGCAGCGAGTGTCATCTTTTCTTGTGTGTCTTTACCGTGTCCGCGTCAGTGCGATGCTTCACCAGCAAGGTACGATGATCAATAACCAACTAGCCCAACTTTCCACATTACTGAACTGTATTTTTCTTCTTCATTCTTTTGTATTTACCTTGGCCCTGAAGGGTATAATAAATGAAATGAAAAAAATGAAATACCTCCTATTTAGCTTTATTATGGTTACTGCTACCCTCTCATTAAAGGGTCCGACTACCAATTTTCATGGTACCCATTTTTTTAGTGCAATGGAGAGCTTACCAATCAGAGTGTCTAATCATTAAGTGCTAATGCGGAAAATGCCATGAAACATTTTTATAAGAATTTTTTTATCTGCAGTGATGATGTAGTCGTTCACTGGAAGTATGCTGAAAATGGTGGTAGGTGAGCGCTATAGCGATTATACGCCGGCATTAATGGGAGGTAGATTACAAGTGTGGCCATAGCTGTGACAAAGCATGATTTTGTTTGTCAAGTCGATATTCCTGCAATTTATGTTTTCCAAATTGTTAAAGTATTTCTACGATAATAGCTACGTGTTTTCATGGTTTCTTGTCCAACTGCTTTGATATTTAACCAGTCAAAACGAAACCAATTGGATCGAAAACAAAATGATGCACTTACACGTGCTACAGAGTTCAGCGTGCTGCTGCAGCCACGTGTGATATTCTTATTTCCGAAGCATAGAATAATGCGCGAGTGTCTAATAATATACTAACTGCAATTTTAAGCAATATTTATGCTGTGATTAATAACAGTCGACTTACGTGCAGTATCTAACAGACTACATCCGAAGTAGCAATATTTCACCGCCAGGCCTTGCCACTTACTGGTTTTTGAAATTTTCTTTGCCAATTTAAAATTATAATTTCTACTTAAATTGCGAACAGTGTGCTGGATTCTATCACTATAAATCATGGTTATTTCATTTTGATCAACATCTAAACTAATTCTGGCCACTTGTCGGTCCCTTTAATGCTGTAGAATTCATCAGTGTTACCCGCTATGTCCTTATGGATTAGGAATCCTACCCCCTATTGTTTTTTATCTGGAAGTCCTCTGACTTTGCCCTTCACCAGCTTGACCGACGAATAGTAGCCACATCCAACTTGTGCAGTTTTCAAGCGCTATCACTTAGTCTGCCAAGACATCTAACCAGGAGCAGCCAGGAGTGAGCGTGCACTGGCAAGTGTGTGTGTGGTCTAACCTTAAATTTTGCATGGTTCGAGGGTAGTTGAGCATTCAAAACTAGTCGAAATTAGCGATGCCTGCTGGCTACAACACCGATAAGCAGGGTGGCCAAAGTTTAATTCGTATGTGGGTGGCCGCGGCAGAGTGCACGTGAGCAGACGATAGTTGGCTTCTTCCGGAAGTATGTAATTATTATTGAAATTCGAAAGCACTTTTTACTTACTTTTGCCTGTTTATTGAACTTCGTCAGTAGGTATACACAGTAACAGTAGAAAAAAATGCACTGATCCAAACATCCTTCTTGATTGACATCAGCTATTGGTCAATAGCAGCTGCTTATGGGAATTCACTTTATTATGAAAGAAAGCATCCAGAAGAGAATGAAGAGTAAGCTTCTGTGGAAAAGAGTGCATTCGAGAGAAAGGTGACTTCGCTCTCCACTTGCGAGCTCGACGTGCTGCATGCGGCAGCAAAACTTGGCTGAGATGTTCACAGCAGCATATGCTATCTGCAGACTATGTTTTTTCACCAAGCATGAGGGGTGGTTCAGGACCTCTTTAAAGACCAGTGGTAATATATATATAAACATACCTTGTGAGATACCAACTGGCTGACAGGCCAACCGACCAACTTGAAACCATGGTGAACTAGGCAAAGTAAACATTACTTAAAGGCATAATAAAAGTGTCACAACACCAGTCCCCTTCATGGCATGTACTGTGCATCAGATGCAGTTTCTTGTTTGGTAGCATATGACAAGACAGTGTCGTTTGGTCGGTATTGAATTTTTTCGTTGGCATGAGAAGTGATTGTTGCCCTGTTAGGAGAAGTGTACTTGCAGTGTTCTATATATAGAATGTGCGGCATGGTGAACGAGAGTTAGACACACGCATACAACAGTGCTATACTTTTGCATGGGTTTTATAAAGGGATATTACATCTGTTTGATAAAGACAATAATTAAATATATTCGGGATTGACTGCAGTTCCAATTTTTGGTGTTGACAGTACAAACTTAATGAATGACTCTTGTATTAGTTGCGAAACGGTTTTTGCACTAGAAGGCGCAGACAAGAAAAGGGGTACAGGGCTTCCCTATCTTTGTCTGCGTCTTCTAGTGGAAAATCCATTTCACCAACTCACCCAGGTCACCATTTTGTCTTTATTTATCCCTTTCTTAATTTGGTCACACAGGTTGTGTATTTCAGGTAATGACAAGTACAGTGTGCGTGGTGGAAATACTCGTAAATACCAAAAATTTGTAAAAGATAGTGGGCAAGTATACATGGTAGCATTCATTCGTTTTTTGTATTTCAGAAATACTTTGGGTTTTCTGATACAACATATGCAAGCAGCTCAAGAACATTTGCATTCTTAGTGAAATTTTTAAGTGAAATGGTTCCATTTGAACAACCTAAATACTTAAAGGTATGTCTATGCGGCATCTATATTACGCAAAATCTGTAAGTATTTTCTTTCTTCATCTTTTCTTTATGCAGGAAGATAGCATAGTAACTAGCATTTTGTATAAAGTGTTATTAAATATCAAATATGTTGCAATTTGAATCCCACTATTGCTTTCCTCAGCACATGCGGTGACACTAACAAAACTTTTATTTCAAAATACATCATTGAAGCCTATATAGTGTAATCCTTACATGAGTACTTTTATGGATTTCATTTGTGGTGGCACACCAGTGCTGGCAATGACAAAGATGGCTTGAGTGCTGCCCTGAATTTGTATGGACGACATGGGGAGAGGAGAATAAAGACAGACAGTCTCTATTTCTCTCTGCTTTGTGCATCACATCATTTTCACTACACTGGGGACCTGGACATGATGCACAAGGCAGATGCACTGGTGCTTTCACTACACATTCAATGTCAAATTTTGCATACATTCTGCTGCATAACACTCTAATTCACCATAATCAGCATATGTGAACTTGTGATGCATAATGCAACTGTAGGTGCAGGTTCAAAATAAAATGTTTTATCATAGCAAGATCCACCACAGCAATGCTTGTGTACGTGGGACAAACTGCACATGTATCAGGATCCATATTGCATGTTGCAGTAACAAATTGCATGCAGTGCCATGCTAAAATGTTCCATCAGGGTCCTGATTTGCTGCCTCGCAGGGTCAATTACTCATTAAAAAAAAAGAAAAGTGTATTTGGACTTGTATGGCTGTTTTGAAAGTTGTCTTGGCAAGGCCATGCTTGAAAATTATTTTGACTCTTACAGACTGTTCGGTATGCCCTTGCAGGCACACCTCCAGAAGCCTGCTCATGCATCACCAAAGTGCCGTGTGATTTATCATGACTATGTGGCATTGGCTAAGACGCGCCTGCAGGACTTTGAGGTTCGCCTTGACACATGTGGATGTGCGTCTTGGTTAATGCATGGGAGAAGTAATTGACTGTCATTTTGTTTTCTTACTTTCTTTCTCTCTATTTTTCTTTAATACATTCAGATAGCTGATGAAAGAAATGCCTTCTCTGAAGATGCGGAGCAATTGGTGAGTGAAGATGTGACCTTCTTATAACTGATTGTCACTCACTAAGCACTTCTAATTACAGGCCCAGGCTCATGGCTTTGTTCGGAAATCTATAGAAGATTTTGCAGCAAAAGGAAAAATACCAAGGGCTGTCATAGAGGCCAGGTATGTAGGGGAGCTCAGATCTGTACACCTGGATATGAAGTATTCAACAAGTGAAAAATGCTACATATTTGGCCATTTTCATTTCAGCATCTTCAAGAAGCCATATTTTACAGGGCAGTTTCTTCCAGTCCTCCTGAATCCTAAGAATGTAATCACATTGTAATTTGAAATGTCTTCACTTGCAATGGTGTTGATAGCATAGATGGTGTTGATATCATTGCTTCTTTTTTTCTTTGCAACTGGTTTTTCTTGCCCAGTTTCCAGAGCATCGTGGAGTTGTATGCAGCATGGTCCAAGGACTGCTCCAGTATGTTAACCTTGTACCTGTGGTGGTGATATGCCTAAGTAAAATCTCTTACACATGATTCTTACGGTGTTGTTCATGCTTTTATTTTTGCATTTGTAGGCATGGAAAAATTTCTCAAGAGCGATATGATAGGTTTGTTGATGACTGCAACAGGAAAGAAACTGGTAAAATTTTTGGAGCTTCGTACTGTGCATTCTATCTACTTTTGGCACCCTGAAAAAAAAAAAGCAGTAAACAGCATAATATTAGTGACTTGTATTCATAAATTATATTGTCATGTTTTTTTCATGAGTGACTGCACCTTTTTATGTAAATGGCACCTTTTGA
The DNA here is from genome assembly GCF_038994185.2 of Dermacentor albipictus. Lineage (NCBI taxonomy): Eukaryota > Metazoa > Arthropoda > Arachnida > Ixodida > Ixodidae > Dermacentor > Dermacentor albipictus. The sequence goes on along the minus strand of NC_091821.1, from coordinate 200,875,507 downwards.
TGTAAAATATAACATAGGTATGATTACTGTGCTCAGACCTGATTTGCGAAATAAGGAGGGGAAATGAAAAAATAATGTTGTTCAACTGAATAGGTCAATTTCATATGATATTCAGTTATATGGGAAACATAAATACTAGTGGTTGTGACTGTTCTTGCAGGTGTCTGAGCATCTAAAGATGTTGCTTTCATTGCACATAAGACAGCCACAATGCAGATGCAGAGTTCTCTTAAGTTGCAACTGCATGAGGAAGACAGACTGTTATGACTTATTTCACTGCCATTTGAGTAGTACATCTTTTTCTCCAGATGATACATGTGATGCAGAAATGAACAGGCCAGTTCCTTTGCCCGAGCATTTGCTTGCTCAGCTCAGATCTGGATCACTGCCAAATAAAGGTGAATTAATATTCTTTTTTTGTGTGAGTGTGTGCGTGTGTGCATGTGTGTGCGTGCGTGTGTGTTTTCCTCCACGAAAGCTTGTAGTCTGATAAACATGCACACTTGCAACAGCTGCTAATGACAATTGTGCATGAAAACTTCTACTAGCATCGTGGAATTCAGGTTAATTTTAATGTAAAACGCAATAAAGGCTGCTTCTATGGTTACAAGTACCTGTGCTAGGCGTCTGTTGTAGCAGAATGTATTGAGCAGCTACTGTCAATCTGTGGTTGCTTTTGTGTGTTTTCATGTTCCCAGCACGTGTTGAGCTTTCCGTCTTCCTGTAACCTGAAGTTCCTGTGGAATTTGTCATGTTTGTTTCTTTTATGGCTGTGAGGTTTCCCCTGGTGGTAAGCATTTGTTCCCTGCAAAGAGAAATAGAAATATTTTTTCACACATAACAAGATATAAAAAAGTCTAACTTAAACAATATGGTACTGTGTTCTAACTTGTTACAGCTGATTTTATGGATACTTTCTTTTCGCACTCCAGACTGTGAAGTCGTCGTCTTGAGAATTATTGAGGAAGTTAAAAAAAATGAGCTAGAAGTTCTGGAAAATGCCTTGAATCTTGAACAAGAACTTCCTTACTCAAAGGAAATGTTTGAGGTGAGTCTGTAAAATACACTTATAATATCAACAATGAAATTCATAAACAAGTGGGAGTAGGATAGCCTGGGCTCAACTCATGCACTGGGCCAGGCTGAGTATGGCCTTTTTGGCCAGTGCGAGCCCATGCAGAGGTGTGTAATGTATCAGCAGACACACTCAGCAAATGAAATCCAGATAGGAAAATTCAAATCAGAGCAAGAAAATCAAACAATCATGCTTGGCATATGTAGCATAAGTGTGTTTTATTTGAACTTCATTATGTGATACATCAATATCAAGCGTGCCTTTATTCACACTTGTTCAACATACCTGGGCAGCACTTCTGTTGCTAGAATTGCTATGCTCATGTTTCTTTTGCGCTGGCAGTACATGGCTAAAGATGCTACACTTTGGCCACAGAGCTGCTGCACTGCAATTAGTGTGTAGGTGGTTTCTGTAATCTAATGAGTCTTGCTCAACGCACCTTACGTCATGAAGTTGCACACGGAGTGTGTTTTAAACTTCTTGAATTAAAAGACGATATAAAATATTGTTTTTTGCACATTTGAGTATTTGAGGCTCCATATCATGATTATAGAGATGGTGGCTAATAAAGTAAACAACAGCATTTAAAAGCCACTCACTTGTTGACACGTTTAGTGATCTCTAGGACAACCCTAGATACTCCTGGAAAACTTCGGGAGAACTACAATGCCACTGAAATAGGAACTGGAAACTTCTGTACAATGCTAAGAGCTTGCCCCCAAATCTAAAGAAACGTACATCAGCAAATTCTTGCTATTTACTGTGCCATCCATTAGCAAGCAGGATGTGCAAGATACGTGCAGTCAGCAAGTCTTCTGTGAGGTGGGCATCACCCAATGCACCTCCTACACTGTTTTTTTTTCTTTTCGCTTACATATCTGCTTTACGCACTGTCAAATTTCACAGACCTGCACATGCAACGCAATGCAAATGCTAGCGCATCAAAAAAAAAAAAAGTGCTCCAAAGTGCACATGCACTAATGTTGCATTCACTGCATCTCAATCGACTCTATAGTATTGCACAAGAGATGAGCCTGATAGAAAACCTGTAGTGTTGTGAATGCCTAGTGCAAGTATGTTGCCTGTTCTCTTGTGCACGGCAGCTTCGGTGCAGTGGTTAGAGTGCTTGGCTAGGAATCGCATGATTGTTGGCTCTATCCCAGGTATACCTCCCACGAATATATTTTTTTTTACCTTAAGTGCCATGCCTGAACAAAAAAAAAAAAAAAACAAAAAAAACGAGGAATGAATAAACATGAGTGACCCATTTCCTAGCTTAAAATTGCTGGTGACAGTAACAAAGTGAGCCAAAAATTTTTTTCTTAGTGCTTTACCTACTCTTTTGGACAATAAATCACTAGCCTGATCGTCAATGAAGACCTCGAAACAGTAACTTTGAGTAACATTTGTGACAGTTTCCTTCCTCATAGCAACACACTGGCCTAGTCGGCAGTGTTTATGACCAGTTTTACGCTATTTTTCAGGACTTAGATCAATCATGCATACAAACCTGCAATAATTCATAACCTAATTTGTACGTGCATTATGGAAATATTCTTGTGCTGAAAGATAGCATGGGGTGGTGAGGACGGTGTGCATGTCTTGTAATGATACACTTGATACTGCAGCTTCTTCACTTTGCTGAAGAAGCTTGTTGCCATCAGCCTCCACACCCCTGGATTAAGTGCCTCCTCCTGGCGCTGGGAAGTTCACTGAGCACAGTCCACCTGTTGGCTGCATTTTTATGGAGGCAGGTTACAACCATCCAGGTAATTTATGCCTGGATACAGTGAATTCTTATGTACTGTTGTTTGTGTCACATGTTTGAGGACATAATGACAACTTCAGAAATAGCAACAATAGTTCAGTCAAGATTAGGTATGTGTAGGGATTGGGGTTTTCTATATTTACCAATAAATGCTGAAAGGGACCTGCCTGTTCATATTTTAGGAATTCGGTTTATACCGAAAAGTGCTGAATTGCTGAATCTAAAAATTCTCCCTATATCTGTCACCCATTCACCCTTTTCTGGGTGGGGAAAATACCTAATCTAGGCAGCCCCCTCTCCTCCTGCCCTGCCTCCCCCCCCCCCCTATAAAAATTCCTTTTCTGCTATCCCCCTTCTCCCCTCAAACTTCATCGCGCAAGAAAGAGGCAACACGTATACGCTGGCATGGGTGTCGGCCAACACCTCCTACACCAGCTTGCATCTGATTGTAGAAAAAGCTAGTGTTATTTGTGATTGTTGGAAGAAAGAAAGGAAGAGAATTCTGCTGGCTGCACTGGTGGTGATCTAAACCTGAACAATGGCCAGCAATAAGGGTGCATTAAAAGGAATTAGAAATTCAAATAATTAAAATGGAGTGATGTGCAGCTAAAAAAGATGATGAGTTATCACCAGTGCCATGATGAAGTGACCAGTGAAATCCTCCTTGTGCCTTTGTCAGATGATGCTGTAGCGCCTCAGCTCAAGTGACTCACCAATAACAACTCCCCTCTGACAACACTCTCTGGTACCTCCTCAACTGACTCCCCCATTAAAAATACTGCAGAGCATTGAACTGAAAGTGCACCCATGGATTATTTTCTTTTTAAGGCGGAAGCCTCGTGGGTAAAAAAATCCATTGTCCGGTGTTATCGAAAAATAAGTGTCTGGCATTGTGGCACCAAAATTCAATATCACCAAAATTTATAGTACCACCCACGACTATTGGTGGGAGTCGAACCCATGACCTTTGGGGTTAATTAAGGCACTTGAACCCACAACCTTTGGTGGGAGAAAACAAGTAATAGGAAGTAATAATGCATTTGAATGAGAATGTCAAGTAATTTAATGAATGTCTCGTAAGCACGCAGGCTTTCGCCTTCATCCTCTTTATCGTATGCTAAAGTGACTTGTCAACTTCTTTCTTTGCACATTAGGCCATGTTCATATTCATTTCACATGCATGTAAGGTAGGTTGTTGGTTAATCACATAAAATGCCTTTATATCACAAAAAAGTTAAACTGCATTAAAGGGCCCCTAGACTACTGTGAGCTGGAAGGCAAGAGAGTTATTTGTCTCTAACCTTTGCTACCCACCCCGCGACCACTCGGTCCTCTTTCTCATGTACTTCTCAAGAAGACGTGGACTCTGCGGCAGAACCAAAAGTTATGTTGGCACTCTTTTCTTGCTTGAAAATGCCGTCAACTTCTGCTTATCTGGACTCTGTACTTTTCGGCTACACGCTGTTGCTGCCGCACACATAGTGCGAAATATACTACATGAGGTGAAATCATTTGATTGTGCTAGACAGGCAAGCGAGACGACGAGGATGAGTGGGCCTGCAATTGCATGTCAAAGGCGTCCTAGCAGACGGATCGGAACTGATGACTCTCGTAAATCGACCAATCGACATCTTTTGCCCTGGTTACATCAAATCCTGGAGAGGAGCATGCAAATGCTTTTTCAGTTATCGGAGGTGGTTTGGGGTATTTTGTGTCAGGAACTGTCTGCTTTAAGCCGTTGTCAACCTTGGTACAGATGCATGCCTCGTCTAATATATATTTTGGAAATCATAAAAGAAAACATTGTTTATGTTGTGATGAAGTGAAAACTGAACAAGCTGCACGATCATTTGTATTTGAGAAAGGTAGGATTAGTCAGGCAGTATGCTGCCTTTTCCCTTCCTTATTCGGTTTGTGACCAATGAATATGAATAAATTTATTCAGTAGAGTAGCAGAACTTGAAGGTACAAAAAATAAAGTTCCGTTTACCAGAAGTTTTGCTTATGCGAAGGGCAAAAAAATAATGAAAACATTGTTTCATTTCAAAAGAGTCGACCCAAGTAATTTCACTGCGGTGAAAAAAAGACGTTATTGTACTCTGCTTGGAATATCACAGCTTCTTTCGCACAAGTTATTTGTTTATGCACTCTAGCTTTTTAACTGTCACAAAAACCAAGCAACGTCAACGCTGCAGAGTAGCCGTACGCCACACGACAGTGCAACTGGCTGGTGAATTTAATGTTCTTGGTCGACAAGCATTTAAATCCTTGTCGGCCTACTCGTGTTTAAAATGTATGATGGCCAATCAGGTTGGTGCACTTTTGGTCGCAGTTCTGTTTAAGCAGAGTTCACAAAAAGAAGTGCTTCATTTAAACAAACTTTCTTAACATTGTTCCTATCGGTAGTTAACCAAAGTTGGTACCTTCATCCTGTCTATACAACATTTTCACTTAAGCGAGTTTCGTTTATCCAGAGTCCACTGTATATAAAGCAAGAGCTTGTAGTCTGCCAAATTTGATTGCCACTAGCAGCGGCATAGTCAGAGGTGTCACCACCAGAACTAAATATAGCAGTTTCGCACATGTTCTGTCGAGTCCTGTATAATTTCTCTTCAAATTGCTTATTGTTTCTTTTATGTTAACACTTATGTGTTTTTCTCATATGTAGGTCAAGGATAGACAAGGAGCCGAAATTTTGAGCCAGTTCCTACTCTCCGTACCAGTGATGTGGGAAGACAAGCCTCTCAAAATTTCTGTTTCTGGCGCAACATACATGTCTGTGCAGGAGGCTGTGTTCTTGTGGCTCCCACTTTCCACACTGCAAGAAAGGAGGCAGTTTCTACAGTTGAGTGCATGTTTTACGCTTGTAGTGAAGAGGGCTGGGAATCAGCTATTCGCTATTCTGCTGGTATGTGCATCTGTACATTGCCAGATTTGTTTAGCTGTTCAATGCAATAAAGCTTGCATATACTGTACAGTAATTCTCAGTATGGCCGAGTTCATGAGCTTAAGTGAGGTTGATTCAATGAGCAGGTGCAAGTGTCTTGAGTCTTGGAGCTTGTGAGGCCAAGTGAGTGAAGCTGGGTCTGATTTGAGTCTGATTTGAATCTGATATTGGTGATTCTAAGTGAGCTGTAGAATTAAAAATATTTATTTTGGTGAGCTATGGTTGCAGTACCTTTGTTTTATGTCATGATGATGAGACATGCTTTTCTTCTATTTTTGTGAAAGTATTTGCCTAGGTAAAATGGGCTCTCAATGGTTCAAGTGCATTTCTAAGCAGTCATTTTATTACAGGTTGTCGGCGATGTATCTTATAGCAGCAGCTAGGCAAGCACCATGTACTACAGTTCCACCATATGTGCCTGAGGTGTTGTTAAAGAAGGTACTACTTTGAGACAACCTTGTTGTTGCTGTGCTGCTGCCTCATTGTAAAAAGCTGGGCTTTACTCCAAAGTGTGCTTTTGTCTTGGCTGTGCTGTCATTTCAGTTTGAGTTCGTTATGCAGAGGAATGAGTGTACACTTGGTGAGATTGACTCTGATGCTTGGAAGCAATGCTCTGAGTCACCTGTAAAGGACTGGCTTCAGCCTGGCAAGGTACTAGTCATCTTGGTCAAGGAGTGACCACATTTCCAGTGCGTTGGGTTCTTATAAGTGATGCATTCTTTTGATTTTCAGCTGTCTCTTCAGGAGTGGGTGAACTATGAGTCTGAGATAAGTGATGGTGTCAATGCTACTATTACACCTGTTATGAGGTGAGCAAGCTACTTCATGACACAGTACTTGTAAAGTGCACACATGGTGGTTCCTTATTTATATACTTTTGTGTGCCAGTGCTGTTTCATTTTACTTAACACAGCCTTAGCACACCCTGACATTAAATGTTGAATAAAATAACTCTAATTAGCAGACATAGTATAACGATTCTTTGTCACTGAAAGGCAAAGTGCCTCTTGCCTTTCACTGTTGGCTAGAGTACCTACACTCCACCTTTATTGTCACTGGGGCTGGCTAGTCAGCATGGCAGATAATAAGGATGGGAAGGGTTGTCATATTTTAACAGATCGGGTGAGCCTTGAGGGAAAGTGCTCCTAAATAATCGCTTAGCCGATTTGTTTTTGTTTTTTTATTTCTTACCCAGAATGCTTATTTTCTTTGTTGCTGATTGCGAATATTCTTGTTATGAAAAGCATGTCTTTGAGGCAGAAAAAAATAACTGATTAATAGAATAAATAAATGTAGGTCACTGAAGTTTATTGTATGCCGTAGTACAAATACACCAACCACAGGTAATCCACAAAAATTATATACAGAAATATTTTTGGTATGTTGTACCACTTTTTGTTTTGGAACCTTTTTTTTGGTATGTTGTAATAAAAAATGGCCTGAGGTTTCATGATTGGCGCGCCGTCTCTTGTTTTCTTCCCATTGTCCACCAATGTTGCTTCATGTTTGGTGACAGATGTGAGTATCAGAACGGGCCTCTTGTCCATCCACTTGTGTACCTTCATTCCATCTTTGGACCGAAGTTCAGTCAGACTGCCTTTCGCAACTTTGGCTTCAGTGACATCTTTTGGTAGTCCTTTCCTCGTTGAGCAAACTGTACTGCAAATGAAAGTGTCTTCCTTTAGAAGGCGAAGAGTGAGCAGCAAGCTCATGTAGAAGTTGTCTACGTATAGCGTGCACCTGACTCCCTTGTAATTTTGAATGAGTTTCAAACAGACCGTATTTACACGATTGTAAGTCGACCCATTTTTTAAAATTTGAGAATCTGAAGTGGGGGGGTCGACTTACAATTGAAACCAAAACATGGCAACACCAAAAAAGCGAGACCAACGGGAGCTACAACGTAGTTACAATTTTATGCTTGCTCTCCGGCCCTACCCGTAGCTTTTTACTATCCCGTGTGTTTGTTCGCTTTTCGGAAGGATTGGTCAACATTTTTTAGAGTTTTACAGCGCACACAACACTCATGGGGGGTGTCGATAGTTGATGGAAGCGCCACGGTTCCATTCGCGGCGGCACCCTCAGAAAAGCGGCGCTTGCGAGGAGTATCGGTAGTTCATGGAGGAGCAGACACCGCTCACAGGTTTTAAAGTGAAAGCTTTACTGGCCGCAAACTTGCGATTTCGCTTGGCGGTGCTCCGAGGAGGCCCATGACATCATAACGTGTGCCTCGCCGCAGATATTCCTTTCTCTCTCGCTCTCTAGTCACTACTGCGCATGCGCCACTAGTAGCGCCGAGCCACAGGTGTTCCGCTGCTGCACAGCGCACCGCCTTTCTGCCGCTGCTGTTTAAAACGTCACACCGCATTCCTCATTGTTGCGCTTGCGTCCGCTCGCTTCGCCAGCTGCGTCGCATGCCTGATAACATGTCGGAGGATTGAAAAGGAGAGCTAGCGTGCGCCGCAACCGCAGTTGAGGCGGCAGTATGGAAGGCGACAATTCTGATGAGCAGGAGAAGGCCTGGAATCGACATCGGAATGAGATGAAGAGGAAATATATAGCCCAGGAAACAGACGAACAGCGCGCCGAACATCGGGCTAAACGCTGCAACACAGCTAGACAACCAGACTAACCTGGACTTGCAATCAAGATTAACCAAAGCTAACCATGCCATGCCTTCTTTCGCTACGTATATCCTGACATAGCCTTGCTAAGCCACTGCCAATTTTTTCTCTATAGTTTGACCAAAGGCATTGGTTTGACGTGTTCGACTTGACTGCCGGCTATATGCTACTTCCGTGCTTCTTCAGTCATGAGTGCTCCAGGCCCACTAATCATTCGGCACTCGTTCACAGCAGCGTTCAAGAGGGCTGTCATCCTTTACGCTGAAGAAACAAATCACTGTGCAGCGGGCTGCAAGTTCGATGTTTCTGAACGGGTGGTGCGAGAGTGGCGACTGCAGCGAAGTGAAATTGTCACCTGTGACAGCAAGTGAGGAATTTCCCATGAGCCGAAGTCTGGACGCTTTCCGATGCTGTAGGCCAAGCTTGCGGCGTACGTCGCTGAAATGCGTGATCGGTCTTTGCCAGTGAAGTGCGACATTGTCATGAAACAAGCCCGGATCTTTGCCTTTTAGGGACCTGCTCCATACAACGAGTGGCTGGCGGCAGAAGACCGCGAACTTACGCCAACCGAACTTGCCAAAAGGGCCTCTCTGACGGCTGCGTGTGGTTCGGTGCATTCGGCGTGGGCTGCTGCCCCACAAGATGTCGTGGTGCGGTCGTATGCCAAATGTGGAATTTTGCTGGACGACGACGCGCTGTGGGAGCATAGCAGGGGTGATGATGGCAGCACTAGTGAAGACGAGTAGTCCAGTGACCATGTCAGCTACTCATAAATTTTCGTTATCGAATGCGCCTTCGGGTATGCTCTTCTTTTTTTTTTTCCTGTCTCACGATATGGGGGAGTTGATTTACATTCGAGTCAACCTACAATCGTGTAGATACGGTACATCTTTGGTGTGTCAGATGCCAACTTGTCGATCAGACTTTCCGGCATATATGTTGACTTTAAGCATGTAACCATCTTTTGTACATGCTTTTAAGAGCTTGACTCCGTACTCATGGGCTTTTCCTGGAATATATGTCTGAACAAAATTCGGCCATGCCAGGGCACCGTTGTTTCATCAATCACGACCCTCCTTTCCTGGCTCAAGCAAAGTGGCAAAATTTTTGTTCAATTTCTCTACCAGAGGCCGGATCTTAAAGACATGACCCCGCGATTCTGCAAACAGTTCATTGTCCACAAAATGCCAGAACCTCAAAAGCAGGAAGAAGCGGTCACGGCTCATATTTTATGAATGATTTCAATGCCATACAGGTCTCCTTTTGCCTAGTACAGTCGAACCTCGATATATTGAACAGTGCGGGGTTGTGAAATAGTTCGATATATAAGATCTCATTAAAAATGCGTAAAGAACTTATATAAATCAGTCAATGAACCAATCGGGGGGCAGTAAATACTCACTTGAAGCTTCACACAAAGTAATTATTTCTTTGGCTGAAAGTACTGTAGTAGTGTAGCCTGCTTATTGGCAGCCACGTGCTTAACCGTGGTGTTCTCAACATAGTCTAAATGATCTACAAGCAATAGGCTGGTGCGTTCTATTGCACCGCTGTTGCAGCGTAGATTGTCCAAAGCAGCTACAGCCTCAGTTGAAATTAGGAGCGGGGCAAAATCAGCGCATGCGGGATCAACCTCGGCAGCATCTTTGTTTGGCTGCTACTTCTGCTGCGATCTCCGTGTCCATCAATCGAAGCATTTTGAAACACTCTCAGTAGCAAAGTGGCATCTGCCAAGGGGTCTATGAGTGAGCCCAGTGAATGTCTGCTGTCGCGTGTCCTTGTGAAAGCAAACTGCCATTCCTCACGCGGCGTGGCAGTCGCAAAGCGCGGCACTGAGGAGGAGTCAGTGCGGCAAATGCAATGCATCATTCACGTTGTCGAACTAGCCAAGCTGCTGCTTGCATACACTGCTACGTTCAAATGGCGCCCTCGGTGTAATCGATGTGTGCAGCTATAGTGCGTAGCAGCTGGGAATGCCCATCGCACCACCGCTATCTTCGAGGGTGTCACGGAAAAGCTCACCACCTGTCAACACAGCACACGTGATCTGGGGTGGCAGAGTTCGATATATCCATTTTACGTCCGACCCCGTTCAACATAAAAAATTAAAAATGCATGCGATTTTTCAAGTGATATAGGAAGTGTTCAATATATGCAATAATTTTATATATGCATGTTTGATATATCAAGGTTGGACTGTAGTGACTGAGAGAAGGAAGACTGACGAGACCAATACAGATCAGTATTCCAGCAAATGCTTTGATTTCTTGGACATTGGTTTCCACCCAATTCTTCAACCGCGATTTAGACTTGGGAGTAGTTGACTCCAACACTTCTTGAGCATACCTGTTTGTTTCATCAACCATGATTTGCCAGATATCATCCGTAATAAACATTGAGTATAAGTCAGGGCATCATGGCTAGATGGCAACTGAATGATAGTGGCTGGCCTGAAGTGCGGCATCACACTAGGCAAAGTGGTCATTGCTGGTGACCATTTCTCTAGAGATGGGCTGAGAGAAATGAGATATTGTCGCCTGAATCGTCTGCCTCGGAATCATCAGGCAGGTCTGACTCACTGTTCGATGTGCTGGCCGAGGTCTGTGATGGTTCATAAATACTATCTTCGTCACTGACTTTACTGTCTGTCCAGTTCTGAACATCTGACACTGAAGCACTTGAGTCATCAGCCGATGATTGCGAAGTTGATGGTGCGTTCTTCCCACCAAAACTAAGTTCGTTTGTTTCCTCGGCATTGTGCTTTCTTTTGCGTCTGTAAAAGGCATGAGGATCCATTAGACGTGCTCAAAAGTTTGAGAGCAGCAGGAAAAACGCATATACTTAGTCCAACGGCATGTATTTCAAGAACTGGGACACAAATATTTGCAAGCAACACAACTGATAAACGTGCCGCCACTCCGCTCTTCGAAACAAGCGTGCCACCCCATGTCCAATGCAATAAAAAAGATGTGTTGCAATTTTGAACCTCAGATGGCAGCACAAGACGGAGAGTTCTTGTGCGTGGGTCACTGATGGGTCATGCCGCACACAACATAAGAACGTTTTCATTGAGTGTGTCGTGGGTCACTGGTGGGTCGTAGCATTTAACATCGGACAAGTATTCGTCTGGCTATTTATAATCTCATACAACAAAAATCAGACCTCTGCGTTCAAGTGTCATAAAGTTATCGCAGCAGCAAGCAGATGAATGCCCATCACTTCGCTGCAGATAGGAGGAGCACTGACTGTGACCCATTGGTAACCCACAATGCAGTGAACATGTTAACTGTGCATGCTAACAGTGCGTTATTTGACTAAGGGAGCTTTTGCAGTGTGTGGTACAGTTCAAAACAAGGAGTTATGCAGAGTTGCTTTCAGATTTGTTTCATAGACTATAAAAACCAGCTCATCCCCTAGAAAACACTCAGTATATTCAAACAATTCAGCTGGCAAGCTTAAAGTAAACTTCTGACAGGGTACAGAAAAAAAAAGTAAATGGTGGAGGCTTTAGTGGAATGCTGTTCATGTCAATTTTAGTCCATAGATGCACACTTGCAATGTCATTCTGTGAGCTTTCCTCTTTTCCTTCATACGAGGAGCCGCTTATTGCAGTCATCACGTTTGTCTTCACTTTAAATGATGTACATTCTGTGTCTGAACCATCATCATCAGAAGAAGGTGAAGAAATGACTTTATTTTTTCAGAAAAACGGGCCAGCGATACACGCATAGCCTCCATCAGACACCATTTTGAAAAAGCCAGTTGCCGCACTAAAACACACTCCATATGTAGAAGAAGAAAGAAATCACAGAGCGCATACTGCCATCTGCCAACCAAAACACCGGTTAAGCCGTCGACGAGTATCTCTTGTCCAAAGTGTTTAAGTGGCGAACAAATACCACAAGGACGAGCCGCACCCGTCCTGAACTCTTTAGGAACGCGAGGACTTCGACAAGCAGGGCTCCTGCAAAATCGCTAAGGAGTTAACCTTGTTCTTGTCTTAGTAACTTATAGAAGAAGCAGTGGAAAGCAAAGTGATAGGCTTAATTTTAGCCGACGGAAAGACAGCACGGCTGCATTAGACAGTGGGCACTTTTGTGCTGTACTGGACCTAATTAGTAGGTCGATGATGATGATGTTCAGCAGTCAAAATGTGTAGTGGCAACTGCTACCCATGTTTGCGAAAGTGTGCTGCTTCACCTCTGCGTAGAGCACCCATTCTCTCTGTATGACACAAAAAGCTCCTGAAATTATTCTGGCAACCCTGGAACTTCTAGAATACTGGGCCCGTATTCTGAAACGTTCACCTTCCGTGATAGTTTCATTGCTGCGATAGTCACGTTCAATAAATCAAGCAGCTGCTTACCCGTGATGTCAGCGTGCACTACCAGCACGCGCTTTCGAACGCTTTGCATTGCATGAGAGACCACGCCGTGCGAGTGCAGAGCGGCTCAGGTGTGTTGTTTTCGAGTGCAGTGGCCGCTGTACAGGTTCTGCGCACTGACTGTGGTTGGCTACGGCTGCTTTAGGTAAGATAAATTGAAAAACGGGTGAATTGTTTTATTTTAAGTTAATCAACAAATATCGCTGCGAAACAACGCGTTTAAGATGCCACCAAAAAGACTACTATGAACTACCACCTCTCATATCTACTACACTTCACCACCAACTGAATGCCAAAAGACATGTTCGTCTATTCAATACATGTCAAGAGCACCCATCGACACCATGACTTTAAAATGACGTAGCCGGAACTACAAAATAGCACTGTTTAGTTTCTGGTTTTGCTAAAACAGCCAATCCCCGCGTGCCGTTGGTGGAGGCGTGGCCAAGGCGATAGTTTCACAGAAGGTGAACGTTTCAGAATATGGGCCCTGTATATCAGGTGTAAAGCAGCGTTACGTCATGCTATTAATAATTTCTGTATACATAACCAATTTTATTACAAAATATTTTGCAATATGGGCAAAATCATTGTACAATTATTCCGCAGTTCCTTTGCTTCTAGACAAGGAAAGTGAAACTTCTTAAACTATTAGCAAGAGCACCCGGGTGATTCACGGGCACCTGCAGTGCTTCTCAGTCTTTATGCTTGCCAAACTACAAAAAATATTTCAGCATAGCTTCTTATAAATTTACACACAGGCATTACATGCAGTCTTCTTGTAAGATGCTTGACCGTTCTGAAAGCTCTTAGCATTGATAAGGAAACACCAAAATTTTTGCATTTGTAGGACTAACTTATTTACTATGAAATTTGGGTTTGGAATTTTATTTTATCTTATCATCTTCGCAATCACATCATATTATCTACTTTGGTTCTTTGAATGACAGTGCCCTATTTACTTTTCTTCATTTTCAGACAAGATTTACTTCGATTTATTGCTGATGTTGACAGTGTAAGGTGTCTGTGCGCAACATTACTGCGAGTTCTGGTTTGTCGTGGACCGAGACTGCCCAACCATGCCCAGCTTCATATCCTATTGCAGGTGTGTGCAAGACTTCAAAAAGTACCTTCAAGTGAGAGGAAAACAAAAAACTGTTTTTTTTTTTCCACACAGAGTCTTCTGTTGAATTCATCCAGCAGTTTCTCAGGCAAAGCTGTACCATTTGCAACTGAAGCACTGACACAAATAGAAACTGAAGTTGCTGGCTGTCCACTGGATGTGGTAGAGAGGGCAATAAATTTTTTTAGGTAAGTCGCTTAACTCTTTCCTTAGCCTGCCATTGGTGGTTGATCAGTTTAATTGACGGTATTCTTACATATTGAACATGGATGTCGCCACTTGTCTATACAAACAGCTTCATCCACTGTAAAGGTTGAAAGCTACCCTTGCAATTTTGATTTGACCAAAATTGATTTGAATCAAGTTGAACTGAAACTGATTTGATGCATATAAGGCGTATGCTGCATGAAGCAATGCCAATCAATCCAAGGCAAGTGCTAGCCGACTCAAAAGATAGTAATTTCTGTGCAACAGAATGGTTGTGCCATCTGTCACAGTGTGGCGTGTTTTGCTGTGTGTTTTCCCCCGTAGTGGTGAGAGATGGCACCACCATCTATTGCAGTGACATCGTGAGCTGCCTGCATCTGACCGTAGGCTAGGCCTTCATCCCTTATTATCAAGAACCACTCAAGAAGACTGCTGAGATAACAGCCAACTTTGCTGCCGAGGTGACATGGGTAGCGAAAGTCTACAGCGTCAGTCACTTCCCATGAAGGGGACAAATGGCTTAGGAATGGCTACCCATTTGGCCTGAAGTGGGCCAGGTTCTGCCATGTTAGACGGTGACGTGATTTCCATTGCATCCGGTAGTGTGCGGCAAACGTCAAGAAAAATCACTGCTTTGATTAAAAAGTATCCATGCTCTACAATACAAAATGTCATAAAAGTTTATGAATTCTATCACAATGTCTATGTTATCAAAGGCAGACAATGCAAATCAATGTTACGATCCCACTGAAGCAGAATATTCCACAACAAACATAAGGAAAATAAGGAAAATCTACTAGAATCCATTATTCACATAAATGTGCTAACTATCCGTGGGTAGATATTGCAGAAATGGCAACACGATTCTGAACTCGTCTTATGGCATTGGCTCAGAAGCCCTAACGTAATTTTCTTGCTGCTCTGGAAGCATGTGCTCCATGTCACTAAGTGGTGCTTCTTCTCTTGAAGCGTTCACTTGTGCAATATTGCCTGTTTTCCAACTTGCACTGGTGTCAGTGGCAAATTTTCAGCCCTATCTATTCTGGTACTATGCTCATTTTACCCCTTGTAAGAAAACAGTGTTACTATGTGACTCAAATATCTATTTCACAGTGCATGGTTGACTCTTAGGAATTATCACTCTCAGCTTTAGAAAGTCATTTCCTTATTTCACAGAATTAAACCATTGTCAGAATAGATTGATGAGAATACAGATATCAGAACATGCTTTTCTTTATGAGCTACTTCGGTTAGTAAAAATGGCATGGAGACATTATTATTATTATTATTATTATTATTATTATTATTATTATTATTATTATTATTATTATTATTATTATTATTATTAACAGTAGACCCTCATTAATGATGCCTTACAGAAAAGTGTGAAAAAAAGAACATCTGGGAAGACATGAACCGAATTGTAGATTCAAACACAATGATTTCAGTGTTCTCTGCCTTGAATATATTAGCCTGAAAATTGTATGAATGAGAACATGTTGATGGGGGTCCACTGTTTCATTTTGCCTTAAGATTGTAAGAATGAAAATGTTCAATTTCACAGTAGATTTCATTTGGCAGCTGTCATCTTGTGCGTGTTCCTGTTGTTTCTGCCTTTAGTTACAGTTTGGTTTTGCAAATGTGTGTGACCAACTAACCAAATATGTGTCTTTTACCTCCTTGTAGCAAGAGTATGCTATAACACGGCTGACAGTTGATTAAAAAAAATGTGTGCAGGATTTATTGTCACCTCCCTCCGTACTGCCTACTGGTGAACAGAACAGATGATTGCCCAACAAGTGAATCTGTTAAGCTTTTTATAACAGTGATAAACAATAACCTGGTAAGCTGAAAAATTTTCCTTTGTATGAAAAGATGTCAATACTGCTCACTTTGTTCCTAGTAATTAGCTATGCCTTCTGTTCCTAATATTGTAAAGTTTTACTGAAACTGAATTTATATATGCGTGAGCCATATTCCTACCTTGCTTATTATGAGGCTTGTTATCTCACTTCAGAATTTTTTGTAGAGAGGATCTCTTAAATGACGAAATGAATCACTGTAAAAGCCCAAGCCCATGAACATCCCACAGAGAAATTTGAAACATGAACAGTTTTTAACAGTGTGTGTCTTTCAGTAACAAGCAGCTGTCACACATCAATTAGCTCAGATCAGGAAGTTGAGATAGATGGTTACTTTCACCATTTGCAGCAGCACCTAGGTTCTCACTAAGCTGGGTGATTGATCAATTAACCATCTCATTAATCAATTACTGCTTTAATTGGGGCTAACTTTTTTATTGCAATTAATCAGTTGTGGTCACATGATCAAAAATAGGCAAGCATTGGTACTAATGTCCCCGCTTCGCTTGTTTAACAGCAAGAGAGCCAGAGACTGAACTACAATGGTACCTGCGTGCATGTCTCTCGGAAGTCAGTACAAAAAGCCACCCATGTGTGCTACACTTCAAACTGGTGGGAAAGTGATCAAGTGAATGAATACTTTCACTACAGCTAGACTTGTGATTATGTCTGCATGAGTTTTATGTGCTCGATATCTGTCTACTTAAGCAAAGGGTCGCTGATGTGTTATCAAAGGGGCCCTGCGACGTGCCAGGGAAAGCTTGTTGAGCGCCACCGATGTCATCACCTCGATGCGCTGTATTCGTTTACTTCACTGACAGAATGTGACGTCAAAAAGTGATACTATGATCATTGGTTAAAAATTTAATGTGCAATTTACAAAATTCGCACAATATTACGAGTACTGCGAAAAAAGCTAGGGCATTACGTTTTGCAACCAAATTTAAACAGTGCACAGCCACGGGCGAGGTGTTGCAACCATAAGAATGATGCATCAACATGTGGAGCACTTTGGCACGCCAACGGCTGCCTCGCAGAAGTTTTAAGCGCAAAAGTGATGCCATGGCCTCCAAGATCGGACCAACTGCCGCTCACGACAGCGGAGTGCTGCCCAATAGCGGAGGCGATTAGAATGTCATTAACACTGTGAGCAGGTTTGTCAACCATGGCATGCCAACTTCCTCTAATGCCCTGCCGCTATTAATGTCACCGTACAACGTCATGGGGGAGTGAAATGCGGCACCTACTTAAAGCTGCGAAAATTCGAGTGGAGGGTTACTCTCATTTCGCTTGTACTTTGAATTTTCTCTGACCGATAACTTAGGTTTGTGTGGGTCAACTTTCATAATTACTTTTGCGTTTTGTTATATGACATGCTGAGAATAGATCTAGAGCAAACATGGTCACCGGAAAAAAGCATTGCAGGGCCCCTTTAAAAGGGACTGTCCATTCTAATAGCTCAGTTTGTTTATTCTTTAAAGTTTATGCACAAAAATAATCCGTTTTTTATTTTTTAGCTCACATGCTCCACAAATTTAATTCATTGATTAAAAAAATATGATTAATCAGGTTAAAATTTCAGGTGTGGTAATTCTGTGCCATTTGCGGCATTTTGATACTCATGTAAATTGCTGCGCCAAATTGTACCAAAAAGGCATAAATGACCAAAAATGTGCCACTCTGTGCCAGAGCAGCTTTGGCAGCTTTGGCTCCGGTAGGGTGGGTAGGGTAGCTGCATCATGTATCAGCAAATGATCCTGGCACAGTGCAGGGCATTGCGTGGTTGGTTTCGGAGGTCGTGTATTGATGGCTTTTGCTGCCAGTGGGCGCATACAGCTGTAACCAATTGGATTCCCTAAATAAATATAGGGACTATAATAAAAGTAAATGTAGCGACATTCTCTTATCTTGCCACCTGAGCCGGGGAGTGAGGGCAGACAAGGAGGTCAGGAGCTTATCTGCGCCTGCCTGTTGGTGGAGCGTAATCACGTTGTTATCTGGCGTTATTTCTGCGGAAACAAGTGCACTAGCTGTCCAGGAGCTGCTGGCCCTTCCTTTTGTTTTTATGAATTTTCTTTTTGCTAGCTCTAGCGCCTTGACAGTTATTGATTGCAGCACGCAGCCCCGCGATCGCGGCATTCATGGTCATTGTGAATCTTGATATAGTTGCAAACACGGTGCTTCGCAGCGAGATCGCTCCAATAAAAAGAGTAAATTGCGAGCGACGAGGGAAGGCATGTGGGGCGATGATACTTGGAGAAGGATAGGCCAGGAAAAGGAGAATGTCACTACTTTTAGGTTATTTAGGGGATGTACACCCAATCACTCAACATGAACTCCAGATGTTTCGGTGCTTCTAGTGAGTGGCAAAGCAAAGTCAGTCACATGCAGAGTTTAAGCTAGTTGGTGCTCTTACATTACTTATAAAGGTATTTGAATAAACCACTGTGGTTAATAAAGGAAAAATGAGGCATCCACTGAAACCTAGCTAAGTGCTACAAAGGAAACCCATATGGTTTCCTCAAAAGAAAAGCTTCGCAGTTAGAGAAAAAAAAATTGTCCTGGTCCGGGACTCGAACCTGGGACCACCGCCTTTCCGAGGCAGCCGCTCTACCATTTGAGCTAACCAGGCAGCTAGCAGATGGCAGGTGAAGTCGAATTTATCACCTTATCAACATTTTATTAATTCTCTCCACCTTGCGAGTTTCCGCAGAACTATTACGTCAAAACACTGCGGTGTTCACTAACCCTAACTTCTTCACATCTTCTGTTAGAGTGCACCTCCAGTCACTTCACCAGCACTTAGTACAATAACAGTATGAAAAATGCCTTTCAGCCGCTTTTCACCACTTCTTTAATGCTAAAAAATTCAAGGTTTTGTGACTGTTAGGCTGCTCAATCATATTAATGCTCTGAATGAAAATTTGTGGGCTCCGGACTGCTCCAATTATCATATATACAGGGTGTTTCATGTAACTTTAGCCAACCTTTGAAAATATGCAAGTTCCACATAGCTGGACCGAACAAAGATAACATTGTTTGCCGTCGCTTGGAGATACTCAGATTATTTTTTGCGTTCTGCCTAAATACATAATTTGTCTTTATTAATTAACTTCGCAATTATTTTAGTTAGATCAAAAGTGTCAATGCGAAAATTGTAGAGCAACATGAAAAACTCCTGATACAGCTTTCTATCCCTCAATATATGCTACATAAAGTTTTTTTTCTGAGCCTGAAAGAAGCCCGTGAGTACACGTAAAATTTCCGCACGACTGCCTGCTCGAGGCTACCCTGAAAAAAGAAAGAAAAGAAAATGTATAGATGGGTGATAAAAGGGTTGGAGAAGACAAAGTGAAGTGCCCGAATAAATAAAACTAGAATGTTAGCGTCTATGGCAAAACAAAGCTGTGTCCTCAGATACTTACCCTCTATAAGTGGTGATACAGTGCTACAGGGAGCAAGATTGCAATTTGTATCCTTTATACACACAACTGTGTGTCTGTGTGTCTGTGTGTCTAGCTTTCTTGCTTATATATACATGTCTGATTAATTTGTTGCCTTCTATTTTTCTTTTTTTTGTCAGCTACATATTCTTTGCAGTCAGCAGGACATGCCTATGTTGACTCTGCACTTGTTCAAGGTAATGGCTTGTGATAGATTTCTCTGCACTATATTGTTTGTAAACTGGAAGCCGTCCAGCAAGGAATATGACCATGATTTTTCTGTTCAGTTGAGCAGTGGTTTTCACAGGGCTTTACTGTGGACATTTTTAAACCTGAAGAGATTGGCATTCAATTTTAATGCTAGAGCAGTGAGCAAAGGTGTTTATAGTTGAGCGTAATTCCTACATACTTCATTGCCGTTGTCCTCCTTCCAACTTGCATTGCTGTCAGTGACAATTGATGCAGCAGCAGACTCAAAGCAGTCAAGCTTTATTTTTTTGCAGGTGTGAAATTAGTATGTTTATCTTTATTTGCCTGAACTAAAAAGCAAGGTAGTTTTGCATTATGTTTGTATATTTCAAGGATGGAAGTGCTGCGCCAATTGCGCCATCTTGCGCCAACCCACCGAACAAGCCAGCAAACTGCGCCAACTTGTGCCAAAACACTAACTTCGAATAAAGTCGCAATATTTTGCAGGATATTCATGTTCAGTGGGAATCACATAGCCATGTGCCCACTATCATTTAGCCCTAGAAGTCAAGCTAAAGCGATCCGTTTCAGAGTCGGCGCCTTTGGAGTGAGCGTGTTTTTGGTGGTGCATTGTAACTTTGCCGCAGAAAAATGAAAATCCTTTGTGCTCTACAATGCATTACAAGTCCTTTATATAAGTCGTACGAGTTTGCATAATATGCGGACCAGCTAAAGTTGATTTGAACTGGCGCTCTTTTTATGAGGCAGTCTGGAAAGAAAGCAGCACTCTCAGCTGAATGAAGAAATCATACTGTCTGTCTATATACATTTTAAGGCTCGCTTGTACACCCTATTGGAAAATGTGCGTCGATTAATGGCATGTGCACTTGAAACCTCTTGACCAGAAATCTGTAATCATCACTCAGATTTGCACTCCGGGTACATTGTGCACAACTACACTATACAAAATCACACTTTTGCGGCCGCAAAACGTGGACCAAGGATCTAGAGTTTCGGTTTTAGTCTACTATAGCAGCAGAATGGCGGTTGTAAAGGGTCAGAGAATATGCGAATGACACAGAAATTGGTTTTGCGGCAATGATGTTCATGACACGACTTGCGCAGATCAAGTCCAAAAATTAAAAAAAAACATTCTTTAGCATTCAAAATATCAGTCCCTGTTTTACATTGACTTTATGGCACAGCCCTAATAATTCAGCTTGCACAAGATATTGGTCGGTGATGCTGATTGCAAAGCCACTGAACACATTTTTTCCCCTTTATTCTCTTCATAAATGTCAGAGTTTTTTTTTTTTATTTCTTCTCGCCAAGTTATGTGGAATACTGGCAAACATGCAATGACTAACGAAGTAACTTCGCATTTTTTCTTTGGTACTTTGCTATGCCAATTGAATGCCACCAAAAATTAAAAATTATAACTGAAGGCATTATGCGAATGGCACTCACTGTATGTTGAGGGTGTTCATGGTTGTCACAGTCAGCTTTTCTTGTTCATTGTGCACGAATACATCTTATTAGCTGACTTTATAAACTTACCTACCTCATCGGCGGCTGCATTTCGATAGAGGCGAAATGCGAAAACACTCGTGTGCTTAGATTTAAGTGCACGTTAAAGAACCCTAGTTGGTCGAAATTTCTGGAGTCCTCCACTACCGTGTGCCTCATAATCAGAAAGTGGTTTTGACACGTAAAATCCCATAAGAAAGAAGCAGAATAAACTTACCTAATCGACGAGATGTAAATGAGAATGTTGTGGAGGATGTTAAAACATGAGTGATAACTGGATTTAAAGCAACCTAGGATTTGCATTATCCAATATCCTTATCCAGTAAGTGAGGTAATTAATGTTAGTTAATTAAACTTAAATATTAGTTGCTTGTGCACAATGAAAAGAAAACTCTTGACTAGCATTAGCAAAAACCTATCAACATACAAGGGGCACTGTTCGTATGAATCCCTTGGTTATTTTTTTCTTGGCCACATTTAGTTTGCATGCCTTGTTTGTCACTTAACAGCGGTTTTCGAGGAAGGCAAATGGATGTGCTTTGTCGGGCATATGACATTTTTTTTCCTTTAGTGAACTTTCTGCCACCTCGTGGGCTGCCACCGAACTGATCTGCCGTAACCTAATAGTGTTCTGCGAAGCCAAATAAAAAATGTCTTTTCTTGATTTGTCTGTAGTTCACTCATGTTGAGCCTTACCTGAAGAATTCCTGCTCCGAACGTGCTCCAATATGCCAAATTTCCAGCTCCGAGAGCTGCTCGAAACTCCCTTGGCCTGATATTCCTGATATTTGCCGCTTAATAATGGAGCTAATAGCCACCACAAAATGGGTTTGGTTCTAGACTTTAGTTCATAATCAATTAACTACTAAACCTTGGCAATTCAGGCATTGCCATTGCCACATATGTGCAAACTTGAAACCACTTTTAATGAGATGTAAAATCTATTTCATGCATTGTGTTTCTGATAAAAATTCACTGAGTACAGGGTGTATTTTTTAAAGGAATTTTAAGCTTGCAGTGGCTCAACATGTAATTAATGCTTAATTACAGATCAAGTGATGTTGCAGTTTGATCTCCTGCTTTTTCTATTAGAGGCACGTTTACGTTCTTCACCGACAGTCATGACAGTAAACTTTACCTAATGCAATTTTACATCTTTAATTTTAGATGCAGAAGCAAAAACATTATGCATAGGAGTTGTCACAGCTAAAATATTTTTATTTATTTCAGGGTTTACTTCAAAGCAACTTGTCTAGAGCTGATGCATCTACCATTTTGGAACAATGCCCTGTACTTGTGCTCTGTCTTATACGTCACTGGAATACCATATGTCCGGTACTTGCCCTTGAGCCTGTGAAGTGTGAGGAACTTGGCAACCTACTGACTACTGTTGAGAAGCTGTTTGCTATGGTTGCAGAGTGAGTTTATGCTAATTTGAAGTAATCTTAGAGGACCAATTACCTTGTTTGACTCATTGTACATCTTTAGTGGGACATCATTATGAGACTTGTTGAGCAGAAAGTGAAGAATGTAGGGAGCCTCAGACCCCTCTGCTGTGACTCAGTGGCATGGCTTTTGAGTTAGTGTGCTCCAGAGTATGAGGTCACAGATTTGATTCTTGGCAATTTTTGGCAATGTTGCGACAGTATTGTAATGTAAAAACATTTGTGTACTTAGATTTAAGTGCTTGCTAAGGATCACAACTGGCCAAGATTAATTCAGAAAGCTCCCTGGGCACTGTGATGTCTCTCATAGCCCAGATGTTACTTTTGGATGGGTACAAGCATGCTCCTGGCCAGGTGTTCAGCACATCAATGCTTGAAAAAGGGGGTATTCCCATATTGAACTTGAGGTTATTTCCACCTGTTATGTACTACTGTACCAGTATGTGCCCCACGATGGCTACAGAAAATTGCCACAATTGAAGTAGCCCAGGCCATCTCACTCATCAAATGTCACATTTGCGCTCACGACTGTTGCAATGTGTGGGGATTTGGGGAATTCGACGCGCCATTGCGCGGGTGCATTTCACCCATGTCTGCAACCCTTACGCCACGTTCGTTCTTGCTCCGAACCAGTTTTAGCGGTGGCGCTCCACTCGCGGTGGTTCGCGGTGAGGGCGGAGCTAGTGACGTCACGGAGCGGCCCCTGGTGGCTACTGTTGTAACGGTACCGGCTCTTCCTCCTTCGGACGACGCCCGGTACATACAGGCTCTCTCTCGTCCGCCGACACCTTTGTGACTAGGATTGAGCTCACGCACGGTGCCTTTGCCCGTGCGGGGAGCGCGTACCTCGTGTTGTTCCTATCCCGACGCTAAGCCGAAGAACAGGTGCCTAGTGCTCGCGTGAGGTCGTACCACACCGAGCCGCACTCACCGGAGGCCCAAGCCGAAGGAGATTGCCCGAGCTCTCGCGAGTTGACCCATCGGTTATCGCGAGAGCAAGTAGCATAGCCGCCGGAACTTTTCCCAGCGGCGTGTCCCAGCTTGAGCCTGTGCTCTCGCAGCGACGTGCTACAGGCGCCCCTAACTGTATTTTCGCGTTCGTGCAGTGTTGGGTGCCGTTGGAGACAATAAACGGTTTCCGTCAACTTAGGGCAATACTGTGTTTTTGCGTGCGTTGCTCGGTAGCCCCTTGTGGCCTGAGCTCGCGCGCAGCGGCGCTAGAGGCTGACGGCTGATGCGGCCCTGTGGCTCGCTAAGCTCAAACCCGCGGTGGTCGGTACTTATGTGAGACTCTACAACCCCATAAATGACATCTTAAGGCACAGGCTCCTTTTCCAAATGTATCACCACTGAGAAGTAAGACAGCTCTTCAGGTGTGTGGAGAGCACTCCTTGCAGAAAGGGCTGATTATGTTTCCTGGTTCAAAATAATCCCACGAGATGACTCTCTGATCATAGGTCTGTCACTTGAGAGGGAGTGGGAAGTGCTTTTTCATAGAAAATGTGTGCCGTTCTGATGTTGTTTTTAACAACTTGCACATGGCTGCTCAGCGGAAACACCAGCGCATGTGTGCACAGTGCTCATGCCAGTGTCCACCTGCCTTGTTCATCGTTTTGAAGCTAAGCTGACTGCGTGTCGCTCGCATCTCTCAGAGAAGCGCTTGTGAGAAACCACCATATTTGGATGGATGTTATGAGCGTCCCCTTTGGAACGGGGCGGTGGGTTGCCCCATCAAGCTCTTGCTATTATACTGCCTAATGTCCTACCTAGGTTAAATAATGAAAAAAGAAAAAAAAGGACACTATGAACTACCACGCCCAAATTTTCTGATCACCCTATTGCGAACTGTGCTTTTGTACATTTCCGTCTTTTGTCGTTTCCCTACTTTTCTTCCACCAATCCTCCAATCACCTTTTACTAATGCCTATTGCGGACATGTTTGCTTTACCACTGCTCCCGCTGAACCCAAGGGCTTCAAGGAGGCCAGTGGTGCCTAAATCGACCGCTGGGTAGACGTCTTCACATTCTAATAAAACATGCTCTGTCATTTCCCTAGCTTTACCGCAGCAAGCACATGCTTCTTCTTTCTTCTTATATCTCGCTTTATAGGTGCGTGTTCTAAGGCATCCCGATCTCGCTTTGAAAAGTAATGAGCTTCCCTTTGAGTTATCATAAATGGTTTCTTTCCTGATTTTATTTTTTCCTCTTAAGTAGTTACTCATGGCAGGCTTCTTTTCCATTGCCGCCACCCATGAGATTATTTCGGCCTCTCTAACTTTCCGCTTGACCTTCTTTGTTGCTGTGTTGCCCACCCTACAGGCCGCATACTTGCTGGTAAGCTTCCTAGTTCTTTTCCTCCACTGTGAATCAATATTTTTCCTGTACAGATACCTGAACACTCTCCCAGCCCATTTACTTTCTTCCATATTCCTCAGCCGTTCTTCATACTCAATTTTACTGTGAGCTTCCCTCACTTCAAAACTAGTCCAGCCCATATCACCCTGCGCAGCTTCATTTGTAGTCTTCCCATGAGTGCCCAATGCGAGGTGACCCACTGACCTTTTTTTTTTCCCCGTATATTTTCCATATATTTTTCCGTATATAACCAGCGCACCCAATTACAGCAGCCTGAAAAAAAAAAAACATCCTCGCATATAATACGCAGAACTAACTGCATACAACAACACTCAAACCTTTGCAATAACAGTTTCCATTCGCGGATGCACGACTCGTCCGCATTATATCTTCGGCCTGCGACTTTGTTCTCACCTCTTCAGCAATGCTGATAAAGCTGGATTCACACAATGTACGTGATAGCGGACGAATCAGTCTCGTGACATACAACGGACACATACAATCGAACATGATACCAAAACCTCCTTTGCGTTGGTCAGATGCTCTACCACATAACATAGATCTATTGCGGCGAAGCTAAGAAACCGTGTGGCAAAGTTGACTTTACAAAACTGGCAGCCATTGAGCAACACATGTTAGACCCTTTCCCATTTTTCTTGCTAAAAAATCATGTGCACGTTAGATTTCTACTTATTTTAAGAGCTTTAATGTCATTTCTGTGTTAGTTTTCTACTAATTACCACTGCTAAGAGTAGCTAGAAAGTCGCCAACCATGATTTTCGGTCGCCAGGAGCCTCTAAAACTAGCCAATTTGATGAGAAAGAGAGAGAAAGACAACTTTATTTATCCCATCCTAAAGGGAAAGGGGCTGTGGGAAGAAGGCGAGGGAGGTTATCCTACTCGCGGTAGGCCTCCTCTACCACCGCAGCCCACCTCAGGATAGCTTCCTGAAGTTCGGGGTTGTAGCTGCGCATGGCAGCCTCCCACAGCTCCCTGCTACTTAAAGCTCTACAAAGGTTAGGGGGAGGGGAGTGGTTCTTGCATTGCCACATAATGTGGTTAAGGTCCGCTCTGCTAGCAGGACAAAACTTGCAGGCTGAAGTAGGGTATGTTCCCGGGTGAATTTTGGGACGTAAGGCAGGAGATACAAAAGTGCGAGTCCGTAGTTTACGCCATAGTACCTTGTGTATGCGTGACGACCGAATCATTAAAGGAGGGAGGGTTAGGCGACCTAGGCGGTAATGCTCGCAAATGTCATGGTATGTAAGTAATCTGTCTTTGGAGGTGAATGCTGGAGGGAGATTATTGGCGTCTGAACCGTCCCCTAGTCTAGCCTGTGCTCGGTTCGTGAAAGCTCGAGCACTTAGGTGGGCCGCTTCATTGCCGATTAGGCCTGCGTGAGCAGGTGTCCAGATTAGACTCACAAGTTGGGCTGGCGGATTGTGAGATAGAATGGCTAGAGCTGTCCTGCAAACCCTATCTGCTCTGAAGTTGTATATGGCAGTCTTGGAGTCACTTACTATGACAGAGTAATTGGGTATTGTTGCAGCGAGTGCCACCGCCGCCTCCTCTGCCTCCTCTGAAGAAGAGGCTATAATGGATGCTCCCGTTGCAACACTGCCAGTGGAGTCAACGACTGATATGGTGAATTTGTGTCCACATGGATACTCTGCGGCATCAACATAGAGGACGTCTTTATAGTTAAATAACTTTTTCTGCAGAGCTTTAGCTCGTTGTTGCCTTCTATGTTAGTGATGAACAGGGTACATATTCTTAGGGAGAGGAGGGATATGAAAGTGCTCATGTATCGAGTGGGGAATATTGAATTTCTCATTGGTCATGAGTGCCGGGGCAATACTTAGGGAGTTTAGGATGTGCCTACCTGTGTGGGTGTTTGATAAGCACTGGTATTGACCAGTCAGGTGGGCTTCTGCGAGCTCACTAAAAATATTTGAGGTACCTGTAGCCAAAAGTCTCTCAGTAGAAGCTCTACTTGGCACTCCAAGGGCAAATTTATAGAGTCTGCGTATCAGTGAATTAACTTATCTTCCTCGGCCCTAGTTAAGTGGAGATAGGGAAGGGAGAATGTGATTTTACGGACAGAAAACGCCTGTACCAGTCTTAGCAATTCTGCCTCGTGGAGACCTCCGTGTTTATTGTACACCCTTCCTATTGCCGTGTGGCGTGACCTACGCTGGCAGTACCCGTTTGAAGTGTATACATATTGAGTCGGTTAGATTGAATGTGCATGCCAAATACACGGATTTTGTCTACTACGGGAACTTGCTTCCCGTTAATGTTAAACTGAATGTTCAGCGTAACGCGTTTATTTGCGGATAGAAGTAACAGCTCAGATTTGGTGGGCGAGCACTCGAGGTTCATGAATCCGGCTCTTGTGGCCACTGCATCTGCAGCCTCTTGTAAGGTATCTTGAATGTAGCCATCCAAGCCACCCTTAATTCATAGGGTAATGTCGTCTGCATATAAAGAATGTGGGAGATCCGGTATTTGTGCTAGTTTCCCAGCAATAGACCTCATAGCTAGGTTAAATAGAAACGGCGAGAGCACAGATTCCTGAGGAGTGCCAAAGCTACCTAGGGTGATTGGAGGCGAAGTTTGTTTATTGAGACTTATGACAGCTGTCCGATTGGTAAGAAATTCACGGATGTAGTCATGCATTTTTCTACCACAGGTAATTACATTCAAGTCACGTAAGATAGATCCATGATCTATGTTGTTGAATGCGGATAGAAGAGGCCAATCTTCGTCTTGTTTTTTCTAAGGAAGAGGTCCCTGCTTCTTGGGCGAAGGAGAAGACTTGGTCTTGGATTGAGGAGGAGTCTTGTCAGCCTTGGGGAGTGAGATTTTGGGCTTATATCGTAGTGCACACTGAATGGATCCAGTCTCATGACTTCCACTGCATAGTACACACTTGGGGATGCACATATGATCAGTCGGAGGATTCACAGTTCCACGTTTATGGCAAGTACCCTCAGTGTACCTAGGGCACACGTCCGGTCGATGTCCAACTTTCCAACAGCGTGCGCAGGCCTCCTTTCTTTGTCGAAAAGGCTTGCACCGGAGCATCGCCATTTCATATTTCGTTCCCAAGAAAGTCACGAGGGCTGCATTGGAAGTTTTTCCCATTCGTCTGGCTTCTAAAAAGTGCATTTGTGGGTTGCACTTGCGAAGCATGGGTAGAATGTCTTTTTCATAGATAACTTCTCCCAGGCATACTCTGTCGATGTAGATAATGCCTTTGCACGTCTCGAAGTGTGGAACGCTGTAGGAGACTTCGTGCTCTTGGCCGTCGGCCGTGAGCGACTTGATGGCGAGATATTTCTTCAAGCAATTGCAGCTTTCCGTGCTGAGGGTAACTGTGTTGGTGGTGGGGTTGATGGTAACGATGTCTTGGCGCAGCTCCGCAGTGGCTGGAAAGCCGGCTGCCGTAGAGAGAATCTTGGTCAGTTGGAAGTGGCTGAAGCAGGAGGCATCGAAGCCTCCGCGAATGCAAAAAATAGCCTTGCATGAGCCTTCGGGTAACTTGGGAGGCCTCACTTTGTTATTCCTGGAGATCATCTGTTTCCATACAGCAGCCTTGGCCGTGGCAGCGATGGCGTCCTTGCGGAGTGGGTCTTGATATGCGGCGTCGTATATGTGCGTTTGTCGCCACTTGAGCACCTCCTCCGGGGAAAGATCTTCCCCTTCTACTACCTCAACCGGGTTCATGACGCCTGCACGAGGCGTGTCAACGCCCATGGCGTCGGAGAGCCACCAAGCTCTCGTAGGCGAGAAACCACAAAAGTCACAATAACTGGTGTTCTAATGCACAGACCTCTTCAAAAATAGTCTCAAAACGTCGCGGAAATCTTCACACATGTTGCGTGAAAGAGCCACTAGGATATAACAAAAAGAACGGGCGCTACACCCAAAAACTCACGGAGCCGATAAGACACGTCCACACGCGGCGACGCCACCTTGCGTTCCCCTCATTTGATGAGAAGTTGCAGAACCTGGCAGGCCTGTCAACGATCACCCATGCTCTGGTCATGTGGCCGTTTCAGGGCTCCAAAGCAATAAGGCGCAGTGGCGTACCAACTATTTTCCGAGTGGGGGAAGGCAAGTCATCTCTCTCTCTCTCTGCTCACATTGATGCCCCACGCCAGCAACGGCAGCTTTACAACCCTACATATCATTTACCCTTTGACTTCTCTGCAATACATGTTCCTTTCTCGTATGCTTTACCACAAAGCCCGATACGGAGGGCTCCTTCCAAGGGGAGTGGAGGTTAGGTCAGTGGCATCTACCTAAACTCCCTCCCACCTGGCTCCTTCTGGTTGGGAAGGAGGTTAGGTAGATGCCGCTTTAGCGGCCACAGACCAATAAATGATGACACATTCTTTTAGTTAATGAGTTAATGACATGTTGATTTGTTGGAAAATATTAATTGGAGGTTATAGGAAAGTTCACATTCACGGCTGGGCGGAGAATGCATGCACAGAGCGGACTCAGGTGTCACGTATACTACAAAGTTCACCTCCCTTGCAGATTACCCGATTGCCATTGCAATAAGCAAGGCTGAAAAATGTGTCAGCGAAAGTCATCTTTCTCATCGACAGATCTGGTTTTCAATCGTGCATTATGAACCATTACAGTCTAGTGTTGCCAACATTTTAGTCACTAAATCTCTCGCTATAACACTGAAGTGAGTTTCAAGAATGTAGGTGTTTTGAAACACTCTAACATAAGGTAGCGTGAACTAAATAATTTACCTAGACGTGTCATGTTGGTCTAACGTTTGTGCAGCTAAAGGAAAACAGTGAATTTACCAACAGAGCATAGAGGCCTTTAACTTTAGTAATGTATTTACTATAGGATAGGTGAATATCGAAGTTTCGAATGTGGATAGTTGGTGTGTAATATTTTATTCATATTCGAAAGTGAACTGTTCGGTATTTTCGAATATCAAATTTAACCAAATATTTCGCAACAACCGACTGTTCAAATCGGGTTACTGTTCTTCACGTGCTGAACAAAGTATCGCAAATTATAGTTATCAGAAGTAAAACAGCAACAAGGTTTTTGACACAATGCTGAAACCAGATTGGTAATACAAGCTTTATTCTCAGTTTCACGGGACCCACGCGGTTGCTTAGTGGCTATGGTGTTTGGCTGCTAAGCACAATGTCGCGGGATCAAATGCCAGCCACGGTGACTGCATTTCGATGGGGGCGAAAACACTTGTGTGCTTAGATTGAGGTGCATGTTAAAGAAACAAAGGTGGTCGAAATTTCCAGAGTCTCCCGGACACTACGGCATGCTTCATAATCATATCGTGGTTTTGGCACATAAAACACCATAATTAATTTTTTCTTTCGGTTTTGCGGTGGAAGTTTTGCACTGGTTAACACTCCTTGGGTTAAATCCTGTATACATACATAAATACCCAAGACTGCATGGATGTGGGAACTGCCATCGTCGTCATGGCACAATTTGTAGTGCAATGCACACATAATGCAGACGTGGATTCGGCTCTCACCGACAGCAAGTTGAGTTTTCCTCTATTTCCCAATAGCTTCTCATTTTTGTACTTCAATTAGAAACTACAGATAATTTATCCTATGCTTTCTGTTTCTTCATTACCTGTTGTTTTCATATGATTCTGACTAACAAATACGTGCGAGCATTCTTACAATAAAACCGGGCCCGTCAGTTCCCCTTCTTTTCGTCCAATACTTGACAATCAGCTATATTGTGCTTATGGCCTACCAATTTGTCTTTCTTGCAGCCTAGTCATGTAGGAGTTTTATCACTTACGTCAAAACCAGGGATGTTTTTTCTCGTAAAAATCTTTGTAATCTTTCTAGGTCGCACAAATACCTCCTTAGTGTTATATCTACCTCTTCCATAACTTCTGATATTTTTTCAAGAACTATTTATTATGCATTTTTGAAAAGTTGGTCAGTTTCAAATGCCTGTCATTCTTGGAAAGCTTGTTTGCCACCAGGCTTAAAGGTGTCAAGCGGCTATTCATGTAGCTTTTTTCATGACTGTTGTGATCTTGTCTTTAAAACTATCTTAGTTGTGCGTGATAGTTGACTGTCTATTCAGTGCAAGCATGTTCCAAACTATACTGAAACAAATGTTCCTGCTTTAAATATGGCCATCTGTGTCTGTCTATTCGATATTCGATACTTACTATTCGTATTCGATTCGTATTTGAAAAAGTCTATATTTGATCGTCTACGTCTAATATTTACATACTGAATTATGACAGCTTAAATTTTTCATTATCTTCAGATTGGAAGGTTACAAATACAGCACGATTCAAAAGAACACAAGCAACATAGTTTTCTTTGCATGAAAATGCATTTAGTCGGCATATTATTCCTAAATTTTTTGTGCTTGTTGACATTCGTGGTAGCAGAACTAGATTCTGTGGAACGCACTTGGCCACATGTTGTTAACATCGCAATGACAATTACCCGAGCTTTGTACAGGTTAAATACCATATTTTCGCTCTTGATCTAGCTGAAAGCCATCGTGAAGTACTAATTGGTCCAAAAGGCATGAGAAACGGAAGCGATTTGTTCAGTCGCAAGTGAACGAGCTAAGCCGTTCCGATATTTATGCTTTTATGCAGTCGATTGGGCTTATTCATCTGCTGTGTTCTAAATCTGAAACGAAAATTTGTCACGCTTGGTTTTGGTAAATTAGTTATCTGAGATGCTTGCCAAGCATCTGCCAATCGAATGAATTGTGACACCGCTCAACCCGCAGTGTTTAAACGCTGCGGGTTCGCATATGTTTTGTAATATTCAATTATATGGACATTCAATACGTTTTGTAAATGATAATTAAACTTCAGTTTTGTGACCACAATGTCAAGGTTATGGTGACCACAGTGTTGTGAAGCACTATCACAATGTGAAGGCCACCAATGTGAAGGCAACTGTTGGCTCATCATGGCCACGGAGCCTATGCATCGTACAGCCAGTTTCGGCCACTTGCATGTGGCTTTTGAATATCAAAGCGCGTTCTTGAAGGCCATTTTCCAAGCAATCTATCTAACTTATGAGGCGTTATAATGTCGCCAACTGTTCATTCAAGTCACTGAAAAAGTCACTGATTGCTAAATAGTAAACTTTGCCGTAAACATACAAAGAAGTCTCAAAATATAGCGTCAAAATCGCTAGAATGGCAGCACTGATAGAAAAGCAGTAAATTATTAAAGCAAATTTGATTTTGCGTTTTCAAAGATGGTTAGGTTAGATGGCCCCAACAAACATGGGGCGATGCAAGTGATGGTAGATTAAGCTTGTTTTGGACAGCCTAGCGATAGCTTTCTTAGCAATGTAGGCTTGCAAGGCATGTCCCGCAGGCGTCTCGCACCGCAAAGTACGGAGTAACGCATTATCTGCTACAGCACGTGGAGGCTAGGCCCGAAGCAAGGGGATGTGCAATAAATAAATCGGGCCCACGTGAGCCCAATTCTGAGAGAAAACTTGTCATCAGCTGTTGTTTTGTTTTATTTGTGCAGTGTGCAGCCGACAGTGCTCACTTTCACAAGTGTCTGCGCGTAGGGAGGTGTATCAATGGCCTATTTTTCTTTTTCAATTCTGACTGTGGGGGGAGGGGCACACCTCCCTCCAAACCGGCAGATACGCCTATGACAAGCATGGTGTCACGCACGTCCAGGCACATATAAAGACATCTCACTCGGAAACCACGAGCACTAGCTATCACTACACTGACGTGGTGAAGACCGCCGGCAGCACTAAGCGAACGCTTCATGCTGCTTCAGTTTCACCGCAAGAACACCTTTCACCACCAAATAAGTGAAAGCAGTCTTGAAAGTTCTGAGAACCTCAACTGCACTAATGAGGTTCAATTGCACCATTGACAGACCGAGTAGCCCGAGTCAATGTCTAGATCAAGACTTGGAAGACTACTGCAGATTTTCAGAAGTGGGGAAATTTACGAACTGTTACCTGTGTACTATATAGTATACTGTGTGTGCTATATAAATACCAGTGATGAGTGCGTTGAAGAACCAATGTGGCCGAGACTCCGGTGGAGAGGCCAGACCCTATTATCAGTGCTTCAAGTCGCTTTCTGTAGACCCAAGTGATCTTGGTTGTCACTCTAGGCGCATATACTCTGAAGCAGTGGCGTAGCTAGGTCGTCTGGCACCCGGGGTCCATAGGCCTTCTGTCACCCCCCCCCCCCCCCCCCCCTCGTGTAGTTGAGGAAGGCGAGGATATCGACAATTTCCGGGTTTCAGCCCCAGTACAGCCGCCTTGGATACCGCGCACGTTCCCCGGGTCCCCCTCTCCTTCGCTTTCTTTCCCAGAGATCACGAATGCAGCAAATATACACGCTGTTTTTCCTGCGCCAAATAACACAGGGTGCTGCACTGATAACGTGTGATAAGCCCATGTACACATCTTCTGCCAGACTATAAGGCTTGGCACCCAATACAAATGCGGCATCGTGGAAAATATGACTCACGTCACAAGTAACAAAAGATATCTTTATAATAAAGTTTTAATTACCAACTTTAGCGGCAATATTGCATTTGTAAAATTGAAGCCCGACGTTCATATCTTGCCCAACTACTTCACAAAAATCGTCGTAGGTACTATGGGACGCAGTATTTTGTCTGTGGGCAGCCCTGAACGAAAACGAAAATTAAGTTGTCAGTGACGCTTATCTCTCCACCCTATTAGAAAACGCTACCTGCCTCCCCGCTGCGCGGGCGCCAATGCTATGAAAGTTACGAGTTCTTTTCCTTCTGATCAATAAAGCCTTGTTTTCATTTGCTGCTATATGGACAAACGTGATTATCTGAGCTGCGGTACCACCGCAACATTGAGAACAGAATAGAGCACGCTTCACGTCGATTCTTGGCGTCACCATAAAAAAAAAGAAAGAAAAGGCCACGATGAAGCCTGTGCCAGCGAAAGCTTGCACTACTGTTGGTCTGCACTCGCAGTGGAGAGGATTAAGGGTTCAACGTCACTGGTCCACTATTTCATATTTCTGCAGCCATATCCTGGGCGCCGCCCGCAGTGCCTAAGTACTGTAGGTTGTAGTACCCAAAACGATTTTGTTCAAGAAGTTTTTGTTGAGGTAATAATATGACTCTGAGTCCTCAATTCTCGAATTGATGTGCTTCCTCTATAAGTACTATCTATGGGATTATTAAGGATATGGTTATTACTTATCTGCCATATTTTTCGCGCTACCGAGTTCCTAGTATTCACAAAAAGACATAACTTCATAGAATCTCGATCGGGAAATATCCTTACAAAATTCACCTTTTTTTTATAAATTTCTGTGCAGCTGATACGGACACTGTACTTGCGACATGAAGTCGCACAACAACAGTTTTCTGAAACTTTCGAGGGTAAGTAGGAAAGCGTGAAACATAACGGCAGGTTTCGCAGCGGCTTCTCGGAGCGAGCGGGAGAGGGGAAGTAAAAGCGAGCCGGACATCGCGGTGGGCCCGCGACTACAGCCTGTTGAGTCATAAGCCGCCAAACTCTTCGGCTGAACCAAGACTGAAGACGATACAGAGAATCCCATTCGCGACTTTTGAAGGCCCCATTTATGCAACGTCGCTCTCAACGAACACTTCGCCGTAAACGCGAGCGCCGGGCGCGCTGGTTGAGCGCCCTCATGCTGCTGTCTTTGTTCGTCTTCGCTGCGCGTTCTGAACGGAAGAGGGATCCAAGAGCCCCAACGCCTTACAACGCCTCACTGTATGTTTAGCGACTCCTGCTCCCATCATGAACGCACAGCACGAGCGCACCCCACATGAAACGTTCCGCTAAGGCGAGTAGTTTAGCGACCATTTCGCGAATTAAATTTTTTAGCCCGCACGTTCGTGCAATTATTTCGTGGGCTGTTGATAGAGCTGCAGTCGACAATTCTGCGGCGCAACGCATCGGGTGCATGAGCTCGGGCTACTGGATACCGGAGCATTCTTTGCAATTTGCGCCCAGTCAAGCCGACGGAAAGAGGGGTGTCTTCAGGCGTATATGACACCCCCCCACTGGCCCCTTGCACCCGGGGCCCACGGCCCCCCGGCCCCCCCTGTTGCTACGCCACTGCTCTGAAGTTTCAAAAGTAGGGAAGGAAGGGCAAATGACCTAGTTTGCCCCCCCCCCCCCCCCCTCCCGATACATACGCCTCTGATAAAGCAGGTGCACATTTGCATTGGGGGTGTGTTAGAATTAGAAATATACTGCCAAATGCCAAATGGCGTTTTTCTACAACTTGCTTAATTCGACCCACCGCATAATTAAATAAATTTCGTTGGTCCCATCAGGGTTGAACTAACGGAAGTCAATTGTATTTGGCTTTCACTATGTGTTGCTTTAACCCTTTCAATCTTGTTTTTTTTGGGGGGGGGTGTGATCTCACCCCCATTGTTTTTTTTTTCTTGAATATTATGAAACGAGCACAACGGTTTTATTTTTGGTTATTCAGAAAGGGAAATGATGACACGGATAATGGCAAATGCTCTCTTGGTATGGTCCTTACATTCCTATCTCACAAAAGGAATAACTTGAATAGCAGACGCAAAAACACCATCGCTCTTTGTACTTTTTCATGATGTCAGGGTCGGAATGTGATGCTGTTGAAGTTGCCTGTTCTGCACGTGGACAACAAACTATCACCTTCTGAGTCCAAGCTTGGCTTGTATGCAGAGTCTGAAGAGCAACTGTTCCTATCAACATCTGAAGGTGTTGCATGAGCAGCCATCTCAAAGAGATCACACGGCCACACTCAAGGAAGGAGCCCTTGATTTATTTGAACTCAACCAGACAAAGCAGAGAGAGCAACAGATGAAACAGATACTACAGAGGGCAGAGCAATCTTAGAGAAAGTACACCAACAAAAGGAGCGCCCTTGTCACTGGAAAGGAGGCAAGCTGTAGTGAAGATAGCAAGAGATGTTTAAAAATAATAATAATAAAAAACTTCGTTTAAATGTATAACAAATGGCAGAAACACCCAAGAGTAGTGACCTTATACTATGGTGCAAATATTTGAATGGAGGAAAATTGCCACTGTAGCGGTGTACAAAGCCTGGTAGCCACCTTTCCCATTTGCGGATGTGCGTGCTCTGCGTGGTGCAACCGTGCCCACGTAAAGGCTCATTCCACAGTCACTAACAAAAACCACAACTGAGCAAACCCAGGGAGAGGAGAAAATATGTTTCTAGAAATATACAACAAATGGCGGAACCACCTCAAGGCTCGCCAGCTTCGTGTTACTGCAAAAATCTGAGGGTAGAGAGTGGAGAATGCATGGGTACATCACTGACATGGCGGAACAGAAACATGGAAGCGTACTGGTACTTCAGTGACACCGAAAAGATTAAGGAATTAGATATATATGTCTATAAGTGGGCATTTGTAAGGGTTACCCTTGTTTTTCATGTGACAAATAAAGTTATGAGTTGCTGTTTTTCATTGATCTTTTCCTTAAGGTTTCTAGCTGGTTCTGAAGAACCTGGAAAGAAGCTTTCAAAGATTAGCAAGACCTGGCTCCCAGCATTTGTGCTAGCCTGTTCCATCAGCTCAGACCAAGTGATGCCATTGCATTATAAATCTCTGAAGCCTATGGTAATCTGATTTAAATTATTGTTTTCTTCATTTTGTCTTCTTTGTTGCTGTTATTGTAATTCTATTTTCTTTTTTTTTTCAATTCCTTACTCTAGGTACAGACCATGGTGTTACAGTTTCTTCTCATGTTTTGTCAAAAGAACGACAGTGTAAGTGTGATTGTTAGTGTATGTACTCAAGATACTGCCTCTTGTGAATGCTTAGGCCTGAAACGTTAAGTTTTTTTTTTATTATCCTTGATGTATAGTGTTTTTTTTTTTATTGTGCACAGAAGCCCAAAGATGGCTTGAAAATTCTTTTGTCAAGATTCCTGCAAGAGAACCCAAGCCTATGCACTTCCTTAGAGCCTGCTAGCTTTGACAGTGCCTTGATGAACACACTGATGTCTGCCCTGGACTTCTTTATGCTCCTGGTTTACTGCTTCAAGTAAGAATGCTTTATTTAAGAGAGGGGCTTTTACTTAAGAAAATATTATAACACTTTCAGATTACTTGCTTGCTGCAAAAAATTTTGTATGCTAGATTGTTGTGCTCAGATGTTTTACCAACCATAAGTAGATGACACTGTCAGATTACACATTCATGGCTTCTTTTTAACCTTCAAAAAAAAAACTGGCTAAATAATGTATGTGGATATGAAAATATAACTCGGCAATGTATACAGTATCCTGACTGCAACATCATCTAGGTTGTGCTACTATTTTTCAGTTTTGAGACCTTTGACAGCACATCCCCTTTTATTATTTACTTTATGTGCTCTTTCTGCTGGCACATATCTGCCCCTGTATTCCTGCTTTTGACTTGTTTTACCTGTATTCAGCATTTTCAGATGTTAATATTGTAGATTACTAACTGCATCCAATTTTCTACTATAGTTTTATAGTTAACTGTGTGGAGCAGCAGAAAGTGAAAAAGAGCTGTTGCATCAACACTGCTATTTTGCTCATGGTACATATTGATGCAATCGACGGGGACATATTGAGTGATGACAGGGCTCCCGCAGAACTTCAGGTATGTTCAGACCAAATGCAAACTAGCCAGCGCCATGATAGCTGGAGTGTTAACTGTGTGGTTTCAGGCCGAAGGAGTGTGCACACCAATTTCAACATCTGCTAAATTGTATTCATTGATAAGAAATGCACCACCAGCACTCCTCAAGTCATTGCCAAAAGTAAGTTTTGAATATCCAACCATATTTTTATATTCTTTGCCATTAGTATCACAGTATCAATGAAGTGTGCACGGAAAATGTCAGCAATACACTGCAGTTCAATTGTAATGACTCTGGTGTCATTGCATTGTTAAGACTTTCTATACTATGTATCAGTTACACTCATTAATAGAAAGATCTCCTGTTTGGGGATATCTCATATACAGAGTTGAAGATGGTCTGATTAACAGAGCACAGTTTCACACTGTTATTGGCTTTTGTGATCAGTGATGTCACTGGCTTGACCTCGAAGCTAACAGTACTGCTTGCAGCTTGACTGGATGATGTTGTGGTGCTAGGCACATGTGTAACTGATGTGCACTGTGCTGGCCCGATGGCTATGACATTCTGAGCAAGTGGTCATGGGTTTGATTTATGGTCATAGTGGCTACATTCCAATAGGGGTAGAATACAAGAACGCTTGTGTACTGTGCTTTCAGTGCACATTAAAGTGCCCCAGATGGTCAAAATTAATCTAGATCCCCTCAGCGCAGCGTCTGTCATAGCCCATGTGCTGCTTTAGGATATTAAACACAAACAAGCAATCAATGAATGGTCGTGTGTAACTCAAGTGGAAAGAAGGCATTACTTTAGGGGCGCATATATCAGTGATGAAGTTGGATAATGGCTGCTGAAAAAAATGTTCACACTGGATGAGTAATACAGATTCTTATTGCCAACACTAGATCTTCATTCTGATTCATGTATGCATGTGTAGATGCCGAATGAGTAATAAGGTTCCTACTGCTAGCACTAAATCTTCCTTACAATTCATGTGTGCATGTGCAGGCCACCCTGGCCATGTGCCCAACAGTATTTCGTCAATGCATCGAGCATCTGTAACCGTGCCAACACACCTCTGACTATGTGGATGAAAAGGGCATTAGTTAAAGGTAAATAAAAAACGCGGGAAAACAAACACCCCTCTATTTGTTCTCTTTGTATGGTTCTTTGGGCAAGAAGGAGGGCCTTTGTTTTACAGATGCTTCTGAGAATGTTATTAATTTTTCTCTTGGCACAAAATATTTGTTGCTGCGCCTTTTGCTGAAGTAACTGTGGCTTCTTAAGTGGTGATCATAGTTTCAGGCGAACCTAAGCTAGCAGACCAATCAGACCTGCACTGTGAAGGCAGGCATATACTAGCAGCTGTAGCCTTGACAGTCTGGCAACCATTATTGCAAAAAGCAATGACTTAACAGAGGTTTGCATATGCAGATGTGTTAGTGTTGTCTTTCTTGTTTTATTATTTACTTCACATCACATATGAGACTACCTCTGGTGAGGTTGCATATGGGCTGCAGCTCCATTGTTCCATGAGACAAAGTGAGCGAGAAAATGAAAGCCTTTTCAATTTCGTTGTTACATATGGTTGTAGAGCAAAAACCAAAGAGAAAGGACAATTTGCTTCTGCCTTTGTTCTTGCTATCCACAGCTCATTACAACAATACATCAAGTTGCCTAGATTCTTGTACATTTCATCCTATCATATGATTAGTGCCAAGTGTAGTAATGTTTATACACTAAAATCTCGGGTTAGAGGTAGAGAAATGTGGCTGAGCTATTTTAATGTCGAATTTTCGAATGCACGAAGAATTTGCTATCCTTGTTTGTATTTTGCATGAAGTATGCATGCCAAGTTTAAGTTTCATAGGCTCATGCGAGCTACACAGTACTCATATTTTGTGAGAAGTTGCACAAAAATGCTTCACTATGGTGTGTACCATGTGATCCCAACAGTGCTGTAGTAACAGCCACATGAAGTGCGTGTCCTCTGTGGTGTAAGCGCATTTTAAAGGTTTGTAGCCTAGATTGCACAGCCTTATATATTGGAACATTGTTTTGTTTACACTTATACATTTCATCTCAGTGTCATCAAAATTTTAAACATGTAATAGAGGACACATAAGTGAAGTTAATCAGCCTGCAGAAAATTGCTGTGCTAAGACACATCTTTAATTTTGTTTAAGGACTGTATGCTAAAGCATAGCCTCCGAGATTGTGTGCGCTGGCACATTTTGCTCCGCCTGTCCCATTCGGCGTGCTCCCCAGCAAAAAAGCTCTGCCTCGAACATTCTGCCGCCTCATCCACTTAATCCTTTTGTGCCTTTATTTTTTCCTGCTCCTTTTTATATGCCTATCCATTAATTTTGTTGTATCTATAGCCTGCACATATGTTTATTAGCTTATTTTTCTAAACTAATCATATGTATGTTCATACACCATCCATGGTCTGTCAACTGGTAGCTTATCCTAGTTGGCAGATTTGAACTGTTGTATGTTTAGTTTTTATTTCTATCTTTCTTTCTTCCTTTCGTTCACTTTCTTGTTGCACTTAGCATTGCAGTGATTTGGCAATTGATATGGCAATCTTCGCATTTGTATGCCTTCTTTGTAGTGCAGTAATGTTCGTATAATATTTGCTAGTATCTCCCCATGCATATCTTTTTCTGTTCTTTGATGTTGTGTGCTATTGCTTTGTGTGAATAATGTTTTTATTAACTGATGCTTTTTTATTTTTTTCCTTGTTGAATAATGTTTGTTTTATGTTAATGTAACTGTATTCCCCCTTTTCCCCCTTTACCCAATGCTTTCCTGAAGGCCACATAAGGTATTCATCGATAAAGATATTACAAAAAAATAAAATAAACATGCAGTAAGCAGGCATGCGGGAAAGCTACTATGCAGTATTTTTGTGTTCAGTGTTGTTCATACTTTAGTCATTACTATTTTTAGTTATGGTAATGTCTGCCTGGGCAGCCACTACATGTACTAATAAACAAGTAATTTCATTATTCCAGAACACACAGATTTTCTTTATTCCGCAAGAAAAAAAAATTATTGAAGTTTGCTGCTCCTTAGCTAAAACAAACGTTTGTGCGCTTGCACATTTCAGTGACACTTCCCCTTGAGTATTTGCCTTCGTACTGGCATACTTAATCATTAACTAGCATACAATGTTTCTTTCTGTACTTTCATATAATAATTTTGAATGCCTTCTTTTGTGAGCTGATACACATCATACGTGCAACACTGGTTCCTGTCAGGAAACAGGGTTCAAAATTTTAGAATGAAATGACGAAGCGACCCCTATTACAATTGGTGACTTAGTACGACAAAGCGTTACTGTGGCGATTGTGGAAAAAAGAAAAGAAA
The DNA here is from genome assembly GCF_038994185.2 of Dermacentor albipictus. Lineage (NCBI taxonomy): Eukaryota > Metazoa > Arthropoda > Arachnida > Ixodida > Ixodidae > Dermacentor > Dermacentor albipictus. Next base: position 200,834,561 of record NC_091821.1, on the reverse strand, counting down.
GGAAAAAAAAAACTTGGGTGTACATGTCAAAAACACAATATAATTAAGGCACTCCATAGTGGGACGGCTCCAGATTCATTTTAACCACCTGGGATTCTCTAACGTGCACCTATATCTAAGTACACTAGTGACTGCAGAAGGTTTCTGTGAACGGATCATGCTACGTCTTGCTTCAAGCTCTATCATGACACCAAAATGCACAGATGAAAGCAAGCGTCGACAGCAGCAGGCAACTCGTTCAGAGCTTTGAAGCGAGCTCACAAGATAAATATAAATATAACCCACAAATTGCGACGTATAGTGTGTTTCCGGTACGTGACGAACTCTTGCAGAGATATTCCACTTCTACATACTGATGTGAATGTAGTGGGAGTATGTGGGTAAAAAAACAACATTTGAGCAATAGGCCTTAGGATGCACTTTTCTCCTCATAGATCGTCAGCCGTCATTTCTGAATCAATAAGGGATGACATAGCAGCGCAAAAGCATTTTTTTTTCTCTCCTCACCCAAGCCACAGCAACAGCACTGGAGTGGCCAAAAGCCTCCCTGACTCATGAAAAGCCCTCAGTCAAAAGTACTGCAATGGGAAGAAGAAGCTGGCCACGCCCACTAATGAACTTGCACTTTTTCAGTGCAAATGGGCAGGCCAGAGCAAAACCTCCAGCGTGCACCACTTCTGAGGCCATGGCTAATGACAGCCAAGCAGACCCCCACAAAAAATGAAGCCTGGTGCCAACACTCTTGCTTTCAGTCCTTATTGAGTCATAACATCAACAAGAAGCAACATAGAACTTATTACCGTGTAGCTAAGCCAAATATTTGCATATGTTGTGCAAAGCTTGTCAAAAGGGCTTTGCTTACACTGCATGCACTGCCCTGGCTTTCTATCATGGCTGCACCTAGCAACCGAGGCTATGGAAAAAGTAAAGCCCCTCCATGACGTTTTCTATTGACCAGGTCAAGTACCACCAACGACTAAAGCCATTAAAGGGCTTGAAGCGCACATCCACATGCGCTGCCAGTGCGTAACCACCGATTTCCGATGTGCATGGAGGAAGCAAAGAAACTTCGTCCATGCCAACAGGAGTGCCCCAGTTGTTGCTTTAATGTTCTCTTGTTTGTTGTGAACCCATGTGGGAGCTCTTGTTCAAGGGCACTGGGGATAGTGACAGTATGTGTGCTTTGTTCCCACGTGCACCTGTCCAGAGAGGAGCTGTTTTCTGTAATTCCCCCTGTTGCTCCTTTGATGAGTAATGATTTTAGCGATCTGTATACTGCTCCCCTCCCTTTAGTTACGACTTCTCAATGTGCATTTACACTCGCAGGGACTTGTGCATATGATCGAATTAGGCTGAGAAACAAAATTTCGACGAACCTGATTGTACACTTCTGTAATTTCAGGTCATCAAGGTCAAACGATTGCACAACCTGCCAAGAATGACATTCTAGAGTGAGCAGAATGGACGTCTTCCCACCTTTAGACTTATGGACAATAATATATTGCTGATACTAATAATGTTTTTATGCAGCGAATAAGACTTTGTTTTTCACAGTTTGTAAATAGTGGCGATACATACTCCATGGTATTTTCAAATGATTTGGAATAAATACATGCTACACTAAGGGAATTCAGCTAGTCTTTAATGTACTCAATAATCGTTCATCACATGTTTAATCTGCGCTGTATTCTTTACACATTTTAATAAATGTATGCGCCCTCTCACTTTGTGGCCAGTTAACCTTTTGCTATGCTATACTTATGTTTCACCGCAAGGCCGTGGCTTTTCTTGAAAACTATGGCACATACTCATGATGAAGGATTGCCCAAGCTGTGATACAAAAATATATGAACCAACTTGAAACTCAACAACCCTAAAAAACAAAGAACAAGAAAGGAACCGCAATTCATGGTTCCTTTCTTCTCAGTGTCACTGAATGTGGACTTAGTGACTTCATTCAAAATTTGTGTTTTGGAGCAGGTGAAATTTGGTTTTGAGCGATGCAAAGCACTCAATACAAAAAAAGGAAATGTGAAAAAAAATTAAACATATAAGCTTTCTGGTGGCAAAAAATACAGTCATGGAGAGAGGCATATCTTTTTTCTAGTGCGACTCGGGCTGTTTGCACCAAATGAAAGCCATCAACAGAGTGGGAAAAAGCTTACTCCCATTTGATCGAGGGTTATTTCCGTATAGCTCCTCTCTCAGATGAGAAGCACCATAGGAGAGAGTTGTCCAGATATTCCATGATGTGAGTCATAGAAGTTTCACGTGTATGCACACCAGCTTTTAAGCATGAAATACTTTTAGCTCCCATTGTCAGTGATCTTCAAGTGACCTTGAGCCAAAAGCCAGAGCTGTTATTCAGGTACTCAAATTAGAACACCCGGGAACCAGTCAAAACTTGAAAAAATGTGGGCTCTGGCCCCCCACAATTTATACAGGACTGCATTACGTACACTAATTACTGCCCACACAAGTTACAAAAAAACTTGCTTCTGAGTTCTTCCTAATGTTTGTTCACAATATCACTCAAGCTGTAACTTCTAGTATGCTGAAGCTTTATTTGTCATTTCGAATAGCAACATTCAAAAGGCAGATACAGGGCACCTTATACTTCATTGTCATCTTTTGGCACTGAGACAGGGTTGCCTGTGGTATTTTGAACACCAGTGGTCTGTGAGTTCCTTGGCGTGGGTTTTGCGTGGTGCTACCTTCAGGTGCTTTTCGTCTTCTAGCTGGGCAGTGCACTTTGTCTCTCTGGCGTCTTTCGCTGCCTGTCGTGCTGCCTTCAGCCAGTTTTATTCCTCTAGCTGGGCAGCGTCCATCTGCACCAGCGCACAGTATCGAATGGTGTGGTGTGGTGTGATGGGGCATGCCATTGTGAACATGCACTACACCCATTTTAAGATTGTGGCTAGTATCATCTCCAACAAATCTGCTCTGCCGGTGGCTATTTCATACTTACAACTACACTCGATTACGGGAGAGCCAGCAGTTCTTTATAAAGATTTATGCATGTTAATTCTACAGCTTTAAGGGCACTATGAATTAGTATTTTTCTTTGCCAGAATGAGCAAAAATAAACATTCCATGAATACGCAAGGTGCTGATGATGTACTGATGCAAGAAGGGGCTCAAGGTTTGGGCTTTGAAGAATTTGATGAAATCTTTTGACTGCTTGTAAGATCAAGTATGGAATTGACTCAACTGAATGTGTAGAACTTGCCAGGAAATCAACAGCTTCAACAGTATAAAGCCCGGTATAGCCGGGTATCTGCATGAATCAATCTTGTTTACCATGGTGACTGAAAATTCATATGGAGTGGCAAAATAATGGAGAAGCAATCTCAATGCAGAGTAATGTTGCTGGCAGTGTTATGGAGAGGCAGACCAACAGCTGAAAATTTGCCAGTACAGATTAATGTAATCTTGGACGTGCACAGAATAATTTCTTGAACCCAGTGCATCGCTGCATTGCCAGTACCGTCCACATGGAGCGACTGCTTGTTAGCACTGAAATTTTGCACAGACGTGCAATTTAGCAATGAATGCAATTTGAATCTTCTACTTGCCTCTATAATTAAGTGTTATTTATTTTTAACACTGCCACTCTCATTTGAGAGCATGGCAGGTGGGCATTACAAAGGGATAATCCTGTTTTAAAGAAAACATAATCGACATTTTGAAAGTGTGCGCGCTGTGCACACACGCATGTACACACAAGAAAAGTGAAGCACATCTACCAGGGTAGGATTACAGCAATAAAGATGCTCTAAGTAGTTATTCATAAAGAGAAAATCAGACATCCATCCAGGATGTCTGATCCGGGACTCAAACCCAGGACCACTGCCTTTCCGTGGTGGTGGTTAAGTTATTCAAGCGAAGGACATCAACATTGTAATAAATTTTAACAGTGTACAATCAACTACATTCTACACGCAACAAAGAACAACAAAAAAATTAAGAAAGGGAAAAAAAGGAAACTTCAAGACAGAGCATTTAAAGCAAAGATCACGCACACAGATTAAAATTGATATTTCGAAAACATGCATGTTACGCACACGAAATGAAGCGCAACCATCGAGAAAAGATTACAACCAGTTTGCTCAGCAAGCCAAGCAGCTTGCCAAGCAAAGAGAATCAACGCCATATCAATCATGCTCAATGTGCAAACAGCACAAAATAATACCGAGAAATAAAGAAAGCAAACCACAACCACGCATAGGATTGCAATCTGTTACAAAAATGGGAATGAAATAAAGAAGCGAACAAGTGGTAGCACAAGAACAAAGTGACGTGCAGTAGCATCAGCAATCTCTTGCACCAAGAAAACCAGGACACATTTGACCCCCTACTGCCAGCAAATATTAGGATAAGGAAATAGATTGTATAAGTGCAGGAATCTATGCAGACAGAACTAGCGTTCAAATGATAGTGTTGCATGCAGCAGTGGCTATGGTACTAGAAGTTAGTTGTAGTTTCTAACTTAGTGGTGAAAGTGGACAATGTTTTGGCGTCCTTGACGTCTGGATTTAACCGATTCCACTCGTGTGGTAAGTGAAAAAACAATTGCCCAAACAAGTTCTTGAAAGAGTGTTCTATTAATGTGTATTTATGCTTAATACGAGTAGGGCGCGACTGAAAATATGACATGCTTAGACAGATCTATTTTGTAGCTATCGTGCAGCATCTGGTACAAAAACTTGACACGTGCCTGCTTTGCCCTAGTGGATAGCATCCTAATGCCAGAATTACTTATCTAGGCATGGCTCACTTACTACTGACATCACTGTCAAAGTGCCCCATGAAATACATATAGCATTTTAACATCATGGATGAGGCATCTGTTACATGATATTATGTTGGTTTGAAGAATACTTGAGTATGACAGGTCCTTGTGAAAAGTGTAACCATGGAAGCGACACCGCCAACAAGCTGAGCAGGCTTTGCAACATTGGTGTGCCAGCTTCCGCTGTGTAACACTGCTGCTCTGCTGCCATTGGCCATAGCAGCGCTGTGTCTCTGGGAGAGTGAAATGTGGATAGGGTAGCACTCGTTCTGCTTCTATATTGAAGTTTCTGCATCTGGTAACTTAGGTTTCCATGTTTTAATTATCATTGTTCTTTTTGGTCTTTAGTGCAAGAATGGTGACCTTAATACAGGAGTGTTCGAGTGCCCAAGCTTTAGCTTGGGGCCAACTCCGATGTCACGTACCTATTTAAATACATGTCAAATGCACAAACAAGGTGAAATGAGGCTAACGTCAGGGCCCATTTTAATTAAATTTGTTGCATTTAGAAGAGAAAGTTCAATTTTATGACTGTAGGAAGAAAAATTTACTGAGGCCTTTAAATATTTTACAAAAATTGCCACAAATTGGTAAGTTAAAGAAAAAAAAAAGGAAGTGTGAAGTTTACAAACTCGTAACTCGCACTGAAAGTAGCTATTGTAGTTCTTTCAATTCCTCCTGTTAAAACATGTAAAGCACAACAATATTTATTACACATCACTTTCAAATACAGCATTAATAACACCAATATGTGAACGGTACTTTTGCAAGATCCTTGTCAGTACTGTAGCATATTCACATAAGATACAAAGTAATATATAAAGTTTGTCCCCTTTAGAGGTACTGTTAAGTAATGTGTACAGATTTGTGATATCGTTTTTCATCGCTGAGCTAGAGTTGTAAGCTTCACAGTTTCGTTTTCTGAAATTTTGGAATTTTCAACAACTTTTATAAAAACATCGCCGTTCTAAATACAAATTCACTTGCAACAGGCACTAGATTTTAACATTTTCTTTTAAATGCAACAAAACTCGTCAAATTTGGTGCAGTCGTTGCCGAGAAAAGCAATTTCTCCTTTCCCATGTATTTTGATAAGAGCCCCCAGTAAAGCTCAGTGGTGAAACCAGGGGAGGGGGGGGGGTCGTAGGTTGATCGCCCCTCCCTCCCTTCCACCTCCCTCGACAACGATATTTTGGCACATGGAATTTTTTAAGTCGCTGTGGTGGCCATCGATGGTGCTTTGCCCGCCGCGGACAGCGATCGCTGTCCGCGGCGGGCAAAGCACCCTTCACTTGTGTCTTTTGTTAGGCGTGAAACTGGCTAACGCAATCGCAGCATTTGTGGAAGCGAGCTAATCGCTTCCTCCCCACCTTAAATTTACCCCTTCAGAGAGTAGAAGGTCGTTTAAATAAGCGGGGCCATCAGCGCGGCAGCAAAGAGGGAGCCTTTCCTTCATCATCACCATCATCATCATCATCAGCCTATTCATGTCCACTGCAAGACGAAGGCCTCTCCCTGCGATCTCCAATTACCCCTGACCTGTGCCAACAGATTCCAACTAGCACCCGCAAATTTCTTAATTTATTCGCACCATCTAGTCCATGCCCTCCTCTACTGTGCTTCCCTTCTCTTGGTACCCATTCTGTCACCCTAATGGTCCAACGGTTATCTAGTCTGCGCATTATAGACCTGCCCAGCGCCATTTTTTTCTCTTAATAATGTCTACTAGAATATCGTCTATACCCGTTTGCTCTCTGATCCAAACTGCTCTCTTTCGGTCTCTTAAAGTTATGCGTAGCATTATTCGTTCCATCGCTCTTTGCGCGGTCCTTAATTTGTTCTCAAGCTTCTTTGTCAGCCTCCAAGTCTCTGCACCGTAGGTCCGCACCGGTAAAATGCACTGATTGTATGCTTTCCGTTTCTAATATAACGGTAAGCTCCCAGTCAGGAGCTCTCGATGTCTGCCATATGCGATACAGCCCATTTTTATTCTTCTGTGAATTGCCTTCTCATGGTCCGGGTTCCCTGTGATTAGTTGACATAGGTAAACGTACTCCTCCACAGACTCTAGAGGCTGACTGGTGATCTTGAACTCTTGTTTTCTTGCCAGGTTATTTATCATTATCTTTGTATTCTGCATATTAATCTTCAGCCCCACTCTTACACTCTCCCTGTTAAGGTACTCAGTCATTTGTTGCAACTCGTCTGCATTGTTGCTGAATAGAACAATGTCATCAGCAAACCGAAGGTTGTTGAAGTATTCGCCGTCGATCTTTACTCCTAAGCCTTCCCAGCCTTCCTAGCTTTTCCTTCTCCCTCTTTTACTCAGAGACACATGCTCCCTTACTCCGCACTGAACGAGAAGAAAGGGGGCAACTGAGGGGCCCGATTTTTATTAGTCATATTACAAGAAGCCTACAAACACTTGACATCAAGGCCAATTGGTAGAGCATCGCACGCGAAATGCGAAGGTTGTGGGATCGTTCCCCACCTGCGGCAAGTTGTTTTAACGCGATAGCGTTAAGGAGCTCGTGTCGCAGAAAAGCCGGTGTCGTCGGCGTCGGTGTCGGCGTCGGCATTTTTTTCATCCACTTTCACTTCCATTAATTTATCGTTTCTTTATTTCATTTATTAACACAAGTAATTTCCCCTATTGTCCTTGGTGTCAGTGTTTGTTGGCATCTTGTAAACTTTCTCCGCACTGCTATGTTAGGAGTCCGTAGTGGTATGAGTCATCTATTACTATCAATGGATCTAGAAACCGTTCAGTGTCATTAGCCACTGTAGTGTCATTCAAACTCGCGCATTTCGTCGCACAGTATGTGCATTACTCATGCTCCAAAAGAGGACAGCACAAGTCACCTTTAGCAGCTGATGTAAAACAACTCTCGCAGCGCACAGCGACCAACGCATAAGCTTTTCCAATTTTCGCAATTAATATTCCTTGTATATGGAATACAGCAGGTAAAACTTATGGCGCTGCCCTTTGTGAATCACTCAACAAAGTTCCAACGCACTGAAAGCCAAAAATCGCATTTGTCAGGCGTGTTCAAAGCACGTCCACATTTGTGGACAGAATTAAGTTGTGAACGTATAGCACTCGGTGCCCCGTTTGTGGACAACTTGTGGGTGTGTAGATTTGGTGCGTCTTTTTTCATGTTTCGCAGCTTGTTATCTCACGGATTTTGTTTCAACCTCCACAGATGGGTTAGCACTTGATTTTTTTTTTTATATACAAAGGTACAGTCCTCGCTGACGACATGAAAGACAGGCTGAGGAGTTTTAATACAGCTTGTGGAGACAACTGTGCATCATTCACATATTTTCACGAATCTATATTTTACTGCATTGAGGATTTTTGATTGCTTACTTCAAGAGAAAAATTTCATGCCTGGGAGAGTAAATCCAAGCTGCACTGAGGATTGCTGGTGTAAACCTTCGCAATGAATAGCAAAGTAAGCCGTAGAGAATCTACCTCCCCCGTTTGTTGAACAGAATGTGTGTCTGGTCAAATGGAAACAAAGGTGTAAATTCCTTTTCCAGTGCTGTTGGAATAGACCCTGTGTCTTCAAAAAGTGCTGGTCGAAGGATAAAAAAAAAAACACACTAGTACCGCACCTGGGATGTGTATTGGAATATAATCAATTGATGAGGGGAATGGGCCTCATCGACAGGTATATTTCACATACTAGGACGAAGGTCAACACAAAAAAATGGGCCGTTAGGATGCTCACACATGTTCTCGACACTACTGTCTGCAATGTGTGGGTTGAATACCGTCGCGACGCAACAGCTTACATTTACATCAAAGAGGTGCGGTCTCTCCTAGCTTTCAAGCAGGATGTAGCCGAAACATCAACCAGATGTAACCCAGGGAATAATAATGGTACCAGGGAATAAAGGTACGAAAGTAGACCAGCAGCTCCAGAGACCAGACCAGCCTAGCTGCCTGACGGCGATCCGAGAAAATGGTTTTGACCACTCCCTAAAATGTTGTAGAATTCAAGATGCAATGCAATGGAGGAACAAAGATTGCAAAGTCCAGAGTTAAATTGTGCATAAAATGCAATGTTTCCTTGTGCCTGCTAGGGTAATAGATTTTAAAATTTTTTACCATGCTCCCAACTAATGTCCACATTTGTGCACACTCATATGTATCGTTTGAAAACCTCACGATTTTTTTCTCTGCACTTCTGAAACGATTCCAAATGTAATGTTGAAAATGTTTTTGTTTCTTACCTACATTTTTTATCAGTAGTAAAGAGGTTAAAGGGCAACTCCGGTGATTTTTTGATGTCCACTGATCTTAATAAAATTTAACATATGTGCTCTCTTTTGCACTCTGATTATCTGTGCTGCATTGTACGGTTGCAAATCATTTAGTTTTCCTGAAAATGAATTTTAAAGATTGATTGCGTTCCCAACTCGTGACTTTCTACTGGCCACCCTTTGTTTGTGACGTCAGAGACTACACCGCCACTGTCACTGAAATCATCGCTTAAATCGCCGCTTTCTAGTTCGGAAACTCTGTAAAAGCTCCCTGTGTCGTCAGGAGATATCAGCCTCGCTTCTTTAGTGTTAGCGCCACGAGTACTGCGTGTTCAGCACGCGTTCTTCGTGTTTACATTATGGTAGTGTAGGATTTGACGTCATCGACTCATCGTGACGTCACACGAAGCAGCTACCCGTTTCGGTATCTCGTTATTGGTAGCGGTGATTTAAAATTATTGATGAATTTCTAAGCAAATTGAACCACCTTAGCGGTGACAGGACTGTCAATGCCATTTGAAAATGACAATGTCCTGATATGGCAAAAAAAAAAAATGCTGGAGTTGCCCTTTAAGTGCGATTTGTACTTCCCTCTTCTGTCTCCTTGCAGATTTTAGTGCTATTAGGAGGTTTGACCATGCCCACCGGTCTCAATAAATTGTCAAACTGGTCATGTCTGCATGGTGTCGACGGAAGAGGCACTACGGGATGTAATTGAGAACAAATCATGACCATTCGGTTACAGACGTATAGTTGCGCAACACTGCCCCCCCCCCCTCCTCCTCAAAGTAGACACTTGTATCCATCCCTGCATGGTAAAGCTTCCTCTCAAATTACAAACGGATGTCATGAAGCCTTTCTAGGAAGCAGCGGTGGGCACATTTCTTGATTTTTTTTAATTGTCTGCGCACCGGCAGTCAGATTTTGGTAGTGAAATCAAACGAAACAAGCTTTTCATGGTATACTTATGTGTGCTTTATTTTTTTTGTTTTGTTTTAGGCTTGTAGTGCAGCTCAGAAGAGCGCTCACTCTGTTTTCCGTTCCCTTTGATCACCCCTACCGCGTTCCTTTTTCGCTCTTCTGAGCTGCGCTACAAGCCTAAAACAGTCATGACATACCAACTCGCCCAAACTGCCACGCTTATGTGTGCTGTTACTGAAGTGACAAATTATGCAGCTTATGAAAAGCTTAAAGGGGGCACTAAGAGAAAGTCTACTCGATTTCTCTTAGTAAATTGCCTCTCGACAATATCAAAAATTCACCGACGATTATGATACTCCTTAATATGAAATTTGAGCGCAGCTCATAGGTGTTTTCATTTCGCAGTATATTGGTTGGCGCGAACAGTGTCTCGTACTGCACATTGCAAACGGAGCGAAGTGTGGCGCGACCGCCTCGCTATCGGTAGATCGCGAGAGGCAGCGCGTGGGTGACGCGTGGGCGCTATTCACAGCAGCCGACATGCAGCTCATGCAGCGCTTTGTTTCCATACAGACGACGCCTGGTACCCTGGCGCCATATCGTAGCCATCGTCGCCGCACAGCCCGTTTTGCGCGGCGCGGCACTACGCTACCAAAGCACTACGCACTACCAAAGACGCGAGCGGCCCTTCGTCGCGGCGAGATTGTGCCACCAGTTTCAGCGGCGACAACAGCCAAAGGAGCATCACCTCGAGCCTTACTCGTAGCCGCTCGCCATCGCCCCTTGCAGGAGCAGTAATTCCGGTTCACACACGCTGGTACCGTGGACTGACCACAGCAGCGGACGACTCAAGAGGCGGTCCTCCTGTCCCAGAGACAGCGCCTCGTTTCCACAGCGACAGGCCGATACATCCTCAAGCGCATCTGCTACCCGGCGGACATTGACGCCATCCGGTCATCTACGAACATTCCTACACCGTACCGGGCCAGAGTACACGTGGCTCGGCTCCACAAAAATATGTCTCAATCCCACAATGAAGGCAGAAGAAACGCCCGAGTGGACTATCTCAAATGCACAGTGGGACGGAGCCCGAAGACGGTCTAAGTTGACGCTGCCCTATATCAGGGTACATCGAATGTAGCAGCAGCCGTGGTTGTGGACTTTTCTTACACAGAAGTCTCCAGCATCTCCATTCCGCACTGTACAGTCACAGAAGCGGAAGCTGCGGCGATCGTGCTGGCTGTTCAATACGGAGACGCGACCAACCGATAACTGCGTACTCCCAAATGGCGTGTCGGCTCCTTCTAGCAGGCAGAATACCTAAAAAATTAGCTAGATTTACGACTAATTCATTGGCTACAAATTCATCACTCAAACGCCAGATCACGTGGGTCCCGGGGCACGCGGGGCTGGACGGTAACGAGGTCACACAAACCGAGCGGCCACAATCCTCGATTCCAGAACCACCCTCCCCTAGTGTTCCTGTATATGCTCCCGCAGGGAGCATATACAGGAACACTACCCTCCCCGTCCTCGCGGCTTACGGCGCGAGACTTCAACACCTGCGCAAACAACGACAGCTAAAGGGGCTAAACGCACAGGAAGCGCGTGACTGGAGACCAACACCTTCCCCAACTTACACAAATACAGCATCTTAGAACACTACAAAGACGCATGCCCCTGGGGCAACGAACAGCCCTCTGCCTACCACGTCACGTGGGGGTGTACGGGCTCCAAACCGCCAGACGTACAAACAACAATCGGAGGAGCGGTGGGAGGCCGCCTTGTCCAGGTCAGACCTAGCGACCCAGCGCTGACTGGTAATCCAGGCGAGAGCAGCAGCCAAGGCCACTGGGGCTTTGAAATGAAGACTCCACTCGCTGTACATTTTTCTCCGTATTTATTTTCTCTATTGTGAATAAACGTTTTCTACTACTACTACTACTACGGCGGACAAGCGTAACCCCCCCCCCCTCTCCGGAAGCGCAGATGAGACCGCCCACGCAACTGCAGCTGCCGTGGCCGCCGGCAACTCGGCGCATGCGCAGGCCCTCTCCTCTCCGCTCCTCTGCTTTCCGCCTCGTGCTTTCACTGTAGCCTCCTCCACTTTCCTCCTCGCGCTCTTTCATCTCCCGCTGCGCACCGCGTTCGCTTTCATCTTTCGCTCGTTCGCTCGGTTACGAGGTATAACAACGCCGACGCTCGTCGCAGGAACGGCCCAAGCTGTATCGTCGACGGTCACAGACCGCCATTCAAAGCGGAGCGTGGGTTAGGGATCATTCTGCGCATGCTCCGAAGAGAGCAGCCGACGTCACGCGCATTTCGGTTGGCGCAGCGCAAGCGCCGTAACGTGATTGGCCGCAGGCGACGCTCGCCCACGCGCCGAAAACGTCGGACTATAAACGCGTCACTATATGCACATTTTATTGCGATACACTCTAAAAAAAGTTTACACCCTTTGGGGTATATATCTGCCACACAACGATAATCGTCATCTGCCTTGCTTGCGTTTCCTTTCTTGAAAGCGCCGCGCCCGCTACTTTCCTGTCGGCAATGCTATGTTATGCTGATAACGTGCATGCCGTTCGCTACTGGGAAGTACCGGGCTCGCAGCGTTAAAGAAAGGAAATGCGGGCAAGACAGATGACGATTATCGTTGTGTGGCAAGATACGACCCAATAGGTGTAAAGTTTTTTTAGAGTGTAGCAATTATATGGACATTCCAAGTGCACTTCGCCGTCGCCGTGAGGTTCCGTATAAAGTCCAAGGGTGATAACCGTCGCCGCGCGCCCTGCGCTGTATGTGTGAGTGAAGGCGTGCGAGGGGAGACGATGATCGTGGCTCAGTCTCGCCCGCGCGACAGGGACGGAAGCGGAGAGGAAGCGCGCCGTCTCCCGTGGCGCGCGAGGCACCCAACGTTGCGAGGCGCCGGGGTTAGGGAAGTGAGGGAAGCGGCGTTCAACTCCGGCTGCAGCTGGTGCTGTGTTCTCGGCGCTCACTTTGCGTTGAAGCGATAGACAGCACGAAGATCACCTCGCCCGCTGCGGCCGCGTTTCCTCACGCCAGCGTTTTGAGAGCGAGTCTGCGAGTGTCCGCGGTCATCGAGTGTGATGTGTTCGTGTTTGCTGTGCGCGCTGACACCATGCTTGTTAATTTAGTTAGCAAGCGAATGTTTATAAGTCGATACGGCCGATAAAGATACTATCCTTACTTCGTATGGCTGTCTGCTAATTTGCTATCGCAATCGATGCTTCGCATTTCGGGCGAAAGTGTGGCATTTTTTTTTGTTATCGTTGTCTTCTACGCTGCATGCACAACAGTATGTATTTGTCGGCAGTCCGTAGCAGCCCATGTAGAAGAGCAAAATGACACTGACGAGGAAGCAGAGACTGTAAGTGCGATACACGGCATAAACTTCCCGCTCCTTAATTGTGCGTAATTCGTGATTTAAATAATACTAATGGGGTATACTCTTTCAATTCGTCATATTACTAAATACACGGCTGCATTCACCAGAAAACAAGTAATCGATATAGATATTTGAATTGTATCATTCAAGTTGTACAGAATGGCTAGTGAGGAAAAAAGAAACAGTTACGTGATTGCGTATGCACTCCCAGTAGGTTTGGTGGATAAAACGGTGTAGTTTTCTTTTTTCTTTTTAACTTGTTTCCTACCTGTAGAAGAATTAGAAGAAAACGGTCAGTGAGTCGCTCCTCGTGCTGCCGTACTATCACTTCACATTAATATTGAGGCAATGTCGCGGCTTTATAAGCTGGATAAGGTGCGCCGTAGACTATTTTTGGACGACACGAGCGTGCTGCACAAACCACGCGTTGACCGCCGACTTACTACGGGCAATACTTCTGCCGCTGGTGTACTGGCGGGCCTCATCGAGGACGAGAGCCTGCGGAGTCATTTTACTTGGCGTCAACAAGGAGAGGAGAGCCAGAAACGAGTGGCGCGCGACGATGACCATGCAAAAGACACACCGGAGGAAGAGGCTCTACTTCTTCGGTCCACATCTCGCGGAAAAGTTCTCTGCGACCGCTCTAAGGTGAGCTTCAAGAGCACGCGGCCAGCAAACAACGAGTCCGACGATTTCGCAAGCCACCGCAGTCTACCCGGCGACGAGTCTCGAGACGCTGGCGCTGCCGAGCGCGACGTTCGCTGGTCATGCAAGCAGCGCAGGAGGACGTCGAATTACGAGATCCAATCTGGTTCTACCGTGTCTTTCATTGCTGCCGGAAAGCAAAACGTCAAGCATTCGGCGCTGCCAAGTGAGTTGAGGCCTCGTTCTTCGAGACTGGCGGCACCACTGGCAGGTAAAATCAGCACATCACAAGAGAAGAAAGTTGGCTCGTATGGATGCGGGCTGCCGGATTTCCCTGATGCCGCTGCGCAAGTGGTCAGTACCTTTGATGTTGATCCTGGCTACGAGCCGGTATCAGAGCATCGCAAAACGCGCACCAATCGCTGTTATGAAGAGGACATTGCCTACTCGAGGGCGTCCGCTCCAGACGTTACAGTTAAAATACCTACCTGGAACAGCAGTGGTGAAAGGGAGGCAGACTACCTTGTTCGTGCTACGAATTCCTCTGGGGATCGAACGGAAAGCGTGGACTTGCGTCTAGCGAATCCACTGGAAGTTTTTTCTGTTTCCCTAAGCGGGCATGTTGTGGGGCGACATGTTCAAGATGCGTGGATCGAAATAACTGACCGCGGCGCGTCATCATCTATGAGTCACGGCACGCAAAGTATTGTTTTAGATGTCCCTGCTGTGAAAGTAGAGAAAAGTGGATTTGCCGTGACCACAAGTTTGTCGAAATGCGACACCGGTACCTCATCAAAATGTGGTATTCACTCATCAACTGATGACACTGTGCAGAATTTTGCCGATTCTGAAAGCACAGCCCCTATTTTCTCCTCTCGACAATTGAGGAGTAACAACTTGGAAACGGTTCATGTTAATCGTGCCTGTTACATGTCTGTTCCTGAAAAACAAGGAAATCGAGCGTTTGGAGACTGCTCAGAGAACAACCTAAAAGGACTTCAGCCATTGCGGAAGGCAATCGAACATTTGTCGCCGCTGATAGGCGAATGTGATGTTAATTTACCTCCTGTTAGAACATACATATACCATGAAATGCGCAAAGGTGGTCTGTGCAAGAACTTACGGCCTCCTAGCAGCCGTAACAGGGTTCCACAAGAGGTCAACCAAAACGCTATGCGGTCACTGAGTTATGACCACACGCGATATTCTAAGGGATCGAAGTTCACTCTCCTGGAGCGTTCGTTTCCCGCTGGGAGCACTCGAGACGGCAGGCATTTGCTTAAGATGCTTAAGGCTTCGGGACTTAGTGCATCCCGCGCAGCTCCTGGGAGAAGTAAAAGCCTACAGCAAGCGCAAGTGCCCGCTCAACCTGGAAGCCAAGACTATATTTCTCCCGACTCCGAAAAACAAGCAACCACCGCTACGCCATTGAGTGAATCACCAGCGGTGGAACAGCAGCAGCCTTTCAAACGCATTGTTATTCTAAAGAAAAATGCAGTAGTGTGCCCTGGTGTTCTGCTTGTTGCTTTGGCTTTAATGGCGAGCGTCGTAGCACCGCTTTTGCATAGCAAAGTCTTCACAACGCAGCCGCAGTCTATTACGGCACGCGTGTCCAGGTCATTGCTGGTTGCGAAAAACGAAAGCTTCCTCGGTCAAGACGCAGTCAAGGAGGATTACGACACTTGTTCAACGCCAGCATGCAAGCGTGATGGCACTTATCTCAAAGGGCTCTTGTCTTGGGATTTGGATCCCTGCGAAGATTTTCATCGTTTCGTGTGCAGTCGCTGGAAGGGTGGCGGTGATGCCGCCAAAACTGACACGGCGGTGGCAGCCTCAGACGAGCTAAATCACCAACTGGAACAGAGCGTGCACGGACTCCTTCAGCGCAGTAGTTTTCCTGAGAAACTGGCTCCACTCAAGACACTCTTTTATGAGTGCATGAACACACGCCAGCTGGACCTGGACGACTGGAATCCGATGCTGGAGCTGCTCTGGCTGGTCAGCCTTGAGGGTTTTCCCTTTAGCTCTACGCCTCGCAACAGTACTTCGCTGTGGAAGATCGCCGCAAGGGTACTGAAGATGACTGGTGCTGAGGCCCTGCTCAGTATGCGGGCAACTGTGCACCCGACAAAAGGCGACGCGGGCATCTTGAGCGCTGGCCTGCCCACTATGATGGCACCAAAGGGCAGCGATCAGTCGCAGGTAACGCAGTTCTACAACAGAACAGCATTCGCTTGCATAACTGCCCTAAAGAAGCAGCGGAATCCCACAGTGTACTCGCTCGAAGTGGCTGCGTTTGCGTCGCGCCTTGAAATGCTCGTGTATAGCTACACCGTCTTGGTAGGACTGCCGACCCGTCGCATAAAGCCTCTGAAGACGCAGCCGGAGCTATCCACTTTCTTAGTCGAATTGTTCCTTAACAGTGACTCCACCCTTTATTCCGGTGGGCACACTGAGTTGCTCATTCAGTCACCTACTTTCTTCGATGCACTCATCACCTTGTTGCGCAATACAGAGCAGTATATTGTCATGAATTATCTCGGCACTCGCCTCATGATTGAAGTGGCTCCATATGCACCTTCATCGGGCAGACCCTTAGTCCACACGCTCGTTCACCATCTCTACGGTAGGCCCAGGCCTTCGTTGCCTCGCTGGAAGCTCTGCCTGCGGTCAGCAGAGCGAGCTCTGCCCGACTTGTTCTTACACGCCAGCAAACTTGCCTTCAAGACACATTTTGCTCTCGACATGGTGCAACGGCTGTTGGGATCGCTACGCCTTCAGCTTGTCCGAAGCCTCTCCAAGCTTGCAATACTCGACCGTGATTCACGAGCGCGAGCCCAGACCTTACTCAACAGCACTCGTTTTCGTCTCTTCCGACCTAACTGGCTGAACAACCACGAAAAGCTTGAAAGCTACGTGACCGCCCTACCACGCGTCGTCCGTGGTCAGAGCCTGCGTTCTTTTTACACTTTACACAGTCATAGCTTCACCGAGAACTTGCGCCGGGACGAAGCTGATCGTTGGCAGGGATCGGCGTTCGACCATGACTGCACCTTTGACGGTAATACAGTGTACGTTCCAGTTTTGTTGTTCAATTTCACGCTATTTACCTACGACGCCGACCAAAGCCTACAGCTGTCAAACTCCGGCGTGCGGATTGTGCGGTGCTTGCTTCAGCTGCTGATGAACAACGTGGCCAGCGGAGGCAACGTAGGAGCCGTCGCCAGCCGTGTCTGGTGGCCAGACATGTCGAGCTCTTTTCTTGCAGTGACTCAGCTATGTTTCCAGCAATACGGCGTGCGGAAGCTGGGGGCGCTTGAGCTGCTCCAGTACACTGCCGCTATCAAGCCTGCCATGGACCTGTTTCAGGAAGAGAAACGCCTCGACGTGCGCTTCGAGACATTCCAGACTTACAGCAACTTCCATCTCTTCTTTGTATACTACGCACTCAGCTTTTGCGAGGAGTCATCAGCGGACAACACTACAGACAGCACAGTGGCGGCTTTCTTGACAAACGTACCCTTGTGGAACAACCGGCAGTTCCAAGAGACATTCAGGTGCCCCGTCGGGTCAAACATGAATCCCTCGAGGAAATGCATGCTGTGGCGAGACACGCGTTAGGTGGTTGTTATTGTGGACCCTACGGACTTTAGTGGCCTGCTAGGCAGTAGTACCGTCTGTCATGAGCTAAAAGATGAACATTACTTTGAATGGACTCGCAGCGTCCATGCCACCAATGTCTCGTGAAGAGTGCACTAAGATGTTAAGCACCCGCCCCCCTTTCTTTCTTCTTTTTTACTTTCTTTTTTTTCTGCTGGTTGCTGTTTTTGCCATCGTCTAAGAGGGAGTTGATGGAGTAAGGGAAAGAGATAAAGAAAAGCTGAAGATATTTTGTTCAATAAACTGTTGATGGCATGCTCAGCGCATTGCTCATTTGAAGCTGAGGGTTTTAGCATAGTGCTACCGCTCTACCATGACCGTTATCGCAATACTATAGGCGCTAAGTGCACGTGCTCTCTGTGGTAGAGTAGCCGCATTCTTAGTACCGTGGGCTCTTATGTGTGTTTTAATCCATACTGCTAGCACAGCTGCCTTGGCATCACTCATTTCGGTGCACCTGTGCACAGTACGAGTGGCCTCTTGGCACGTTCGACATTTTATGTGTGTGCTTGACGCACAAGGATTGTGCGGCTTCCTAAAGGGGGCACCTTGTATTTTGCCGTCTGATGTCCCGTTACTTTTTAGACAGACCTCGAATGCTGCTCATGTTCGAATCGAGGGGTATTGGCCACATGGTGAAAAAGTGAAAACCTGTATAGCACCATACAGCTTATACGTAACTCAAACTTAACTTACTCAAACAAGCTGCGGCCTTAAATGATGGCATACTTGCCGACATCCCCTTCTCAAGGTCAGACCAATTCTTTTCTCATTTAGGCTATGCAGAAAGCGACAGCACGACATTGGGCATAATAAGAAAATCGTCACAAGCGTCTTGATATGCTCGATTCCCGTAGGAAATTTCGGATGCTGTGTGGCATCCAACGTAGCCATGCTAGCCTCCTGCATAGGCTTAGACTAGGTGTCGCCTTCACGTGACAATATTTCTTTCGTGCGCGGATTCACCAGACCTGAGACAGTGGAACACATACTTGTTGCCTGTCCCAAATATAACCGCCGTGAACGGCAGGCATTGACCTCAGAATTCGTTAGCGCCAATTAACAACAGGCTGTTGAGTGAAAACGTGTAAAGGCCAGAATACATGGAGCGAACTTTCACGACGAAGTTCGGGCGGCAGAAAATCAGCCGCGGCGCCACACCGTATGTTCGTCGGGCTGCGCTACATGGAGCGAAGACACGGCGGCCGCCGCCGGCGAGCCGCTGCGTTGTTATCAGCGTGGCTAGACGAGGCAAAAGCGCTGTAGTGAAACACATGACAAAAAAAAAAAAAAACTTTAACGACAACTATTATTGCTTTTGAATTGCGGAACACTCTAAAAACGCGTAAAATTTTGTTTAGAAATGTCCCACAGTATGGCAGCTTCTGAACAGCCGAAATTAATTTGTCGTTAAATTCCAGCCGCGCCTCTTTGGATACCACGAACACGAAAAGCGGGAGACCAGCGTGAACGATAGAGCGGGATTGGGATACACGGACAAGCGGGGAAGCCAGGTCGGAAGTCGGGGCGGATAGTGAGACCTGATTGGCTCGCTTTGGGGCGCCGCTCGTTTGCCGCTTCCGGTATCGCCGACGCCCGACGAACTTTTCTGCTCCAGCTGGATCGGCGGCGAACGACGATTTCTCCGCCGCCGCGCGTCGCGCGTACGCCGCCGGGCGTCGAACGCCGACTATTCGTCGCATATTCGCTCCATGTATTCTGGCCTTTACTCTGACCTTGGCCGGACATAATATCAAAGAAACGAGCCATCAAGGCTTTCTCATAATTTTTTTAATTAACACAGGCCTAGATTGAAGGGTGTGGACGGGCCCGTTGGACAGGAACGTGTTAGGGTGAACACGCGAGCGCGTGGCTGTGCTCCGCAGGGCGAAGAAAAGCAAAGCTGCGCGTGTGCATTTACGCGGTTATACTGTGAGGCGTGGCTTCGAGTCGTCTGTTGCATTGTTCAGGCGCGCGAAGCCTGCAGTGCCGTGAATGGGACTTCGCTCTCAGTAGCACACGGGAAGCCAACCTTGCATTTGTGTACCGTATGTAATAGCCCGGCGGTTTCACAACCTTCAAACCAATGAAGTGCAGCGCCGCACCACCGTCAGTAAACATTTACGTCAGGAAGAACAGTTTAAACCACCCAGGAGTGAACAAAAAGCCACATCCTTGCCCGTTAAGGGAGAATTTTTGCTGTTCTCGATGCAGTTCATTTTGGACAGCGGCCGCTTGCATGCTGCATCTGGCTTCGCAGGCAAGTGCAAGGCTATGCTAGGCTAGTGCTTCACCGGAACGCAAGCCTGGCACGCCCGAACAGTGTAAAAAACTGCGCTTGCGCTTGTTTTGGGTTAAATGCGCTTGCGTATGTTTGCTTCAAGTCGCGGCAGCGCTTGTTGCACTGGCGTTCCGCGGGGAAAGGCTTGTGCAAGGCTTCGCGCTCTCGTGTTCCCTATGATTACTTGGTTGCGCTGCCGCATTCCCCCTCTAAACCTGTATTTACACAAGTCTTGTCTGGCGATATCGTCCTTATGCCAGTTCTGCCAGGAAATATAATCTATTGATCATTATTTTTTAAATTGTCGCTGGTTTATAATACAAAGAAAAAGACTTCTTGAACGCCACCTAGTAAAATTGGCTTGAAATAAGTGCTCGATTATATTACTCTCTTTTGGGGCCTCGGTACTGGATTTTACCCACAGAGACGTGATTCACGCCTGTGTGATTTCATACAGGCAGAAAAACGTATACCATGCATGCTAATTCTTACTTTCTTTACTATTCCTATTATAATTTTTCTAAAGTTCTTCTATTCTAAATATTGTTCAATAAATCTTTTTATTTCTTTTAAAATATAACCACCCATTCATCTCTTCTCAATTACACAACACTCTTTCATTCGCATTGCACCTCTTCATGTTCATTTTTCTGAAGTTATAAACTATGCGTACGACCACTTGATTCTTGACCTCGAGGGTCGTTTGTTAAGTGTGGTAAAAAGCAAGTAAAGATGCCATGTTTGCAAAAAAAAAAACAATATTTTATTTATCAACAAAGTTCCCTTTCATTTTTACACACTTCTTACAGCGGTGCTCCAAATTTTTATCCCCTCAGAAAGAAAGGATGGCTCGAGGCCCTTGAAGTAGTAATTTACCATTGAGAGAAAATCTCCATCTGAAGAAAATTTCTTTCTACCCAGCCAATTATTCAGGTTTGGAAAGAGGAAAAAGCCGCATGAGGTCAAACGGGAGAATGGGGTGGTTGAGGCACAACTTCGAAGCCTGTTACGACTTTGCACCGCTGCCACCACTATTACGACTTTGAGATGTCCCGTAGCGCTCGTCACCCATTTCGTGACAGAGCGTTGGTAGCGAAGACTCCGAGTCAGGCGTCGGTGAGAATAACGAAAGGGATTTTATACACTATATACAGGTCATTATACAGGACAAGATCGGATCGGCACTGGGGCCGAGAGCTCACAGCAAACGCGACTGTTCCCGCACGGCGACGTCCGGCGAGATTGCAACGCGTGACACATCTCACTCCAGTCGAGAGCGGCACTCAGCTCCCGGTGGGTCGGCGCATCCGGTTTTCCAGGCGGCTGCTTCGGGCCTTATAATGCCCCGAGAAACCATTGTCACTCAAACGGCCCAATACAAAGCCAGCACTCGACGGTCGTCCGAGAGGTCCAACCAGCGACCGCGCTGGCCACCCGGTTCAAAGTTGGCGCGCGCGGTGACCTCCAGGCAAAAGGAGGTACGGCGCCGGGCTGTCTGGCACTTGGTTGCACGTTTGTCGCTCGCCGATGCTTCTCCTCAGGACACCGCTGCCTGACAGCTCAGCATCTTGACTTGTCAAGGGAGAATTAGGGCGCTGTGCCTTTCGGCGCAGCCCCGGGTTTGTCCAAAGGGCGTTCGCAGGATAAATTCTGCATATTGTAGATTCGGAATCCGGGCTTGTGGTAATGGCACAACAAGCCCAACTCGTGCAATTTGGCCATTATTCAACAAGCGATCTGTTGGGCGGAGCATTGTCTTGGTGAAAAAGAGTTTTTTCCGTGCCAACCCAGGTCGTTTAGCGCGCAATTCTTTTTTTTTTTCAGTTGATCTAGGAGTGTTGCATAATGTGGTCCTGTTATCGTTTTGCTATTTTGTAAATAGTCTACAAAGATTCGTGAATCCTAAAATACAGACGCCATCACCTTTCAGGCTGAACCGCATCCCTGACTGGTATAACCCCTCCCTCCCTTTCCCCCATACACACAAAGAAAGAGAAAGCATCATTTGTGGCGGGCCTTTTTTGGAGCACCTTCATCAAGCCCAGCCCATTGCTTTGACTGCTGTTTGCACTCTGGAGTGTAATGATGTATCCACGTCTCGCCTACTGTCACAAATCGACGCCAAAAGTCCTGCGGATTGCAATCAAGCACCGATAAACGCTACTTCGAGATGTCTGCCCTCATGCACCTTTGGTCGATCGTCAGCTGTCGCGCCACCCAACGTGCACAGACCTTCTTCATCTGCAATTTCTCTAGAAGAATATTGTGAACTATCTGCCGAAATGCCTACAGTTTCAGCTATCTCACGTACCTTCACTCGGCGGTCTTCCATGAAAATTCCGTAAATTTTCGATACCATTTCTGGCGTGGCGACCTCCACTGGACATCCAGGACGTGCTTCACCTTGCGTCGAAGTTCGGCCACGTTTGAATTCATTTATCCAGTAGTAAATGGTCTTTAGTGATGCTGCAGAGTCTCCATGAACTTCGATCAACTCGGCTTTAATTTGGGCAGCTGTCCAGTGTTTTAAATAAATTGTTTGGTCACTGCTCGAAATTCAACTTTTTCCATTCTGGCGGGAATCACCACACAGCTCAGTGCCAATGGCTGTCAGAAGCTTACTAACTGTTGGTACTCGCGTAAACAAGTTCTGCCGTCATATGAACGGTGCTTTTCGCGCGCCACCTAGAAGGAAACAGAATTGTAGCGCCATATCTTGTATTTTTACCATACTTATCAAACGACTCTCGTATCCCCCACTGTGGGTACGTGCCATGTTTTAAAGGAGCATCATCATCATCATATGCGTCGAGTGCGTTGACAGAAAGATATAGAACATACTAGTACTGGGCGTTTACAGAATTCTTGCATCAACCTTGCTCATGGTGCGGAGAGAAACCAGATCTGTACCACATATCATGGGCCTGTCAAAATATTGAGTCCCCAACTATCTGTAAAATTAAAAACCCGAGTGCGGAACAGTGGGAGAGTATGCTTTCCAGCGTAAGCTTGAACGGCCAAAAGCGCCTAGTAGAGCGAGCTCGCGGGTTGGCCATACTCAGTGGAGCCTTGGACTAGGGCACCAACCCTGTGATTGCAGACAGAAGAATCCATCAGAAGATGGAAGACGCCGTCTGAAGCCGCGAAGATCTCTTTTCTAAAGCCCAATAAATGTTTTCCGATCCGATCCGAACCTTGCTCATTCCGCAAGGTGGAGAAAGTTTCATCAAAGGAAAAATTGCATTCCACACGAGAATATTACGAAGCTACAAAGAGATTCCATACCGGATTCTCTGTCGGTTCATTTTCATGCGTTCTAGGCATCACTTTGTATGTTATAGCTGGGACAAAGTGACTTTTGTTGTGGCTTTCTGCCAAGGACTGGCGCGTGCCTTGTGTCCGATACGAAAGAGGACGACACACAATACATGGCACTCAAAGGAAGACGACGATCTTCTAGCACCGACACGGGTTTGTTGATCGATGTCCGCATGCCTCCTGAATGTGCTTGAAAGGAACAAGCTTTGAAGAGCGTCGCTCACTGAACCATGCAGAAATGCCTTATTTGGCTAAGCATATTATGTTCCTTTGTGGAAGCCATGAGTAAGTACTCTTCTGTAACACTTGGGATGCTGATGGACACCGCCTATTCGCGACAGATTTCCTGACATGCTTAGGGGGCATCGGAACAACATAGAACATTACGGCACTACCTGAGAAGGCAAACAGACGAACCGGGAAATGAGCGATACGGCGCGGCTTTGTTGTGCCAAAGTGCTTGCGTCCACCAAAATGTGGTAATATTGTGTATTTTGCGCATTGCATCGCATTCAAAAATGCGTCGTGTAGTATTGTACCAGGCGGCTCTACTATACGTGAACACGATCGGGCAGAGGGCACAGAGCATCGCCCAAAAGGCGATGGTACGATCTTAGAAGATTGATTGTAAAGTTTTCCGGATAATACAATTATGTCGCAGCAACATAGTAGCTGGAAGAATGTGTGGACACGTTTGAGCAGCAGTGCGGTGACCTTAGGGAGCAATGGTACCATTATCAGAGGTGCTCAACGCGCTATGTTCTGGTGATGCAAAGTGGTAAACAAAAGAAATGGCGTCATGCCATAATCGAGCACCGAGCAGTTCAGCTGTTGTAATTAGTGGCTCTCTACTCTTACAGCTAGCTTACAAACTGTGTCACTATTAAGCTATTAAATACTGTACGCATACGAAATATACACGGCACATTTGGGCACCATGAAGCACTGATGAAATGACTGCGGAGACCAGTACCAGATCATTTTTACGCTCTCGTTGCTGTGCGCAAGCTTACCATCGGGGCTGTGCGCAACTTCGGTGGACACAGCACTGGTTTGATCGTGCCAAGTCGCATATGTGTTGCTAGCCTTCTGTCGCATTGCGCAGGAGTGTTAGGATCGCTAGCGAGGCTGTTAACGCGGCTGGCTCGGCTACTTTGCGCATGTGCTCGTGCGGAGGCCAGAGCTGGACCAGCGCGTTCTGGAGCGAGCATACCGCCGCGACGTGTGGTTGGCGAACAGCCTGCTGGACCTGATTGTGGAGCGGTTGGCACGCGATCCGAGCGTGTCAGCCGCCTTGGACCCGCTGACCCTGGACGAAGTGGTCATGGACCGCGGCCGCATTTTCAATGTGTCCGTGGAAGGCCTGAGCCAACTGCGTCGGTCCGCGGACACTGTGCTCCGGTTACGCAACGCCTACACCGTGACCATCGAGGGGCAGCTCACGTTCGGCAGCCTTTTCATCAAAAGCATGTATCACTTCAGACCCATTTCGGTGCTCGAGCTAGAGGGGCACATGGACGTTCTACTGACGGGCCTCACGATCGGCATCGAGATCCGCGTCCAGCATGAAGTCCCTGTGCTCACACAGTTCAAGGTGACCGCGCTTTTGTGATCGTTAAAATGTTTTGTGATGGAGTGAAACCGACAATTGCATTCTGAAAAACGAAGTCCAGAAGCCTTCGAACGGAGCTTCGCTTTCATTGCAGCCGATAATAAAACGATGGGGTATTCAAACGGCGATCCTTTAGTAGCGGTAACTTTAAGCCGGAAGGTCAACTTCCGTCCCTTCTGTGCTTGAGGGGCGAGTATCTACGTCGCGAGTAATTATCACTCTGAGTAAGTGTAGCTCCTGCTTACAAAAATGCGGTACAACCAAACGGTGGGCAAGGCCTCAGCTATCAGGCACTAAACCGCATCCCTGATTGGTATAACCACTCCTCCCTTTCCCCCCCACACACGAAGAAAGAGAAAGCATCGTTTGTAGCGGGAATCGAACCAAACGTAAAGAGAACTTGCATGCAGCAGAGACGTACCCGTTACGCTTGTGTGCTGTTGTGTATGCAGCAAACCTGAACCGTGTATTAAAGCTGTTTCCTTGGCAAATAAAAATTTGGAGGGCGCTTAAGCGTCGCCTTTAAAGGCCGAACTACGCGTACGCGTGCCGGCGCTCGAAAGCTCGCGCATCACGCATGTGCAGATGGTGCAGGACATCGCACGCGTCGAAGCGCGGCGCGGGCACAGATATGTTTAAGCACGCGAAGAAATATATCGTTGTCCAACATGGCGGCACCCATGACTCCCGCTTCTGCGTGAATTCTCGTGATGACTACGTTCTCACTCGCGTTGATCGCCAGGAACTATTGAAATGAGCTTTCGCTTTCTCTAAACTCACCTGAAACGTTAGTTATGAGCTCATGACGCGTCCACTTTGCAAGATAGTTCTGCAGTTCCGGTGCCTGTAGGCCTAACGAGACGCGTTCGCATAGCAACAATAGGGTTATGGTGTTTAGAAGAGTAGGTGTGCCGACCATTTAGAGACTCTATGGTGCCGACCGACCCGTCGAGAAAGACATACATGACCGACCCGCCTGGAATGTAGTTCGCCACTTCTCCGCATCCTGATGCAGAAGTGGTGCTGGCTCAGTACAACTGTACTCCGCGGCGCATGTCGTCTGGTACTTGTGGCAGACGGCACGCAACAAATAAAGCACGCAGAGTGAAAAAGTGTCATCTGTAGCCGTCAGTTTGTGCAATGAGGAGATACAGGTCTCTGTTATTGCGTGTTTGCAAGTTAAGATATGTTGAAGCTTTTACGACAAAAACAAAGCGGAAGCTCATCTCCGATCGCAAATAGGCGGAGTCGGCACAAAATAGTGCCGGTATTTGTGCTTCAGAGAAAATCAACAAGCAAGCTTACTTCTTCATTCAGAATTATAAGGGGGCTTAAAGCAACATTGTTCTCAGCTGACAAGAGCAGCAGCGGACAACACTTGTGGGCGAAGGACGCTTTTGGGAACAGTTCCTCAAGCGCGATTTCGCCCATGTTGTGGACTAACAAATGTTTGCCAAAGATGCAGTAATATGGTGTTTCCGCTCATGTCCATACTGTGATGCACGGGAGAATAAGGGAAAACATGTTTTGGGGACTGTGATCTCACAACGTGATTATGACCCAGGGCTGGGCAAAGATACTTTATAATTGTATCATGATGCGAGACAAGATACTCCGGCAACAAGTATTTCAGATACAGATACAAGATACCACAGAAATTATTGTATCCGATATGATATTTCCTATTTTTGTCTTAAGATACTTCGATACATCCGCAAATTTCTTACCATAGATCTATATAATGCAGCAGCAAATGCGCATGCATTTCTTAACTTCGATAACCTTGTTTCGTTTGAATGAAATGTCTCTTAGTATCTCAATTTTTTTTCGTCTTTCTTCCTCAAAGTAATATATTTTCATTCCGAAACAATTTACTGGGGTTGCTTTAGCTGCTTGAGATGAAAGCTCTGTATACGCTGCGAGGTCAGCGGTTTTTTGCTTATGGCTTTTGTAATAGATGGAAGCCTCTGCTCTGCTTGCCGATCAGCTAGAGGGTCGCCATCTAATTACAAGAACGCCTATAAGAAGCCCCAGCACGATGGCGCAAATACCACTGTGGAGTTTTGTAAAAAGAAACAAACAAATAAAAGCAAGAAAAAATGCTGCGCGCAGCCGTTCGCGTGCTTGTTTTTCTCGAGACAGCGCGAGCGCCACCACGTGACTCTGCTCCGCCAACAGGGACGCGCAGGCCCCATCGCTTGCCATCGCTGAAGGGCCCCTCGGAAAGATAAACGAATGTCGCTGCCTATTAGTTTTTTTTTCTTTTTCGAGTGGCTTAGTGGCAGCAGCATCAGTCTGAAAAGCGGAGTTCAGCCAACGTTTATATTTTCGCACGGTGATGTTGCAATAGCAGTATCTGGTATCTTAAGATACACGATACATTACTTTATGTATCGGAAATACAGATACTGATACACTTCTTCTGATACACGTATCATGATACTGATTCAGGATATGCACAGCATCTACGATAGTCTCTAAAGTACATGTATCTTCGATACTGTCCAGCACTGTTATGACCGCAAACCCTCGCAGAGATCAGAGCAACAAGCTGTGAATGGACCCTGCGCAAATTACGACGTAAAGATTTCTGTGCCGGCGCTTGCGAAGCTTGTCATTGCGTACGTGTTGCATCATGCTCTGTCACTGGATCAGGAAAGGGAAGGTTCCACGGCTGTTGCATTTTTCTCTTTGAGCGAAATTAGTTTAGTTTTTAACATCACTCTCAATAAAGCTTCCCTGCGTTTGCGTTCCCGTGCGGTGAAGTAAAAGTCTTGAAGGGACGCACACCAAAACGTCCTGCAAATGTGCTTGCGTTTGATCTACGTAAGGCGACAAACGCTACTCTAAAGCTGCCCATCTTCTCCAGACAAATATCGGTGTTCTGGCTGCCTCACAAAAATAGGAAACGATGTCTATCAAGACGAAAATATGAGCCAAGTAGAGCCAAGTGGGCGCGCGCTGGCACGCGTCTTGTAGGTTCAAACCGCTATTACTCGCGAGGCGCGGCAACCACAAGGCGCGCGGGCGCGAGCTTTCAAGCACTGGCAAGCGTACGTGTAGTTTGGCCCTAAGTGTGGAACGCGATAGCATTCAAAGATCCCTGACTGCTTCTCACGCTTCCCGGCAACTGCAGCTTAGGTAACCGTAATGTTTACCGGGAAACGCTGGCGGCGAACGCTATGCGCGAAGGCGAGCTTTCTGGTAGAAACGCGACCTCTTGCTTTGAGAAATTCAGTTAGTGCTGCGCCACGCGGGGAGGCTTGAGTGGTTTTGGTTCGGAATGATTTTTCGCTTAGCGACGTCCGACGCAAGGCACCGACACTGGATTGTATGCGACACGGGGCCCTTAATTAGCCATCGCGTTAAAAGCTGTATCCTTGCTTGTCAGAATTTTCAGAAACAGTGACTATGAGTGCCAGTTTTCAGTTGTTGAAACGAATGAAAAATTTCGAAGTTGGCACACGATGAGAAATAAAAAAGGATAAACCAGGTAAATTTATTTGACAAGCTCGCTCACGTTTCGATGTGTTGACCTATTCTTTGGCAAAGGCGCGTTAATTTTGTGTGGTTAGCTGAGCGTCATCGCGTTGTATCGCTGGCGGCGATGGCAACTTGAGAAAGATGATACTGAAAAGAGAAAGGTTCTGGCGCATTGCAGTTCCGGGGGGTGCACAGCGAATAGAATGAGCCCTGCATCCCGCAGAGAGGATGCGTGGTGCAAAGCTTTCGCAGTATAAATATCATTTCGCGTTACATCATGGAAAGCATGAGCTCATTCGCTAGGTGTTTTTTGTTCAAATATCTATCAGGCGTTCTTTTTTAGACTATTGAGCGAGAGGACATACAGGGGCGCCATCATCCGGAAGCGCGCCGCTGACGTGGTAGGGATAACACCCCGCTCTCCTCATATTTTCGCTGACGACGCTTAAAAAAAAAAAAAAGCAACGCATGGGCGCCCTCTTGAACGTTTCTGTAAGTGCCTTCAAAGCCAGGCAAGTTTCGTAACTGCCATATGACTGGCCCTTAGCAAACTACGAATACAGAACACTTCACACACGCCGTATCCTGAAGAAAAAGAAAAGAATTAATGCACGGCACTGTGTGCGGTCGTCGCAATGAAGTTTGTCGTGACGGTTTTTTTCCACGAAAGAAGCAATCAAATATACTCGTGTTGTATCCTGTCTCAATGCAGCGATCGCACGGATACTCAACCAGCAGTTTCACGAGCGCATGTATGCTATCGCGCGATACTTCCATTTCGCTGCATGCGAGCGCTATACCGTCTGTTTCGTTTGTTATAGGTGGAACGGATTTTTTGCCACGATAGCCTGTGAAAGATAACGCAATTCGGTCTGTTCACGTGTACTATACGAAGAGGCGGACATTACTTGAACGAAAAACTCGTTCAAATTGCCTTGTAGTTATTTAAAAAGATGATTTTAACTTCTTTTATTATTCACTTGTTGAAATTTCAAAATTCAAGCTGAGACGTAGGGAAGTCGTATCAACCTGTCAGAAATCCTGAGACAATGACATCACTTTTGAAATATCTGTCCCACAAATGTGCTGAAATATGCGTTGGTGAAGTATCGTTTCCATCTCTTATAGGGAGGCTTTTGTGAAATATATCGTACTACATGTTGTGGCCGTCTAGGATTGCCGTTAAGCAGACATGTCTTCACAATGCCGACATGTAACATAAATTGAATTAAAAAAGTTAATTAGTGAATATTTTCAAGTATAAATACCTCTAAGTGCGATTTGCCATGCAAGTAATGTTCTTAGTAGAACAATAATTAGCCAGTCCTGTGTACTCGTCTCGTTTTTGTTTCTTTCGCTCTTTTGTTTACTTTCAAAGTAATGTTCGTCTTCAAATAATCCATCTGAACACGCGGAATCGCGCTTTCAGTTCGATTTTGAAAACAAGAATATTCGGTAACAAAAATAAATAAATAAAACACGGTATATTGCAAACGAGCCTGAATGTGAGCTTGGTATACGGCTTCATGCACAAAAAAAACAACAACAACAACAACAACAACAACAACAACAACAAAACAGTAAGGAAAGCGGGACAAAAAGAGCGGACATTAAAAGGCAGCGTCCTGTCCGCTCGTCTCGTTTTCCGCGCACGTTTTTTTTTTCTTCCGTCACGAAGGCGGCATACCTATACGTACGCACGCATTTGCGCCGTGCTGTGGACTTTGGGTCGTAGCATATATGAGTCTCTGGTGAGATAAAACGAAAATTCGGCAGAGACGCTTAAGGCTGTTCACGTGCGGGAATGCGAAAATATTATGGGACCTTTGGTGAAGTGTTGGTATTTATACGCTTATTTTACGCACTCATGACGAGGCGCCACCTCCTCCCCATTGGCTGCGCCATCAGGTGCCCGACGACGCACGCACTAGGCACGCCTTTTGATACGAGCCAGAACCGTGGAGCCGCGTGGCGTCTGGGAACCGTGCTCGTCGCGCACTCCGGTCGCCCGAGTTCGTTTCCCATCCACACCGGAATATATCAAATTCTCTTTTCGAAGGCATTCATTTACTTTGTTTACAGGATCCTCCCTGAGAAATGTGACGTCAATCTGAGCATTTTTTTACGTGTTCTTACTCTTTGCGACGTCGGCCATGTTCGGCACCATCGCTCGGTCACGCCGCCGCCGACGACTCCGGATTTTCGCGTAATGGGGCATATAACGCTATCGTGGCTGTTCGAATAGTTGCGCTATGCAGCTAGAGGGTTCGTCGCCGCCAACGGTAGGGGCATGCGGTAGCTCTTCGCAGTGATTCTTTTTTTTTTTACAGCGAAGCTGTATACAGGGTGGCCCAGCTAACTTTAGCCAGAGTTTTGAAGTATGCAAATGCCACGTAGCTGGACGGAACAAAGGTAATGTTGTTTGCCGTCACTTGGAGGTACTCGGACTATTTTTTTTCATTCCGCCTAATTAGATAATTAGTCTTAATTATTTGATCAACTTCTCAAACAACATTACCTTTGTTCTGTCCAGCTACGTGGCATTCGCACATTTTTCAACTCTGGCTTCAGTTAGCTGGGACACCCTGCATATAGTTACCCCGCGGCGGTGGTCGATGTCCGTCCGTCTACGCGTCGCGTCGACACGAAAAGAATTTCGTCTCCAGTTTCTCGCGAATGCTCTGTATCTCTCAATGTAATATAGGCATCTTGAAAAAAAAATCATACTGAAATTGGCCTCCAAGACGACTCTATCATTTACGCCGAGTTTCATTTACTTGTCGTAATTAGTTAGTTCACAGTGAAGTTGTAAACGTTACAGAATTCCTGTCTGCTGTCAATACATGGCCGTCTACGGAGGGAGTATGGTTACAGAAAACGGCTGTAACTCTTGTTTTATAGAAAATAACCAGAAACACATTAAGTGACAATTAGCCGCTAAGACGATTCCAACATTACGCCGAATTTCATCTACTTTTCATAATTACGCAGTTCACAGTGAAGACGTAAATGTCGTGGAATTGCCGTCTTCTGTCAATACATGGGCTTCTACGGGAGGGAAACGGACATCCCCATGTTTGTCCGCTAGAATAAAACTCTAGTTCTTCCAAATTTCATTCAGCTAATTAACTAGAAAGTATCGTAAATCGCAAATTACAAACACACGTGTTTTGTTTCGTGCGCTCCTTTGACTGCGCCCCGGTCAACGCGTATCGTCGCTCGCGTTGAGGCTAGGTTTAACGGCCACCTACGTCCTATACACATTGTTAACAGCAGCGGGCGTTGAGTGTTGTGGCTACGTCATAGACGCCTAGGCGACCCTACTACTACTACTA
Source organism: Dermacentor albipictus (assembly GCF_038994185.2). Classification (NCBI taxonomy): domain Eukaryota; kingdom Metazoa; phylum Arthropoda; class Arachnida; order Ixodida; family Ixodidae; genus Dermacentor; species Dermacentor albipictus. The sequence goes on along the minus strand of NC_091821.1, from coordinate 200,802,836 downwards.
CTACTACTACTACTACTACTACTACTACTACTACTACTACTACTACTACTACTACTACTACTAATAATAATAATAATAATAATAATAATAGTAATAATAATAAATAATAATAATGCCTACATATAAATATAGATGCGTCGATTGAGGTAAAACATACCACAGCTTCGCTGCTCGTCCCTCTTCCGGGAGTGGAAGAGCCGATGAATTTTTTGTACGAATTCTTTTTGATGTCTCATTATTTATTTTTCACTATTTATCATCACTATTTATCAACTCGTAATAATTTATCATTATTACGAGTTGCGAAGCACAGCGTGCCTGTAGCTTTCCTGGCATTGCAAAACACTTTTTCTCTCAGCCCGCTCCCCTATTCCAACGCGAACGACGCGGCGGCTGTGCCTACGTCATCACTCATGTTACGTGCGTCACGCCGACCGCACCGCCAGTACTTCCAGTGATGGCACTTGCCCCCAATCATCATCATCATCATCAGCAGCAGCAGCAGCAGCAGCAGCAGCCTGGTTACGCCCACTGCAGGGCAAAGGCATCTCCCATACGTCTCTAACTACCCCGGTCATGTACTAATTGTGGCCATGTCGTCCCTGCAAACTTGTTAATCTCATCCGCCCACCTAACTTTCTGCCGCCCCCTGCTACGCTTCCCTTCCCTTGGAATCCAGTCCGTGACCCTTAATGACCATCGCTTATCTTCCCTCCTCATTACATGTCCTGCCCATGCCCATTTCTTTTTCTTCATTTTAACTAAGATGTCAATAACTCGCGTTTGTTCCCTCACCCAATCTGCTATTTTCTTGTCCCTTAACGTTACACCCATCATTCTTCTTTCCATAGCTCGTTGCGTCGTCCTCAATTTAAATAGAACCCTTTTCGTAAGCCTCCAGGTTTCTGCCCCGTAGGTGAGTACTGGTAAGACACAGCTATTATACACTTGAGGGATAATGGCAACCTGCTGTTCATGATCTGAGAATGCCTGCCAAATGCACCCCAGCCCATTCTTATTCTTCTGATTATTTCCGTCTCATGATCCGGATCCGCCGTCACTACCTGCCCTAAGTAGATGTATTCCCTTACCACTTCCAGTGCCTCGCTACCTATTGTAAGTTGCCCCCAATATAGAACTTTAAAAAAAAGATCGCTTGTGTGGCAAACTGCACAATTCTAGTTCTTGAGCTGGGTTACTCGAAGAGGCGAATTCTACTTTCTCAATAAATATAAATGCATAACCGGCTAATTAACCAAAATCCACTGTTTTAACTAATTAATTTACGACACATATTGGAATTCGTGAATTGTAGCCGTTGAGATCGCAAGGCGTATACACTCGAAACGAAGTCTCAGGAAGACACCAGTTTAGAAATATTAATTCCCAAAGTGTGCGACAAAATATACTGGCTTTGGATTAGTTTTGTGCTTCAATGCAACCAACGGTGTTTTCTTTAAAAAGTAGGCGGATCAACAGTGCATTTTTACTGCAAGGCTGATGGGGCATATTTCGAAAACGGCGCCATCCTCAGAATTCATTTCAAGTGGACATGCCTTGCAAACTCAGTCTTCTAAAGTTATGTGTAGTCTAAAAAAAAAAAAAAAACTGGTACTCGATGACGACTATGTTTGACATCACAGTTTGAGGCTGTTTGCAACGTGGTCGAGCTATTAGGTGATTTACGCGCTCCCATAGAAGGTAGTTTCTTTTTAACATGCCAAAGTTAAGATGGTACGGGCATGCGTATCGCCACTTCAATCGTTTTCCGCATGCCAGACAGAAAAATTAAGTACCAAACGTGCCTTCTCATCCCGTTCAGGTGGTCGAATTTGGGGAGGCCGACGTCACGCGTTTCACGGGTGCCACGATTGCCCTCAACTGGCTTGGCCGTATTTTGACCACGGAGCTGCTGCGCCAGTACAAGGAGTACATCGTCATCACCATCGAGACCAAGGCGAAGTCATTCATCGATTCAGTGCTCGAGAACATTAAGCTACCTTTTCGTAGCAAGTTCCTAGAGATCACGAACCACGCTCGCAAAGCGCACAGGGAACGGCGAATTATCCGTCGGAAACATTAAATTGCTATTTTGGAGCGCAGCTCTTAGGTGCCCGTTCCTGCGGCGAGTGCCGAACGAACACAGCGAAGGATGAAAGAGCGAACACAGAACACCTGTACAAACTTGGAGCGAACGCAGAGCGCAGCGGGGGATAAAACACGCGAGGAGGAAAGCGGAGGAGGAGGAGGGTTTGGCCAAATCGTGAGAAAAGCGTAGTGCGGCGACGATGGCTACGCGATGGAGCGAGATTAGCGCGCGTCGTCTGGGAGGTATGCCTGCGGTGGCTGCTGTGAATCGCGCGCGTGCGTCACCCACGCACTGCCTCTCGCGATCTCCACATTATCGAGGCAGTCGCGCCACACTCTCGCTCCGTTTGCAGCGTGCCGTACGAGACAGATTGTCCGCGCTAGACAACATATCGTGAAATGAAAACACATATACAGCTGCGCTCAAATTTCCCATTAAGGAATATCGTATCGTCGGTGAACTTTTTGTGCTGGCAATGTCTCGGCAAGGTTGTCGCTGTGTCGATGATTGTTTTTGCTGTGGCTCAGCAAGAATCGTCGTTCTTGGCACTGACGCTCTACACTGTGTTCTGAAGATATCCAAACGTACGAACGGTCAGTGCCCAGCGAATGTCTCATGAATTTATTTAATGCGACGGCCTTCGAGAGCCCCAAGCAGGTTGATGCGCCCCTGTTATGCCCGATAGACACGCTGCAATGTCGCTCACTTAACGTGAAGGCGAATGGCCACGATTCCATTTGTTAGTTAGTGGAATTTATGGCTTTTCACACTTAGACTAGTTTAAAGAAAATAACTTAGCAATCAAAAGCGGCTTTAGGCCGGTGCAGAAGGAGGCCATTTGACGCATCCTCTTCGACCGATCTTAGCGTTCGGATATTGTTCTGACGCACAGCATACTCGTAATGCAACCTCAGAAATTCTGGACATCGCCATTAGTTCGTAGCTTTTACACCACGTGGAGTACTAACCTTCAAGATTCAATATTCGCGCGATGACACACACTGTGTACTGCACGAAAACAGAGCATACATAACATAGGCAGAGAGTTTTCATTCTCCCGGGTGGCGGGGGCCCGACCACCTTTCTGGACCCCACAGACATACATACATACGTACATCCACATTATGCGTACACACACACACACACACACACACACACACACAAATATATATATATATATATATATATATATATATATATATATATATATATATATATATATATATATATATATATATATATTGATCGACTCTGTAGGCTTTTTTTCATGGTCAAGAAAGCACGCAAGGCAATTTCAAGCGTGGTGAACATACAGCACCGTATTCATTCTTTAGGCAAAGGCTATCCATACTTTTAGAAGTAATTTTTATTTGGCTACCTCCTTCGCCTTAAAAATATAATAACCTTTGTCCTGTGCATATATTTAAACATATTGCGTATGTGCATAGTGTTTACAGTGCATATTTAAAACAATGTTGAAGTGAGAAAATATGGATGAGGCAGCCGTCTCTAATGCTTCTAATGCGCGTGTCCTCCTATTGTCAGGATTTGCAGAAAAAAAAGCGAAAGTATAAATTAAAAGCCGTGCACGTCCGCGCCAACAATGATGCAGTAAGCTATTAGCCCCAGTAAGATTTCAAGTGAAAAGGTTGAGGAAAGTAAACAAAAAACCTCAAATGGATGTGGGTGACAAAGCTCTGGTAATGGCACTTTAGGTGTGTGTGTGTGTGTCATGGCGGGGAGGGGGGGGGGGGTCAGTCCCTCCCGGAAAACTCCGTAGGAGGCTCGGGCCCCGGAGGCCCCCCATAGTAGGCGCCTATGACATATAATAAAGACAAAACAGGACGACGCCAACATCTTTCAGCGCCGAGTGCGAACGGGGAATGGTTGATTTGATAATCGCCGTGCGCAGAAGGCGAATGGCCAGCAAGTCGACTGTGAATCAGCAGTTTTGCTGCAATTGATAAGCGTTTAGAGGCTGAGTCGCGCTTCGAGAAAGCGGGTGCAGAATCTCGAAAAAGTGGCCTGCCCGCGCTCCTTTCGGCGTTTCGCGGCGATTTGTAGTAGATTTATGCTTTTGTGGCATTTTTCACATACAGTTTCTTACAACATACTAGAGGGAATTCTGGCGCTGCAGTTCTTCACTCACCATGGGAATGATGGGAAGTACATGGATTTGTCTGATCTTCGTGCTTGTGGAATCAGACGTTCATGTAGCTTTGTTTATTGCGCTTTATATGCCTTCATTGTCGTAAATTTCAGAGTAATCTATGCTCTTCGAAGTGCAGAAGACGCTGCGAACAGGTACAATTGCTACTAATTGCAACGATTGAGCTTGTCGAGGTGGCCAAATAGAAATGCGCCAAGCATCTCAAGGCATTAGCAAGCCCGCGATAAATTCATAAGGACGTTTCACATCGCTTATCGATGCATGCGTGCATGCGTCCGTGGCGTGATGGTTTCAATATCGTGGCTTCTGTGCTAGATGTCCTATTTTCGAATCCTGCCGTCGGACAATTTTCATAATGTTTACTGATTTATTATGCAGTACATTGTCAAAAATGACGAGCTTACAAAGTCACGAAGCCGCTGGAGAAAGTTTAGGAAAATCCATGTACTTCCCATAACTCCCATGCTGGGTCAACCGCCCCCATTGCAGCTACCGTAGACACTAGCGCCAAAGTTCCCTCTAGTAATTATTGTACGAAACTGTACGATTTTTCACCTTCTTAAAAATATATGTACAAGTCCTACGACCGAAATAATAACTCCTTGCGCCTTCGGAAACCCTGATGCGCAAGAATAAATTCACTGATCTGCGAGCCAAATGTGACGGCGAATGTAATTTTCGAGTTTATAAAACGCACCTGACAGTCTTAAGCTGTAAGCTGTCGTTGGCACGCTCCTTGAGCGTTATATACATGTGACTGCCTCCGTCTGATTTCACGTTCCATCTGCTGAAAATGGAGGCAGCATAAAAATTTGTGGCACTAAAGCGTTGTACTTCCAGAACTGCATTGCTTTTCTGCCCGTCATCCGTAACAGAAACCGCGACGCCATAGGAGCCTCTAAATCAATAAAAAGTGAAGTTATCCGCGTTCTTTATTGATTGAGGTACTGCAGTGTCTCCATCTCAAATTTGCGCCAGTTTCGTTTCTTCTACTTAATCCATGACAACGCTGGTCTATCGTTCCCGCTGAGCAACAACGACTGACCATTTCCGTGACCGTGTAAAAACGAGTGTGACAACCATAGTAATAACTACTACTACTACCACTAACGCTATTGTTCTTAATATTATTATTATTAGGAAGAATAACAATGAGAGCTCAGATCCAACGCAGTGTCCGAGCATAAATGATGCGAATGCTCTTTTGTGTTTATATAAAAGTGTTCGTGTGTTCAATATGTAGCATGGCTGTCTATTTGATGCAGATTGACAGTGGAATCGACATTCTTTGGCTTACGTATCGTGATTTGTTTTTCACTTACCATAAGCTAAATTTACAGCCTCAAATTTCCCAGGCGAACTAGATTGGACTCCGGGCTTGGGCTTACGTATACTAAGGGATAGGGACCCTGTGTATGCTATCGCTCGGTCTTTCTTTTGAGAAGCCAACCAGGCGGAAACAACACCGGCGTATACCGCTTGCTTCAGCTCTTATGCCATCGGTATCGGCAAAGGCCGGTTCCCACCGTAGCAGCAGTAGCGCATGCTTTCTAACCACTTTTGACCCTTCGGCCGGGGCCGCGGTCTCACTTAATCGTATGCACTGGAGCATTATATCCGCTCACCCTCGTCGCCGCGTCTCTGAGCGTCGCTGAGCATGACGCGCACCGAGTGCCGTCATGCACTCATCTCTGAGTGCCGCGCACCGAGGCTGCACGAATCGCTCTGAAAGCGGGAAAGCAGTTTTTTTTTAAAACGTCTTTATTTCTGCATCTAATAGGCGAAGCCTTGCAGCAGAAAAGGGGTGCTCTATGGGGTAGGGGGAAAGCTGTTTACGTCGTACAAACGGAACGTTATCGTGTACAGCAGTTATTGCGTATGGGCCGCGACAGGGCAATCGCTTTAAAACCCACGTCGCCTCTATATACCCGCCATATTAACCTTCACTGTAATTGCGTTCACAACGTTAAAATCCGTTTTGGCTACGTTATAGTGCACAGCTATCGCTTTAAAATCAACCGTCCTTTAAATTTTCGGCGCCAACCTCCGTCATATCCAATTACCCTCGCATTGCAACGGTAGCCCCCACTGAGTTTCGCTACCCTTCGCAGGAGCAACAGCATAGCAATATACTCATACGATGGCGGCAGCTATCACTTTGAAAGTTTAATAAGTTTGCGGCACAGATTTCCGCCAGAAATTATTTTCTTAGCATAAACCATAAGCGCTACTTATGTCACGTCACGTCGGCTCAACTTTCACCGCGGCTTCACCAAATCCAAATAAAACCATAAGCGTAAGAAACACCACCAACCATCACGAAACCGCGGGTAACAGACAAATAGAGCTATTCACTTTAAAAGCTTTTGCATTCAGAATTAAGCATGCACACGGAATAAACAAAGCGCGTGGCATAAAGCAAAACCTAGACGATAGAAACGATACGGTGTGCGTTCCCCGCCACGTCCCAGTTGCACCCCCACCGCCCGTAGTTCGGCCGGCCGCATGCTGCAGCCTGCACTGTCATTGCTTGAAGCGGCTGCTGCGTCACGGTGCGAGGTGTTTTTTTTTCCTCGCAAGAAATTTAAGTAGTTCCTGCGCGCGCGATTAGCGCCTTCTTCCTTCCCTCTTAACTACCATGCATGATTAGCAACATCTAGGTGGTGTTATTAGGAGTGCTTCCACCGCCACGCCTGAAACGAAATGGCAGAACTTTGCTAGCAACCATACGTTTGGCTCAATTCTGCGAAGCAAAACAGGTGCACCACTGAGGGCGAGTTGTCAGAGGCACTTGGTTTCGCTTATGCAAACTACAGGTTGTTCTGCCCAAATTAATTTAAACGCCAGCCGATTTATTCCCAGCGCCTGTGACTTTAATCCAAGCCGAACTCCTTCAAGAAACTTCGAATTCCGATGCAAGCAAAATTTTGTGAGAATGTTAGGAGTTCAGTAGAAAACACTGAAGTACATGTAATCACTAGTTGTCACCAGTATTAGGCCATGATTGCTATATATTAAGAAAGAGCAAGCTTAATGAAACTGATTCACAGACATGACAGTGAATAAATGAAGACTATCACTGTGTTGCGACACCACGTACCTGAGCACATGAGGGTTGTATCCTCCCGCGTTTAATCGTGCGTGGCTTAACTGTGTCCGGGAAAAAAAGATCCTGGGGGTTGAGCCAATGCTGAGTGTTTGGACCTTCAAAGCCCCTCGGCAGAGGCAACACACACCTTTGGCCTCGGCTTCACGTAGACGGCACCCCCGGACTGACCCACGCGGGGGAAATCAGTAGTTCCCTTGTCCAACCTTCTCCAACCTCTCTCTCCAACCCTCGTCTTTCTCTCTCACTTACAATCCTTCCTGTATTCACTTCTTTTTGCTTACGATCTTCCTGGAAGCAAGGGTTAACCTTGTGTGGACAACCATGCAACCTTGGCTGTATATATTCGGTTATAGCGGAAATATGCAGTTGGCGTCCGCAGGACTTGTATTTTATAAGACCTGCGGCGTTCCCATGTTGGGCTCCATGGTGGATGGCTCGCGTTACTGCCAATATCCCCATTTTATTTGTGGCTACCTCCTTCCCCAAACTCCCTGATCGCCCTCATAAACGAGGACGCACCGAAGAAGTATTTAAATTTTTTGGTCGAAACACTGAAAACTTCCCCCGCTATTTATTCACTCTGAGAAACCAGGAAAGACAACGAGAATGATCTCGGCTTTTCTCGTTTCAAAATGTCGAACCGATACTACTGGCCCAGGCTATAACACAACGAAACTGGCAAGTGCCGGCCTCCTCTTGGAACTTCATCACAAAAAGCACTACGAAAGACTACTTAACGTAGTGTCTTTCGGGGACATGTTTCAAAGACCCCACACAGCACCATGAACACCATCCGCGCTGTGATTTCCAATGAAGTTTTGATGGAGATGAGCGAAACTGAATTTCTGGAAGAATGGAAAGAACAAAATGTTATCAACGTAAAACGAATCAAAATGAGGCGTGATGGGAAATTAATCGACACTATTAGCACCTAATTCTCACATTCGGTTCCAGTGTGCTGCCAGAAACCATCGAGGCATGTTACACTAAAATCCGAGTAAGGCCGTACATTCCCAACCCTCTCCGCTGCTTCAAATGCCAAAGATTCGGCCGCAGTTCCCAGAACTGCTGAGGCAGACTGACCTGTGCTAAATGCAGTGCACACGGACACCCAGCTGAATCTGTCGAAAACGCTCTACACTGTGTAAACTGTGACGGCCAGCACTCCGCGTACTCGCGGTCCTGCCCATCCTGGAAAATAAAGTAATCGTGACAATTAAGGTAAAAGAGAACCTATCGTTCAAGGTAGCATGGAGGCGGGTGTCTTACCTGCCAAATAACAGCTTTGCCGAAGTGGCGCGTCAGGGGTCAGCGCCACAACGGCTTCCGGCAGCTGTTCCGCCCACGCGTAGTGAGCCGGCGGCAACGCCGTCCACCCCCTTGGAGGCTGCAGCCAGCGCTGTGCCGCCATCCAAGAAGGGGCCATCGACTTCAAGGCTGGTGGCCTCCAGGGTTTTGTATCCTGAGGCGAGGCCCTCAGTTGAGGGCCTCGCCTCAGGATACAAAACCCTGGCAAACAAACCGCTCAAAAGAGCGGGTGCCCAGCGCCACGGAAGAGGCGATGGACACAATTTCCAGCCAAGTGGGGCCTCCAGCGCCTAAGGAGCGGCGGGATTCTCTGGACCGCTCCATAAAATAAATTCTCGCGTCACAGGCCCTGGAAAGGGCCCATGAGCTAATCTTCGTTTCTTCAATACACAGCACATACATTTTTGACATAATGGAGACGCAAATACTACAATGGGATGTTAGCGGACTTCTTCATAACCTCGGCGACATTACAGAACTCCTACACAAACATAATCCAAAGTTGCTGTGTTTTCAGGAGACACATCTAAAATCTACACAAGCATTCTCCAGCAATATGCCATTTCCCTGAAAGACCCAGACGACGCTGCTGCATCATCCGGTGGTGTAGCAATAGTTGCCGACAAGTCTGTAGCTTGTCACCATGTAGACCTTCAGATGCCCCTTGAGGCAGTGTCAGTTCGGACAATTCTTTTCAGTAGATTGGTAACCGTGTGTTCCATTTATATACCCCCGAGTCACCGTCTCGAAAAAACTGAGTGTTATAACCTCATCGATCAGCTTCCCGAGCCTTATACGTACTCGTGGGAGCTAGATGTTAACGCTGACAACACGATGTGGGGAGACTCACGATGCGACGCGAGACGTCGATTCATAGAGAACTTCTTAGTAAAACCAGTGCATGCCTGTTCATTAAAAACGAACTAACTTATTACAATATGTTGCGCAATTCTTATTCTTCTATAGACATATCGATTGGTTCGGCAGATGTTCTCCCATACTTAGAGTGGAGCGTTATTAAACATCCTTGCGGAAGTGACCACTTCCCTGTAATTTTAAACTTAATTCAACAACATGAATGTCCTCCACATGCGCCTCGGTGGGAGCTAACCTCCGCCGACTGGGATCATTTTAAGGAATCGACTTACTTATCACGGCATTTTATCACATATGTTAGTATTAACGACGCCGTAGCGTATTTTACCGCCTTTATCATCGAGGCAGCAAAGAAATTCATCCCACAATCAAGCGGTAGCTCATCCAAAAGACGAGTTCCGCGGTGGAATGATGAGTGCAAGGAGGCTCGAAAAAAAAAAAAAACAAAGCGTGGGGCATACTTCGCCGCGATCCCCAACTGCAGAACATTTGATCGAACTTAAAAACATTAAATCACAGGGACGGCGAACGCGACAGAAAGCTAGGAGGACAAGCTGGGAGAGATTTTTGTCCGACATTAATTCACACACATACAGGAGGCAGAAGTATGGAACGGGCGAAGGAGGCTTAACGGACAATAAATTCATCCATTGCCCCTAAGAAGGGAACAAGTTGGAAGAGCAAGCCGACGCTCTTGGTGAACACTTCGAGCGCGCGTCTAGCTCTAACTTTCTGAGATATAAAGCCAAAGAACTTAAGCCACTGAGCCGGAACTGTAGCCCAAACGATCCTTATAACCATCCTTTTAACATTGCCGAACTTAAAGCGTCCGTATCAACATGTCAGAGCTCTGCACCGGGCCCCGACAGAATCACGTACGATATGTTTAAGCATCTGCACTCCGGCACGCAAATCACACTACTCACACTTTTCAATACTATCTGGACTGCTGGGTATCTTCCATCTAAATGGAAAGAGACTATTGTCATCCCAGTTTTGAAGCACGGTAATGATACTTCATTGCTGACTAGCTACCGTCCTATAGCGCTTACGAGCTGCCTGAGTAAGCGTTTTGAGAAAATGATCAATCGTCGTCTCATACATTTCCTAGAGTCCAACAAAATGTTTGACCCATTTCAATGTGGCTTTAGGGAAGGCCGATCTACAACCGACCATCTCGTGCGCATCGAACCAAACATCCGTGATGTATTTGCGCACAAACAGCACTTCTTGTCTATATTCCTCGATATATGGCAAAGGCGTACGGCACGACATGGTGGTATGGTATATTACGAGACCTGTCGCACATGGACATTCGAGGAAATATGCTTAACATTATATAAAGCTACCTGTCCAACCGTACTTTCCGAGTCAGAATCGGCAATATATTGTCCCGTCCGTTTATACAAGAAACTGGTGTACCTCAAAAAGGCGTGCTCAGCTGCACGCTCTTCATTGTTAAGATGACCTCGCTCCGTGCATAGTTACCTCCAGCAATTATGTATTCTGTCTATGCAGACGATGTAAAATTAGGCTTCAAATCCTGTAACTTCGCAGTTTGTGAACGACAGGTACAGCAAAGCCTAAACAAAGAGTCTAAATGGGCAGGAAAAAACGGATTTCAACTTACCCCCCCAAAAAGTTTTAGTGTTCTTTTCGCAAGAAAACGAGGACTATTTTTAGATCCCAGTACAGAAGTGCCTGGGAAACGAATACCTGTGCACAAGAAGAAGATTTAGGCATCGTGCTTGACATGAAATTGACCTTTATTGCACAAATCAAATATCTCAAGGCGAAATGCCTAAGGACAATGAACTTATTGAAAATTATGTCTTATACAACATGGGAAGTGACAGGAAGTGCTTGTTAAACCTCTACAGAAACCTCGTTCCATCGCATTTGGATTACGGTTCCACGGTATATCACTGCCACGCCGAGCGCACTTAAGACGCTGGATCCCGTCCACCATCTGTGTAACCGCCTGGTCACAGGCGTCTTCAGAACAAGTCATATTGAGAGTCTATACGTTGAATCGGGTGAGTTGTTCCTTCACCTGCAAAGAACATATAGCAGTTTCACATATTTCCTCAAAGTACAGTCTAACCCTCGACATGCTTGCTATAGACGTGTTAACGATATGACGTGTGCTGCACTATTCCGTAATCGAGCCTCAGTGAGAGAGAGCCTTTTTCAATGCGGGTCAGAAGATTTAGTGATGAACTGGGTGTCCCAATCCTCGAACATTACCTAATGGCGCCAGTAAAGCTGTTACCGCCGTTGCAATTGCAAATCGTTGAATGCGACACATAATTTGTAGGTGTTACAAAACACGCTTCAGTCGAAGTACACCAGCCCAGAATTTTATACAGATGCGTCAAAGTCACAAGCCGGCGTCTCTTACTCGGCTGTCGGACCAGCGTTTTCGGAATCTGACTTTCTACATCCGAAAACTAGTATCTTCACGGCAGAGGCCAATGCAATACCGTCGGCTACTAAACACATTAAGAAAGCAAAGCTCCCAAAGGCCATTGTATTCACAGATTCCTTGAGTGTCGTTAAAACTTTACAGTTGTTACGAAAACAGAAAGATGCTGTAATAAGTGACCTCTATTCATTGCTCTACAATACGTATGCGTCTAACCAACAGGTTGTCATATGTTGGGTTCTTGGGCACAGTTGTATAGAGGGTAATAAGCTTGCAGATAAAATGGCAACGTCTACAGCAGCAAAATCTAAATATCCGTCCATATATATCTGTTCCTACCACAGACTTGAAGCCATTCCTACACAAAATACTTAGGAGCTATTGGCAACACTTGTGGGATGAGCAAAGATTCAATAAGCTCCACGTAATTAAGCCACTTTTAGGCAACTGGCCATCATTAACAAAGTCACAACGGTCTGAAGTTCTCTTCTGCCGCCTCAGAATGGGGCATACATATGGTACCAATTCATTCCTTTTAAATGGCGTTGAACGTCCATACTGTGGTAGGTGTGACGAAAGGCTGGCCGTACTCCACGTCTTGCTGGAGTGCCGGGAAGTAGAAGCAGAGCGAAGAAGGCACTTTGGCATACAAACAACATATCCCCTTACATCCAACACTGTTTCTTGGCCCAGAAACCCTGTTTGAAACCAAGGCAGTGCTTAACTTCTTACATGATGTTGTGCTGCATGTTATTAGCCCGATAGATTCGTAGCCCTCCCTCTATCTAGAGGGTATTGCTGCGAGCGCACTGCTTTGCAGAGTACGTGCCTCCAGACCCTTATGCTCAAGGGTCTTAGTGAGGCGGTATAGTGCTAGTGGAATCAACACATTTTTGTCGTGTTTTTCATTTTAGAATCTATTTTATGGTCATCGCTCACATCACTTGTCCTTGACATTACTTTAATACTTGTATATTTTATGTACCTTACGGAGAATATTTTAGGCCTCCATACAGCCTCGATACACCTGACAGTTGTCATTCACCGCATCATCGACTTTCCCACACTATTTCTTGGCGCACTTTGGCAATCCCTGGCCCCTGCGCAAAAAAAAAAAAAAAAACTCTACACATCATCATCGTCATCATCATCAAGGCTACAACTGTATACTAAATAGAGTGATTCGCGATCACTAGAGACTCAATCCTACTGTCTTAGTTATAATATTCAAATTACTGTTTTTATGACGTTTCATTTGATATCCATGACGCTATACTGCTTAAATGTACGAGCACATTGAACGGAACGTACCTCTAGTGATCACTAATGACTCGGCACCATCAGTTAACAATGGTAACTAAAATACTCATGCAATCACTTTTTGGTTGATACCGATGACGACTTGCACGAATCAAGGTTACCATTGTTATACTATACAAAGTCATATGTGATCACTAGTGACTCAGTCCTACCATCTCCTAGTTAATATATTTGAATCATCGTTTGTATTACTTATTTGACATCCATTACGCTCATTTTGTATAAGATACGAGAACATCATAATGAGCGTATCTCTAGTGACCACCAATAACCGGGCGTGATCGGTCAGCAGCGGAAACCTAAGTCATTTAATTACTTTTAGATTGATATCAATAACGACGTATATGAATGAAGGCTACCACTGTCAAGCTAAATGAAGTAATTCGCGATCACTAGTAGCTCAGTCCTACTACACCTAGTAATAATCGATTAGCCACTGTTTGAATGACTTGGCAACCTCAATTAGCAAGAGTATTTTAAAATGCTCATTCAAATACAGTGAGAATGACAGCAATGACGGAGTGCACGAATAAAAACTACGTTGTACAAGTTAAATAAATTATTTATGACTGCTGGCTTCATCATGCCAGTTCCCAGCCGGTCTCATTATTGAATCACTGATATTTAATGATATTTGATTTGATATCCATGACATTAATGATGTGTAAAACAGAGAAAACTTAGCATAGTATGTCAGTAACTTGCGATCACTAATATATTCCTAATGACCTAATAATTAGCTTATTCTGTAATGGGCTAATTTCTAATTAATTCAGTATAAGACTTATTAGTTTCGTGAGTTAATATGGAACATAATGTTTATTTTTCTAAATATCAAATAAAACATTTTACCATGCACGGAAATTGAAAACAAAAGCCGCGCGCAGCCTGCTTAATACGTGGGTGCCACTCCATAAAGCCATTGGGTAGGCTGCTTCTTGCAGAATGTGACAACGTGATCTTTCCTTATACGAGTCCGTGAGTTTTACCATGATCGACGAGCCCTTTCCTGTCGCTTCAACGACGGACAAATTTCTTGCCCCTGTAGTGCTGCTTTTCCGCATAGTAGCTGAACAAAAGCGCCCCGGGAAAAAAAGTCAGGCAGTGGAATAAAACCAAACTGGGCCTACATATAGAAGGAGCCATAGAGTATATGCCACTAGAGTGCAATCAGCGGATGAATTCTAGCCGCCTTGCAATCAGCATTTTAAAGATGACCTCATGCATATTAAACGGGTCTACAAAAGCGTCCCAGGAAAAGAATCCTGCCAGTGGAATTCAACCAAACACGACATATAGCGCGATACCGTTGTCGGAATTGTCTAAAGTGCAATTTGCCAAAACGAGGCATCCCTCAGCAGTCAATTAAAAAAAAAGAAAAAAGAAAACTTCCCGTAGAGTTACGCCGACCGCATCGCCGCAGGGTCGGTTTCGCCGCAGTATTCGATGTCCCGGATTTCTAGACTTGGAAAAAGTTGCCGGTTCGCCCGAAAGGCGAAGCATCGATTGTGATAGCAAATTATTCGACAGCTTTGTGAAGTAAGAATATTAGTTTTATCGGCCGTATAAACTTTTAAACATTAGCTTACCAAATAAACAAGCGTGGTTTACTAAATAAACAAGCATAAACAACCTACAACCTGCGCATTACGCGTGCGTCGCACTACCACTTGTGCTACGGCGACGGCTATTCATCCGGCCATCATCCGTCTTTTCGTTTTTTTTTACCATTGGCGCATCTATTGTATGACTTTTTTTGACGATCAGATCAAGCGAATAAGTTTTTGTGTTTTACGCATAACGACGAATCTATATTTATTTCAAATTATATAGAAAGTTTTCGCTTTTTTCTATCGCCCTTGGAAAATCTTCAAACCGAGGATGCAGTATTTTTATTATATCAGTCCATCGTGCATTGATTGCAATTTGGCCGGAGTGGTAGTATGGAACAATAAAGCATTTGAAACTATCAATGTTCATGTAACAAAGATTACGACGAACACAGGTGAGTGATGCTCAGAGTTGGACAAAATGTACGTAAGCGGTTCCTGCTTAAAAAAGCAACACAATTAGAAGTTTAAAGAGAAAACGCGATTAGTTGTCGCACGTGGCATATTAGAGCCTTTTTTTCCGCTTCCGTTAAGCAAAGATGTATGGGGAAGTATGGTCGCTTTCCTCTTCTCGAATCCGCCCCCCACCCGCTTCACCGGCGTCCCTTAGAGCTTCTTTGCAGGATATGTCAACGCAGAGATATTAGGCGAGACAAGCACTGCTGAAACTAGAGTGCGTGTCACGGTTGGCTAGGATATCTAACCAACTTTCCAGCTCTGATTAGCATTCGTAACGTGTGAAGGTGTTCAGTTTACACACCAGTAATATTTTAATATATCGATGTCTAAAGAATACCACAAAACGCTCTTAATTACCCCCCATCGTCCTACCCTAAGTATGAATAACAAATAAAATAATAAACAACTGCTAAAATGTAGAAGTTAATTTGGCTCAAATATTCTATCTGTCATGACAATCCGCACCCACGCAGTGTATTTTTGCATAGAAAGAAATTACAATTCGCGTCAAAGCTTTTGCCCAAAGGGAGCGCTTTTCTTCTTGGTAGTAACTTGCAAGCAGCAAATAGTTGTGAGGCATGTTTGACGTCGCACCATTTTGGTAACTTGATGCTACCACATGCATCATGCAGCCAGTTATTCCTGCAGATGGCCGCGGAGAGTGCGGTTTATGAGCTATAAATTTTGTGTACAGGATAAGAAGAAGAAGAAATCGCACATCGTTGAAGTCCTCTTCAGTGTCTAAAGTGTTGGCGTTATGGACATACCATAAAAAGGATGTAGGTCTGCTTCCTAGTGGCAAAGTTGTGGCGAGGATCGCAATTATAGAAACTGTAAAACCCACGAAAAAAGGTGCTCTCTTTTCATCGCAGCTCATTCTGCAGATTATTCATATTGCTCTGCAAAGGCAAGAGAAATTAAAATTCTTGAAATCGTCGAAAGCAGACGTTGCTCCCTTTGAGAAGCCATTGCTAAAATACAGGTGAGAACACAGGGACACGCTGGCGTCACAGTCCGTCAGCCGGCATCAATGGACACGTCACATTCAATTTCCATTGCTGATGCGGTCGAAAGGGCCATGCAAAAGGCTATGAAGCATCTTGCTTCAAAGCTTTGTGAGTACATAGCGCAAATGATTTCCAATCAAATGGCGCAGATTTTTTGCACATCCGCTACAAGTATAACTTCCCAGAATGCGAGCGTCCGCACTCATCAACTGAAAAAATATCGCCAATTATCACGCCCCAAGAGGCTCAAATTACAGGGCATGCATCCGTTGATCATAACCAGATTCAGTAAGAAGGCCTCAACACTCTTAAAAAAATGTACACCATTTGGGGCTTATCTTGCCACACAATAATAATCGTCATCTGTCTTGTCCTCATTTCCTTTCTTTAACGCTGCGAGCCATGTACTTCCAAGTCACGAACGGCATGCGCGTTATCAACGCGGCATAGCATTCTGGTCAAGAAAGTGGCGAGCGCAGCGTTTTCAAGAACGGGAACGCAAGCAAGGTAGATGATTATTGTTGTGAAACAAATATACGCCCCAAAGGGTGCAAATGTTTTAAGAGTGAATGATGACGCGCGAGACTCGGATGACATGGATCCCCGATTCCTCAAACGATCCAGATCCCATCTGCACAGGAAAACTAGCTCACTTATTCAGTCAAATACTAAGAAGTATATAAAAGACAGCCTTTCAAAAAAGGACGTTCCAAAAGAAAGCGCTAAAAGAAAGCACAAAGACAGTTGCTATGTCAATTTTTTCTCAACAATGTAGAGTCTCAAAATTCTCCATTGGAATTGCCTATCGAGCCACTCTGCAGCAACACATTTACTTGTTATACAGAAGTTACTTCCAAGCTGCCTTCCGTCGTCGGGGATCTCGCGCGCAGTCGGTGTTCCACCATAGACTGAAAGAACATGCAGTCTTGCCAGATTCACAAATAAATGCAGCTCTTTTTACAGAACTTCAACACTGCAAAAAGGCATAGCTTTGATATCCTTGCGCTCTGCAGAATGAGAAGCCAAAGCTGATGTTACGTCATTTTTAAATTTATTATATTTTACAAACGCCCAGACATGAGAGCTCAAGGATATTATGAGGCAAGCAATCTCAAAACATTATTGGGAGGTGGTCACTGTCAGTGGCACAGTCCAAGGCAGACCAGGATGAACTAGAAAGAAACGAACTTGCAAATGATAGGTTTAAGGCTGAGCGAGACTCTTCTCGAGTAAATGTAAGAATTCTGGTATAGGCACGAAAGATTATTATCAATTGCCCAATTCCACAGGCGTTTCCTGCATGAGTGTCAGTTTTAAATCTCCAGCACTTATGATCAGAATTAAAACCTCCAACCAAAATTGCATCGTTTCGGCATAAGTAATTGCGGAGTCCGAAAATAGGGGATCATGTATACCCGCAGGAAAGTATAAGTTTACTAAATAAAAACGCAAGCAATCTGGTAAGTTGATGTGCAAGGCAAGATTTCACCGTCAAAGTACATATGCTGATATGAAATGTTTTGAAAACTAATTTTTGTTGTAAAAAATGTTGCAGTTTCGCACTACAGGCGAAGCATCGATTGCGATAGCAAATTAGTAGACAGTTATACGCAGTAAGGATATATTAGTTTTATCGGCCGTATAAACTTGGGAACATGCGCTTACAAACTGAATTAACAAACATGGTGTCAGCGCGCACAGGCAAACATGAACACATCACACTCGATGACCACTGACACTCGCTGTCAAAACGCTGGCGTGAGCAAGCGCGGCAGCTGCAGCGAGCGAAGTGACCTTCGTGCTGTATATCGCTTCAACGCAAACAGCGGCGATAAAACAGCACGCACAAAGGTATGAGCCGTCTTCAAATCGCTTAAAGATACGGCGCGCGCAACCGCGCGCCGCCGCACAAAGTATGCAGTTACTGGTGAAGTAGAAGCCGCCTCACCGCCCTCCCCGCCCTTCCCTCCCTCCCGCGCTGCCTTACCATTTTCCTCCGTTTTGCGTGCGAGATTGAGCCGCGATCGTCATTTTCCCTTGCGCCCGATCGCGAAATACGCAATTGCTGCCGGAGCCCAATGTGCCCCCCTCCCTCCTTCCCTCCCTCCCATCCCCCCACGGCCTTTCGCGCGACGGACGACGGCGCGTTTGCTCTCCGCCTTCCTCCCTCGCGCGCGCCAGACTGAGCCTCGATCGTCGGCTCTTCTCGTGTGCTTTCACTCGTACACACAGCACACGGCGCACGGCGACGGCAAAGATGTGCCTGGAATGTCCATATAATTGCTATCGCGATAGATATAATACTAGTCCTCCGCCTCTTCATGGACGGTCCATGCGGAAAGGTAGCCCAGGTAGCACACAGTCTTCAACACGTCGTTATTAATGGATTCAACGTCTCAAACAGATATTTTACCAAACTCGACGCATTAAAAACGTCGCAAGCAGGATAGCTTAAAAATGACGGGTGAATACGTTTCGAAAACTTTTTCATAAGACTGGCCGTATCTGTTCAGTTAGCGTGCTGGGTTTTCGACGGCGCCGTTCTTGGCGGGAAATTCTCCATTGATCAAGCGGCACTCGTCGTGTCAATTGCTGCTGTATTCGCCCTGCATTAGCATCAGTTCGGCAAGGAAAAAGAAGCGTTTTGTGGTGTTGACCTCACGCCAGAAGAGACGAACGATAGAAAATGAAGTTGACACCGCAACAGGCCGCGAAGAAATGGTGCGCGAGTGCAGAAACATTGAAGCCGCTCTTTGTGACGCGAACAACGGCTCCATATCGACTTCGGAGGAGCGCTGCCAGTCAGTGAACCGTGCGGGTGTTAGTGGTGATTCTGACAGCGCATCCTCTATTTCAATAGCTTTCGCTTTTTCATAAACATTGTCATCATTCAATTGTTTCTGACGATTTCTTCCAGTCCCCTAGCTGCAGAAAATTTTTTTGTCATGACCACCGGTGCAAATGTGAAACGACCGATATGTCATTCTCATCGTTTTACAAATTCATTCATACCACGCACTGTCGTCGAATCGAACCACTTGCCATCGCACGTAGCTACTGATGGATGCACAGTAAAATTGAAAGAGCTGCTACACACTGAGCGCAGTGCCCGACCTAATTACTTTTTACAGGTTTTGTTTTCAGTTCCTTATACAAATAGATGCATTTTACCGACGGCATGTTATTTTTCTCCTGTTCCATTTCGCAAGCATTCTTATGCGGTGCATTTATAAGGCTTTTTCTACATTACGCATAAATAAAGGTATCGAGTTAAAGAGCGAGCATCACTTTTGATGGCATCGAAGGAATACATAGGTACAGTCGTTACAAGGAACGGTGCTCTTCAGAAAGTGTTGTGGTGAATTCTACTGTGAGCACAATGCATACAAAAGCAATGTACAGAAACCACTGTCGATGAATGTCAGTACAAGCGAATAGCCCGAACGAGCGAGTGAACGAAATAACGAGAGAGAGCGAGCGAAATATAGTTGGCAAGAGAGAAAAAAGAACGAACGAACGTCTTTCTTGCACATCAACAGTACTTACGACCAACCACTGACTTCTTGTCACCCATAGAAACAGCTGGAGACAGTAAGCTATTCGCGTTGATATTCATGGGTCTCAACGGTATGGGCTCGGCACGCTTGGGCGCATAGCTTGGTGTGATCACACCTGCTCAGACGCGCCGATCGTCTGACCACAACGATGCGGCACTGACGGCGTCCGAAATGAAAGGAGGAAATGAAATGCCTGGGAAATGCACAGTGGAAACTCCTAGCTCACTGGTCTTGTTTGAGACGGAGTAGCATATCGAGCAAGCAAGCCAGCAAGCGAAAGAACAACGGAAGAGAGGGCGTCGTCTGACTCTGCGCAACATGATTCACAGTCGATAAACACAAACGCACAATGCGCACGTCATACACGAGGCGCACACCACGTCACCACATAGTTGTTTTTTCATCCACTTCCATAGCCATTTACTTATGATTTCTTTAATTAAGTTAGTAGTTACAAGTAATTTCCCCTATGTTTTCCTTGGTGTCTTTGTTTGTTGGCTTCTCATGATATGATTAATAAAAATAGAGTCCCTTGGTTAACCCCCCTTTCTTCTCGTACAAAACGTGATACTACCTTAAGTACATAGCGGCTTTCAGTCTTGCTCCATTACAATGTCCCAACTGATCGTTCTCATTCAGTCCACTGGCATCAACACAGTGGCCCCTGCTGAAAGGGCGGGAGAGTATGTGGATATACATTAGGGCATATTCTCTCATCTACCTTAAAGGACGTCCTCCAAGTCGTTTAAGAAATGCAAGCAAATAGATTGCTAGCACAGGAAGGGTGAGTGAACGCAATTTACATTGTCATTACTTAGTTGAAATGCTTAGTATACTTAATGTGGTATCTACATATGTGCCTATTTCATTGACAGCCTGTCCAAAACAATTTCCGCAATACATTTTTATAGTTAGCATTGGTTATGTTTATTTTTATGACCTGGATACAGTGTTGCAGTGGCATATTTTGTACTCATGCCACTTTAATAAGTAATAAAATTTAGCATATCTTTCACATTGTAGCTTAAGTGTGCTTCTATGTATTTCACAACAAGCAGCAAAAATTTGAGCGTGAGGCCTGCCCACTTATCTGGCAAGCACACCGAGAGGGAACACATAAAATTCAGTGCTCTCAAGTGAAGAGTGAGCGCATACATGTGTCAGAGATGTTTTGTGGGCAAGTCGTTCTGGTGAAGCCACTGCATCTGCATTCAAAACATTTCAACTACCAGCGTAGTGCAAAATTTCGTGTCCACTTTGACGAAATAGAGCACCAGTTCAAATATCTGGCCATACCTGTCCAGGGCAGCAAGTGTGTCTACATTTAAAACATTTCAAGTACCAGCATGTACGGCAGTGGCATTGCTAGCGGGACTGTAGACTATATATGCAAAGTGATGCGCTCCCGAGCTGTTCATCAGTGGAACTCTACCTGGACTGTGTGCCAAATATTTTTGGATGTGAATGTGGGGGTGAACTGCTAGAGCATTTGCTCGGGCCTACATGTCTGAAAGCTTTTTGTCATTTAGAGTGCTTTTTACAGCGAAGCTCTTAGCCCCTACTTGGTTGGAATTTTTTGGATCCGTTACCTAAAATGTAGGCCTATTGGGGCGGCAGTGCAAGGCCAGAAGCGATGGCTCGTACCCCTGTAAGGCAGAGGCTTTAGCAAAGTGAAGCGCACTGTGCATACATTCTTTGGAATCACGGGCGCAGCATACAGAACAGCGCACCTTTCAATAAAGAACAAGCGCAAAACAAGCATCCGAGCCATATAACTGATGATAAGGTTCGCCTGGTAACCATGCGAAGCACGCAGCGCTCTCTGCATACGTTTCCCGATAGCGATTACTGCTACGCAAGCTGCCGCGGCGATGGCAGCTTGCGACGTGGGAAGTGACGTCCCTAGCCTTGCGTATATGGAATAACCAGCCTAGCACCTGATATCAGTGTTGTTGCAGCACTGCTACGGGTGGCGGCGTGCTGTCAAAATTACCATCACTGTAAAGCATTGCATACCCCCACAGTAGTTGTAGTGGTGGTATCAAACTGCTTCGCTGGACATCCACTTTCGTAGGGCCGGGATGGCGAGCCGATTTCATTTTTTTTTACTTTAGGAGATTGGAGATGTATGCAAAGTGTACTAATGTGTTCATGGGTTTGCAAACGATTCATTGCGCTCTTATGCCTGTTTTTGCGAGAGCGGTACATATGCGCCTTTTGTACAATGCTGTTTATATAAACCGATTCGTATTTATTATGACTATTGCTCCCTTGGTTACTGAAACGCAGCTTCCTGTATTCGGGTTAATTTCCAGGTTTATACAAGTTTCTAATGATGAGGCTTGCACATTCATTCCTCGTTTACTAGGGTACTAAGATTGTTTTAGTTATGTTGCGTTACTCAGTCTCATCGTATTCTGCATTACAGTGGTGCTCACCTGTTACGCAGATTTCCTTGTTTGAGTATTCTATAATATCTTTCACTTGATTGTTGTTTTTTAGTTTTATGGTTCTTTTATTCCGCTCAACATTACTATATTTGATGTACCGCGTACAGGCAATATTTTCAATTTTGACATGTTCCCGTTGTTTGGTTTTTATCACAAGATTGATTTTTGATGGTATGTGTCGTTATTTCTATTTGTGTTGTTTTCATGCTTCTATATTATTGGTAGCATTGTTTGTAGGCAGCTGCCATGCGATTCAATCTCGCATTTTCATTCTGCTTCTTGCAGTTGCAGTGACATCAATTTCTAAATTACTCTAGTCTGTTC
This sequence comes from Dermacentor albipictus, assembly GCF_038994185.2. Taxonomy (NCBI): domain Eukaryota; kingdom Metazoa; phylum Arthropoda; class Arachnida; order Ixodida; family Ixodidae; genus Dermacentor; species Dermacentor albipictus. Next base: position 200,780,132 of record NC_091821.1, on the reverse strand, counting down.
ATCTGATAACATGTGCTCTTTACTGTGCAAAATAAGAAACTTGAGCACACTTCGCGTTCTTGCTGTTCGTCATTCTATGTGTACTAACGAATTTCGTTTATACGTGTTCTAGTCATTGGTGATTAATTTCTAGTTCATTAAGAATTGTTTCTCGGAGTTTTAGTCATTCTTGATGTGCTTTTAATTCGATTTAATTTGCATATTGATATATTTTGCTCAAACCTAGCATAAGTAGTAATTTTGCAATAAAATATTGCTTTGTGATATGCTCATTTTATGCGCTCTTGGCACAAAAGCCCTCGCCTGGCCGATTGTCAAAACGCGCCCATTTCTTATCGGGTTGTCATTCCCATTTTGGTTGTAAACATCGCTGCTGCATACGAAAGGCGGCAGTGCGGATTCATTTTTGTGGATATGTTCCTTTTCAGGTGACTTGGTCGAGGATGCGTCTGCCTCTATAGCCAACAGTGCTTGACACTACGCCAGGTGTTCAGTATAGCACTAGACACCGACGCTTTGACTCATTTGAAAACAGCGAAAACGAGCTTCAGATTATCGTAAACCTTTCAAAACTACTTCTAGACCAGCTTTTTGATAACGTCTTAAAAGCGTTTAGAAATCATATATGAAGAGCCCTGGCAAAGAGATTACTTGTCTTTCCTAATCCTATTTAAAGACCAGCTTTTCGAGTACGTTTTGAAGAGCTGTTCTAGATCGTCTGAAAAAAGTAATTAAGCCAGACATTAACAGACATATACAACGTTTCAACAACGAAGTTGTCTTACTCGTGTCTTCTTTAAACCGTTTTCATCGTCTCGGATAAACGTATAAAAACGTTATGTATTTTTTTGTGCTACCTGGGCAGTAGTTACTTAAATGAAACGATTGATTAACTGAAAGCCAGGTTTCTTGTAATGCAATGATATCTGGAGAGCGCTGCAAAGACAGACGCAGTCCCCGCAACATTGATCTGACTATAAATTTCCCTTCACCATACTCAGACGCAAAGTTGCTAAAGCTAAATAAGATTTTGATACTGAACGCTATAATTTTCTTTCAGACCTTGGGAAGAAAAAAAGCGCTTTTTAAATATATGAGATCTCGCAAAAATTATTCCATATCACCAGTAAATATTGACTCTGTAGTTATGTCGTCGTGCGAGAAGTCAGAATCACTAGAACGCATTGTTAAGGGCCCAGAGTGTAGAACATCGTTATTATCTTGTAGCATGCCAAAACCAGCTCTTGCGACAGACTTTATGGAAGTAAATGTGCCAGAACTTGTGCAAGTGGTTCGATGTTTGCCTTCGTCAGCTCCTGATCAAATTACGGTAACTAAGATAGCATTTTATTCAAGTATCTCCTTGTGACATTCTAGACACTATATCTATTCCCTAAATAATGCCTGGATTCTTCACGATTGAAAAATTGCTAAAGTGATTCCGATACCTAAAAAACAAAGATCAGGTTATAACATAGAAAATATTAGGTCGATTTTCCTTACATCTCATATGGTCAAATTCATCGAGTGGGTCTTACGTTATATAATTACTATCTGGATGTCTGATTATTTTATGTTAAGTCCAAACCAAGTTGAATTTATACCAGATTTCTCGATTTGGTGTGCTCATGCTGATCTAGAGAGCCGAATTCAACTCGCTGAACAAATAAACTAATATGCTGTTACAGTGACGCTCGACATAGTGAAAGCAGCGATTTATGTACCCCCCCCTCCCCAAACCACCCCCGAGAGGATAATAACAACCCCCCAAAATTATTCTAGACCAATCCCCCCTCCCCTCTTACAGACAAGCACTCATTCATTCCGAAAAAGAAAACGTTATTATATGCACTGTGGTAATCCCTTTAATAAAGCTTTACTCTTTGCGGAGGTGGACGCTATGTGGCCCTAATTTGAGGGCCAATTTTGATGTTCAGCGCGCAGACCACAGCACGCAGATCACAGCATGCAGACGACTGTGCTACACTGCGACCTGCAGGGAGCGGGGAAACCTTGACGTCGCGGTAAACGCAAGACAGGCCCGTGTCTTTTCGCCTACGCAACTGCCGATGCTCAGAGTTGCGTTCCGTACTACAGTCATGGTTAATGGATATCTCGAGGCATCACTGTTGTCACGGGCATATGCCTGTGTTTGGCTGTACACGCTCCGTCGTGCTGGAGCTGCCTCTATTCGCCGCTATCAACACAACTAGATCTCTTGTGCCGATACCAGTGACACAAGCACCCGCGAGCTTCACTTTGTTCTGCATAAAAAAAAAAGAATATACTTTGTGCAATCAAATGAAAACTCTAAAAAAATTTAATTGTGGGGTTTTACGAGCCAAAACCACGATTTGATTATAAGGCACGGCTGAGTGAGTGACTCCAGAAATTTTGACCACCTAGGGTTCTTTAACGTGCACCTATACTAAGTATTGGGTGTTTTCGCCCCCACTGAAATGCGGCCGCCAGTGGCCGCCGACGGCCGTGACCGGGATTCGATCCCGCGACCTCGTTGCTTAGCAGCCCAACACCTTACCACTAAGAAATCACGGCGGGTCGAAAATTCTAAACGCTGTCCCTTATGTTATTGCAGTATTCAAACGTGGCAACAGAATGCCATAGGTGTTTCAATATAGTATTGAATTTATAATCCCACAAACCGAGGCACATATTTTGGCTTTCTATACAGCGTTCGTTCGTGCCCGCTCGTCTGTGCCCGCCTGTCTCCACCTTCGTTGTAGTATTTCTTGCGCAACATCAGCTCGACATGCACCAACAAGGACGAACTCTCTTGTAACATGTGGTTTAATTCTAGTTCATGGGCTGGCGAATGGTTCATGGGCATGGGGAAGAGGGTTACATTACTTAGACAAAAAAATTGAAATCCACAATCGGCAAGTTAACAAAAAAATCACTAATTAAATTTTAACTAATTACCTTATGGCACATATTTCAGTTTACAAATTCTAGCCAGGGAGTTCGCAAAGCACTTGGAACGAATTCTCAGGATGACACCAGTTTAGGGATATTAATTCCCGAACTTTGCGGAGTCAGTGAGTGAGTAAAGACTTTATTTGAAAACAAGGTATTGACGGATGACGTTAGGCAGCCACGAGCCCCTGGGCCCGGGCGGCTTCTTCAGCTCTCTTGACCTTGGCCTGCAGGTCAGGGTCGGAGCTGAGCAACACGGCCTCCCACTGCTCAATATTACTTATTTCGTGATTTGTGTGATTTTCTGCTGGGCACGACCACATAATATGGCGGAGAAATGTTTTTGCATTCCAGTTACTTTTGTGCTTCAGTGCATGCATAAAGGTACGTTTTGTTAAGTAAGTGTAATGACAGTGCATTTTTACTGCAAGTTTGAGGTTGCGTATCTCGTAGATGATGCCATCCCCACTGTTCTTTTCAAGTGGATATGCCTTCCAGTCTGCCTGCTCAGATCAGTGCTGCCGTTCACATTCATTCTGAGGACAAGCAACGAGTATATGTGCTCCACTGTCTCAGGTACTTTGAACGCATCACAGACTATGGAGTCCGCACGTCGGATGTGATGCAAATATTGTCTAGTTAACACAACGCCTATATCTATAGCCTGCCCCCCAGACGCAATACGCTGAATTTTTTTTTCAAACAAATCACAGGAAGATGGTGTGTATTTACAAATGAGGTTGCATAGTCGAGCCACAAGCGCAGGCAATGTACGTATGAAAAACTCCAAAAAAAGTGGCCAACCTGAACCGTAAACCGTTTTTTGCTTCTTTCGCTTTCGCTTCGGCATAAAAAAAAATCGAAACGTTCCGGTTCGACCAAAAATAATGTTTTTTTTTTCGAATTTCGGCTCAGTGCTGGCTAGATACCCTAGTATAAACTTAAAGCTAGTATTGTCGGGATATGGTGTTTTGTGCTACCACAAGAGGGCAGTGCAGGTAAAACCACAACTTACTGAGTCAATGTTTTTTTTCAATCTTGCGGCACCCCATTTTCAAGAGCTTTAAAACATTTTCGCTAATGCAACCTATTTTTGGTAACACTGAACGCACATTCGTAAAATAGCAGAACGAGTTCAAATTTGTAACTTTACGAGAAATTAGGGAGAATCGGCAGGTGCGTGCTTGAAAGGGAACTATAAATAATTCGGAGAGAAAATGCTTCATTAGGAGTGGTTTCCCAATAAGCACTACGCTCTAGAGGTACGAACTTCTACAGGGTGTTTCACATAGCTGGACCGAACCAAGGTAATATGTGCCGTCGCTTGGGGATAGAATATATATATATTTTTTGCATTCCGCCTAATTATATAATTAGATTCGCCTATCTCATCTCCCGCTTCTATCTACGTCACCTCTCGACTTGCACGTTAGTCGAAAGGTAAGCGCTGCAGTTTCTGCAATGCTTTTGAGGGGGGTCATGCTACACCCAGGGTGCTCCAGAGGGCATCGTGTACATGCCACGCGATGGAAAGGTCCGAACAAGTTTCTCATGTAGACTTTCTACCACGCTCCTGCCGTGTATATAGATGCGGGCAGAGGAGGAGGAGGAGGAGGAGGAGGAGGAGGAGGAGGAGGAGGAGGCGGTGGCAGCAGCAGCGCAGCAGGGGCACAAATGTCGAAGGAAACGCAAAGAAATCTCTGCGATATAAAAGCTTCGCTTTAAAAGAACGCACAGGAACACTGCGAGTGACTGCTTGATCAGGCGCTACCACTGCCTAGAGGCAAGATGCGGCGGGAGCGTTCGCGTCGTGCCCGTCAAATTTAGAACTGGCGCCCGCTATAGAGGGATCGCTTACTGGGAAAATGTCCATTGAACAATTTACATAATTGAGCTAATTAACTTTTTAATTTATTAGTTTACGGCCCATATTTCAATCTACGAATCGCAGCCGGCGAGATTGCAAGGCATATCGACTTGGAACGTCAACGTCAACGTCAACGTAGCTTCCCAACGTCAACATGAAGCTACTTAACAGGCAATCTGTGTCGATGTCACTGGAAGCCTTGGTGCCAAATGAAATATTGGACATTCGAGTGAACACCCGAAAAAATCTTCTGGCGGTTGATGTCCAGCATGCGGCTGCCTTGACCGCTCTACGCAGCGTAACGGACCTCGATGGCATTCAGGTGCGCTCTTACATCCCTCTGGGATCTGACGTAGTCACCGGCGTTATCTACGACGTAGACGTCGCCATCCTTAATAACGACTTGCCGATTCTTATCAAGCCAGCCAATGATGAGGTCATCGTTGATGTTAAGCGGCTAGGCAGTTCACGCTGCGTGAAAATAGCATTCAAGGGCAAACATATACCCTCGCATGTCAAGGTTGGACACTTCAGACATGCAGTGCGGCCTTTCATTGCGAAACCTCTCCAGTGCCGCAAATGCATGAAACTGGGACACGTGAGCAGCGTCTGCGAAAATCAGGCAGCATGCCCCCGCTGCGGAGAGCCCCACGCTGCAGATAAATGTGGCGCGACTGTGGTGAAGTGTTCAAACTGCGGAGGATCACATGAAGCTTCATCGAAGAAATGCCCACATATTAAGAAGGAAATGGCCATCTTGAAAGAGATGGCGAGAGATCATTCATCTCATCGCGAAGCCGCCGAAAAAATCAGGAAGCGACGTTCACGTCACCGGCGCTCCTCAAGACAGGCTTCTCAAGGAAGGCGCATGCCACTTCCTACAACACCACCTCCTCCTCCACCGCCTAGGCCAGACAATGTGGAAAGGACCGCGAAGAGCAAGTCCACTGAGAAGGCGACATCTGCCGAATCTTGGCCGGCTCTACCAAAACGACAACATTCACCAACAGAATCACAGCAAACTTTCGCTGGACAACCCGCGACGTCTACTGTCGGCGATGTGTGCGACCAAGACAGGCAGGTGGCTGATATGCTGCAATCGCTAATTAATACAATGCGCATTATACTGAATAAGCTGCAAACACCAGCAGCTCGAAGCGCTCTGCAAATACTGGATGCACTAAATCCAGTGCTTGCTAGCATCGTTTAAGCACCATGGCTCGACCAATAGTCCCCTTCCGCACTGAACTTAAAAGTGCGTCGATCTTTCAATGGAATGCCAGGGGTCTAAGGACCCGTATATCAGACTTTCGCCAATTCATTTTCACAAATCGCTTCCCCATACTGGTCATTTGCGAACCAAATACATCAACTCCACTCAGACTGTCCGGTTATGAATCTTTCGTCTCGTCCACATGCGGTGCGAGCACGAAAGTGATCATCTACATCCGCACGGACTTCACATATGTCGCTAACGCAATAGAGCCTCATGACGACAACCAATATGTCTGCCTAAATGTCCAAAAGAAGAATGTCGCATTTACACTAATTGGTGCCTACATATCCCCATCGGGTCACTTTGACGGCGAACGACTTAAGAAAATATTACTAATGAACAATGGTCCCTGGGTTATCACAGGTGACTTCAACGCGCATCACCAGCTATGGGGAAGCACTAAAATGGACTCCAAAGGCAGGAAGGAGCCTTGCCTCCTTTGCTGCCGACCATGATTTGTGCTGTGTAAATGACGGCAGCCCTACATTTCTGCGAGGCACGAGCTACAGTAGCTGCTTGGACTTGACTTTGGTGTCACGGCGCTTTGCCTCGAGCGTCCAATGGTTTACAGACGTAGAAACACATGGAAGCGACCATATTCCAACATACATAACGATTAGAGGAATTGAGCAACGCTCCTCTACTGTGTTGCGTACAGTTGATTGGACAAAATTTAAGAAGGATATGGATGACACTTGTCGGGAAGGCCTCTCACACACTATCGAAGAAACAATCGCAGAGGCATTGAAAACGTCCATGTGCTCGCTTACAAGGTCAACAAGGCGAACAGACTTGGACGTGGAACTGGATAGGCTGCGTGCGGCACGCCGACAGGCGGAGAGGAGGTATCGGCGCACGAAGTCCGTCTTGGATCTGAGGGCTTCACGACGCATACAAAAGAAAATCCAGCGTCGCATGGATAAATTGGAAGATAAGCGATGGAAAACATTCTGTCAGTCGCTTGATCCCCGAAAATCGCTCTCGTACATATGGAGAACGGTTAGGGGTCTTCGCTCATCTCCGCATCAAAGGAAGCCCTTCGCTGCTCTGGCCCTCTACCAACTTCGCTCGGAACTTCAATTGGCTGAAGAGTTCTGCGCACGGATTGCTGGGTCCGTGGCCATCATTACTGACGCAGCATTGAATGACATCCCTGAGGCACGTGTACCAGAAATCAACGTGCTCTTTTCACTCGAAGAGCTCGATGCTGCGTTGGCGACCTGCAGGCGTTCTTCGTCACCAGGACCTGATGGCATCACGTATGCTGCCCTATGCCACCTAGGACATGAGGCACGTGATGAGCTTCTCAACTACTACAATGAGTCTTGGCAGAACGGCGCCGTTCCTAAACAATGGAAATCGAGCCGCTTGATCCCCATTCTGAAACCTGGAAAGTCACCGCTTGAGATCTCATCATATCGTCCAATTGCGCTTTCGAGCTGCGTCGGCAAAGTGATGGAAAGAATGATTCTTGCCCGATTGGAATGGTACCTAGAACGCTTCAACATCTATCCGAACGCCATGACAGGCTTCCGTCGAGGTCGCACGTCCATAGACAACGTCATTGACATCGTAACATGGGTCCAAAATCAAAAAAGCCTCAAGCGCCTGTCTGCGGCACTTTTTCTGGATATAAAAGGAGCCTACGATAACGTCGCCCATGAGGCCATACTAAACTCACTTGAGGCTGTTGGAGTTGGTGGCCGGATGTATCAATGGATTCAAGACTATTTGACTGAAAGGCGTTTTTTCTTACAGACCGAAGACCGCCCAACTTCAGACCATTACATCTGCCGTGGTGTGCCGCAAGGTGGAGTGTTGAGCCCTATTTTGTTCAACCTCGTCCTGGTAGGACTAGCGGATTACCTACCGCAGACAGTACATGTCTCAATATACGCCGACGACATTTGCATCTGGGCCTCTGCGGTGACTCGCCCTCAGCTAAGAGCCAGGCTTCAGCGGGCGGCAACCATGACGGCTTCTTATCTCCGAGAACAAGGCCTCAGTGTGTCTACTGAGAAGTGCGCATTACTTGGTTTTACGCGGAAACAAATGTCATCGTATCCTGTTACCATCAATGGTCAAGCTGTATTCTATGTTAAGACACATCGCTTTCTGGGCGTCATCATTGACCGCAACCTCTCGTGGAGCCCTCACTGCGTCTATCTGAAGAAGAAGCTAGTTGCCATTGCTCAGGTCTTCAAATTTCTATGCGGGAAAAACTGGGGTACACCAGTCCATTCTATGTTGCAGCTGTACAGGGTTTTGTTTCTCGGACTCCTACGTTACAGCCTACCAGTGTTGTCAAATGCCTGCAAGACGAACTTTCACACCTTGGAGAGCATACAAGGTCAAGCCCTACGCACGTGTTTGGGGCTGCCTCGGTGCACGTCAACAGCAGCAACAATTGCCATCGCAGGAGACCATACAATCCAGACACATGTAGCTGTCGACTCTCTCAGAGCGCACATTCGCCATCTGTCAAGGATCCCCGACCACCATTTGGCCTCCCTACCAGCCGAGAGACCTCAAGCGACCTTTTCACGAGTGATTAACGCTCATCAAGAGTACATACCAGCAAGTTTTACACCGGCGGCGAAGCCTTCCTCCCCCCTGTGGTGCCTGCGACAGCCTCAAGTGAATTTTGATATTCCTGGAATTACAAAAAAGTCCAATCATCCATCGCCGGCTCTGAAGCAACTTACACTCCTATTACTGCACCAGACGTATCATGACCGCATACACATATATACCGATGGTTCAACCTCACCTACCAGCTCAACTGCCGCATTCGTCGTTCCAGCCAAGAACGTTACAGTTAAATTCAAACTGTCGCACATGACTACATCTACATCGGCAGAACTTGCAGCTCTCCATGCCGCTATGATGTACATCACCGAAGAGCCAACAGAGAAGTGGGTCGTATTTTGTGACTCTAAGGCAGCCCTTCATAGCATCAAGTCCGCGTTACGTCACAGAACTTACGAGCAAATGACATCTGAAATCAGGGAACTGCACCACCATGCTCTGGAAAGAGGACACCACATTGTATTTCAGTGGATTCCTGCTCACTGTGGCATCGTCGGCAACAACCTAGCTGACAAGGCTGCCCGGTGTGCCCACGAAGATACAAAGACGCGTCCAACACCTTTGGCGAGGTCGGACGCTGCCAGAGAACTTCGCCTACTTGCGCGCAAGAAGTCCCAAGATCTCTGGACATCTAGTGGCTTCAATTGCAGATTACGTCAACTGGACCCCACGCTACGGCTACAACTGCCACCTAGCCTTTCCCGCGGCGAAGCAACCTTGTTGTGTCGCTTGTGGTTTGGAGTGGCGGTCACGAACGCATACTCCTACCGTATGGGAATGGCCGAGAGCCCGATGTGCAACTCCTGTGGGTGCGAGGAGTCCATCGAGCACGTATTGTGTACCTGCCCTCGCTACGATGTCCAACGCCTCTCTCTGCGGGCAACTTTACACAGACTAGACTCGAGACCATTTACCGAGTCAAAGATACTCGGACCGTGGCCACAACCGTCACTGGCTCGAAAAGCGATTCGTGCACTAGTGCGGTACTTAAAGTGCACGGGCTTAAGAGACCGCTTATAGTGTCATTGTATAAGGTGTCCCTCCCACATGTACTCATTGCTGACTCTCTCCCTTTCTTCCTCTTTCTATTCCCCTTTCCCCCACCCCCAGTGTAGGGTAGCAAACCGGATGCTGTTCTGGTTGACCTCCCTGCCTTCACTACCCTTGCTTTCTCTCTCTCTCTCTCTCTCGACTTGGAACGAATTCTGAGGATGGCACCAGTTTCAAGATATGCGCCGTCAAACTTGCGGTAAAAATGCACCGCTGTTCCATGCACTTCTTTATTTTGAAGACGCTGTTACAGGCACTGAAGCACAAGAACGAATCAGAACGCCAATGAATTTCGTCAGACACATTGAAAATTAATATCTCGAAACTGCTGCAGTCCTGATAATTCGTTCCAATTGTATAGATACGCCTTGCGAACTTACCTACTGTAATTCGTAGATTCAAGTGCATGTCATAATGATATTAATAATAAAGGTAATTAACGCAATTATGTTACTCATTCAATAGGTCTGTTGATTTCTCGTAGAAGTAATGGGCCGCCTCATCGAGGAATTTAGCTCAAGGGTTGGAATAGTGCTATCTGTCGCAGGCAATTTTTGATAATTTGGTGCCGCTAAAAAAACAGCTGGTATATAACTCGAACGTGTGGCAACAGATAATGAAATCGACGACGGCCACTCGGAACAAATTCACACGGTTCAAGAGCGCGTAATATAATTTGCTGTAAAATTTAAACGTGACGTTTACAGTTCCATAACGCGGCAAGGAAACCATTTATCGCAATTCTGCACACTGTAAATAAAGTTGTTTCAAAATCATGTTAGCACTCCAATGGACGATATGTTCCTGGTCATAAAATGTGCATTTAAATTAAAGTAGCCATATACATATAATTTACATTTAGGTCTTGTTCGCCACCATATTCAGCACATAGAAACCAACGATTAACACTATAGCATGTATCGCGCGTTACACACATTTCACGGGGAATGGATGATATCGCATCTCGTATTCGATCCTTGAGGTCATTGATGTTGCAAACCTTCCTATGATACACACGCTCCTTGACCATCCCCCACAACCAAACATCACAAGGTGTCAAGTCCGGTGATTGTGGAGGCCAACGCAATGGTCCACCACGATCCATCTACGGGGAAGTGTTTGGTCAAGATAGGCACGAATGTGTGCATAATGCGGTGGTGCGCCATTTTGTTGGAAGAAGCCCAAATGTCGGATTTGTAAAGGAATTTCATCAATGGCATACTCCTGCAACATCGTTCAATACATGTTTGCAGTCACTGTATAGATATCAAAGAAGTAAGGCACAATTACTCCAGCGGCGGTCACAGCGCACCAAACATTCACCTTAGGGGAGTCACGTTCATGTCCCAAATTTCTCAAGCATTTTCAATGCCCCCCAAAAATGGCGTTATGTCGGTTGACATATCCACTTCTCTGAAAAGTAGCCTTATCGCTGAATACCAATACAAGCCAAATGTCTTTCCGAATATTCGTCATTTCGGCGAAAATCTGACAACATTCAAATGTAACACGTTTTGCTCCATCGTTAGAAATTGGACGACTTGAATGAGATATGGTCGAATCTCAAGGTCGTATTTCAAGATACACCACCACTGTTGTATGGGGAATACCGGTTTAAAAACTGCACAGTCTTGTTGACTTCGATGGATTGCACGTATGGTTTGCTGCACAACATCAACGTTCCCATCACATCTTCCCGATTTCGGACGTCGTGCATTTCCTCGATAGTTGTTTGCTACTGATACCGTTTCCACAGGTTTTTAACGCGATAGCGTTAAGGGCCCGGTTTCGCAGAAAATTCTGTCTCGACATCCCGCGTCTGGCGTCGTTTCGGGGGAATTTCGAAGCACGCATACCCAACCACACAGGCCCTCCATGTGGCGCAATGAAGTTACTGAACTAATTGAATTTCTCAAGGTAAAATACGTAGAAAAATCGTAAAGTACGACTTACACACAACCTACAGACATGATAGCGTCGGACTGTAATTTGAATATACGAGAAAATATATTTATGTTACCCGGAAACTAAAAAAAAAATACCACAAACCCTTTTTCTAGCACTTCGACCATTGATAGAGCAGCCATGCCCTCCCAGATTTGCGCACGCAAATCTCAAAGGCCATAAAGCTGCGCGCCCGGTTCCTTGCAACACCTTCAGATGACCCTTGCCTCCGCCGCATCGTAGAGTTGCATGCAGTAACTCTACCGCACCGGGGCCCACTCAAGAGGCCGCGTTCCTACCAGAAAGCTCGCCTTCATGCATAGCGTTCGCCGCCAGCGTTTCCCGGTAAACATTACGGTTACATAAGCTGCAGTTGCCAGGAAGCATGAGAAGCAGTCAGGGATCTTTGAATACTATCGCCTTCCACTCTGAAAGGTGAAGCTTAAGCGTCCTGCAAATTTTTCGTGAATGCGGCAAATTGTTAAAGGGCTTGGTAGCTCACGTGCAAATCGATCCTGAAACGTTCGACGGACTACATAGTCGGTGAACCATGCACTTCCATCAAGCTTGCTACAACAGTTCTTTCCACCAATTTTAATCAGCCAGTCATTACGGAACCTTATCTGTAAAAAAACAACAACAACAACAAAAAAAACAATTACGTCGAAGGAGTAAGAAATCATAGCTAACACATGCACATGCATAAACAATATTCCACATATCCACTAATATACGCAAATATCAGACATGTTTAGTGCGTATATAATATTGAAACACCCTGTATATGACAGGCCATTTGAAGTGGATAAATCTGATACTATACACAAAGGTTAGACAGGTACACACCAGATTTTTTAAAACATTTACAGCTCACAGAGCCGAGGCTACAAATGCACGTGTTCTGTTTAAGTTAAAATTATCTAGCATAGGCACTATGTAGGGACATCTGTTATTGTAGTGGATTTACAAAGTTGTAAGCCTGCTGTTCTAATTTTTCGAATTTATGCAGCGTTTGGTAACCTTTACAGTCAAGAGAATATAATCAAAATTCTAAGACTGCCACTCGATAGAGAATTTTTCTTCTCCTTTTAGATGCCATTCACACTGGTTCAGTGATTCCTCTAAGCAAGCATTTCTGCTATGCGTGCGTACTTCAAGAGAGAGAGGGGGTCAAAGCCAGGCGAGCAGAACGTCCCCGCGCGTCACGTCCGCCGTCGCGTTGTGCGAGCGCTCAAGTGCACAGCCGGTCGCTCGGCGTCGTCTGCGCGCTGCACACTGCGACGCCTGCGGACTGCTGCGAACGTGTTCGCCAGCATGCCTGGCTGATCGCGCCGGAGTTGCACACTATTTGATGGGCGTTCCTCGCGCATACGATGATCCACGCAATTAGCCGCGTCACTTTCATCACTGGTAAGCATCCGCTCGGTTTCTACTACTAGCAGGCTCTGTTACTGAGGCTTATGCGCTTGAACAGACTGGTATGCACGAGCACGGACTTGCGCGTACGGTGCAAGGACGCCGCCGGGAGTGCAGAGCTTTGAAATAAACTGCAACAGCGGTCTGAGCACTGCCGCGCCGACGAACATTCCCCGCACACGTTCGTACGGGCATATCAAACATGTTTAAGAAGGAGCATACGAATAGAAAGCCGAATTTCATTGCGCAATGCACCAGTCTAATTGCGTCGAATTCAGTAGGTGATTTTCGAACGCCTGTGCTCGCGATCAGATATCTAAACATGATCTTGCCAAGCAGTTGTCAAACGCATGAACGAACCATTTGCCTTGTGAAAGAATTAGGTTTTGCGTAATAGGGAAAGTTCATTAAAGGTCTGGTTTAATTTGTGCTAGAGCCTGTGTATTGAATCCGTTCAGTCATTATATCAGCGCGTACCTGACGCGTAAATCTTAATTAAATTCAAGACCGATGAAAACAACTTTGCATTTGAGGGGTAATTCTGGGACTCAACAGAAGCAGTATATTCATTCTTCGAAGCAAGCATTTCACCGCACGGTGCAATAGTTGCACACACTTTAAATCACTGAATTTGCCAAGACGGCGACAAATGGCGTTTTAGAGGTCATTCCGCTCACATAAATGGCTGTGGAATAGCAACGAGTCTTTATTCATTTGGTTTTCCTTCTCGAAAAAAGCTTTTTCTTACGCTTTAAGAAAAAGAAACGGAACTTTGCAGCACCACTAATAGTTATAAGGGAACTGTTAATTCACATCGAGTCTTTCTGCAGAATGTTTTAAATGTATGAACTTCAGACGTGCTCTTATAAGGCACGGATGCGTGACAACAGGCCCGAAAACCAGGACATAAACATACGCAGAGCCCCAACTTTCAACTTACTTATATCCATCGAAGTTTCGGTTATATACAACCGCGCCAAGCAAATATGTTATTAATGTATAATCAGTGCACAAGAGGCAGTTCTGTGTGTATACGTTCTTTCTGCCGCCCCTCCGTGCTTTATAAGAGGGTAACGAGTTTCACGAAAACCTACATTTCAGCGTCCATGAACTTGGCCTTTGCTATCTCGAATTACTACTTTTAGAACGTTTTACATTGCTAAAATTAGTTGTTACAATTGTACTCAAAAATTGCGCGACCAAAATGCAGCCAGTCAAGGTGAAAACACAAACCAGCATGATAAATTTATTGTCAAATTTTCACTTGGTTTCTGTTGGCTTCAATAAGTTGTAACTAACTAACACGGAATTACTCCGTAAAATTGTTCTTCCAGTTCGTCCCCTGCTGGTCCCACTTAAATATTTTCATCTGGAAATCGTAGATAAACCTTCCACCACAGTGAAGAGGCACAGAAGAAGAAAGAAAGGCGAATAATTCTGAGTTCTTGAATTCGTTCTGACTACTAAGAGTCTGAAGTAATTATTAGCACCTAGGATTTAAAAAAAATTGCAAACAAAATAAAGAAACGTGAACGAGGGCACTATAACATATATGACAGTTAGTTACACTGACGTCAGCAAAACTAAACGACTGAGCCTACGAGGATATTCTGATGTATTGTCCGTCAATACTGAGTTCTCAGCGCAATGAAAATAAAATTTCTGCCGCTGGGTTATTTTGACCTATGCGCCACTGCGTGCGCATGCGCAGTCTCTCTAATCGAAGCGTCAACAAGGGCGGCCGCGGTCGCGCCATTTGCAAAGAAACTACCCCCTGCAGAAAGAGAATGGAGACATGCATTGAATTTATCGCCAGACGTCCCCTGCTTCTTGTAGACGGCATGCTGCGGGTTGAGATGGAGCTGCGATGTTGCCGGCACAGCTGCTTGTAGCACGTAGGGGCGCTGCCGGCAGCTGCCAAGGGCTCCATTGTGTCCGCGCTAGCGGAGGCGCACATGTACATGCAAAGGCCAACCAAGCACGCACGGAGTGCGGTTACGAAAACATCAGGGTGAGAATCACACACGCAAGTGAATGCTGAACGAGAAGTTCAATGAACACTGGAGCACTCTTGTTAACAGCGTTTTCAAACCTCAGAATATGTCGTTGTCATTTTCAACTGTATGAAGCGATGATGATGAAAACGTTTTATTTAAAGGAAAAGGGGAGGGGAATTAGGAGAAGGGTGGTCAGATTCTTATTCCGGAATTCCGTTGGCTAAGGCCGCCGCCCTAGTTCTTTCCACGATGGCTCGCTGATCCTTGAGGGTTGAGCTGGACAGGGCTGCCTCCCATCCTTCCCACGTTGGCTGTTTTATAGTTTCTAAGGCACTATTAGCCTGGCAGGCCCATACCATATGGTACAAATCTGCTTTCTGCCCGCAGAATTTACACTCGGCCGAAAAGGATTGTGGCTCAATAGCATGTAGCTTGACTGAGTTATTAAATGACATGGTTTGTAATCTTCGTAAATGACATTCTTCTGATTTCCTTAGTCGGGCCCGGGTATTTTTGTCGCGATAAGCGCAAGTGATGTAATACGTCTGCATAAGTTATTAATGGCACTGGGAAGTACGAGTCTTCGGGGAGGGAGGAGGAGGGACCCCGGGGGAGAAAAGCTCGGGCGGCAGCGTGTGCACACTCATTTCCCTCTACACCCTCGTGACCTGGCACCCAAATCAGCTCTTTGCGCGAAGCGAAGACCCCAGATTGTTTGAGTATCCTGCAAGCTAGCGGTGCAATTCGGAACCGCGTGTAATTTCTATATGCAGTTTGCGAGTCTGAAATGATGTATTCGCAACTAGGATGCGAAGCCGCCATGGCGATCGCCACCTCTTCCGATTCTGCAATTTCCCCGTGCCGAACAAGAAGTCCATTGACAGTCTGCCCTTGATGCACCACCGATATTGTGGAGACTCCTCCCACCGGACCCGCAGCATCCACGAAGAAGGCTCCTTCTAATTTAGAATAGATCTGGTCCATCTTCTTGGCTCTTGCCCTGATATTCTGGGTGCATGTTTTTAGGAAGGGGCAGTGTCGCGAGTTTGCCCCTCTACTTTTTAGGAATGTCTTGTCTTGTTGCCGTATAGTAAGGACAGCTGATATTCAGGACCTCCAGGACCTTGCGTCCCATTTTCGTCCCTGCCAATCTGGCATATTGACTTCATAGGTGGGCCTCAATTATCTCATCTGTTGTATTGTGCACCCCCAACTGCACAAGCGCTCTGTAGATGTTTTGACCGACAGTCCTAGTGCCTTCTTATATGCTGTTCTGAGCATGACATCGAAATGCTTTAAATCGCACCTCCTCATCCGAAGGTACGGAGCCACGGACACAGTTCTGCTGAGTATAAAGGCTTTGACCAACCGAAAAGTGTCGTTCTCCATCATCCCTCTCGTCTTATTGGTGATACGTGTGATCATTCGCGTTACTTGTTCGCATGATGTACGGAGTTGAGTAATCATTGCTGCTTTGACACCCATGTTGTTAACCAGTAGTCCCAGGATACGCACTGTCTCCACTTCAGGGATCGCAGCGTCGTGCACCTTAATTTTCACCGGGGCTTCATCTTCTCGTGTGCGCATGATTAGAAGTACCGATTTTTCCGGAGAGCAGCGCAGTCCGCATTTCTCGGCATATTTTTGGACTGTCGAAGCAGCCTCTTGTAGCGCCTCTTCCATCTGCCCCAGACTTCCCTTCGTCACCCAGACCATGATGCCATCTGCAAAGAGGGTTTGCCGAATTCTTTCTACGCGATCAAGTTGTTCAGGCAAATTTAAAAGGGCAATATTGAAGAGCAGAGGGGAGAGGACTGCTCTTTGTGGCGTACCCCTAGTGCCCATAGGAATTGGCTGGGACCTAAAATCTCCAATTTTTACATGAGCCTGTCTGTCTAGTAGGAAGTCTCTTCTTCCACACTGTGTCTTCCGCAGGTTCTCCAGGAGCTTTGAGTGCTTCACATTATCGAAAACGCCCTTGAGATCTAGGGCTAAGATGGCTCTGCTACTGCGTTTGTTGGGTGGGTCAATAACTTTCATCTTGAGCTGCAGCAGTACGTCTTGCGTGGATAGGCGCTCCCTGAAGCCAAACATGGTGTGAGGCATGTAATCGTTTTCCTCCAAGTACGCTGAAAGTCTAGCATGCACTGCTTTCTCCATCAGCTTGCCGGCACATGAAGTGAGCGAAATCGGACGGAGGTTGCTAATATTTACCTTTTTGCCCAGCTTAGGGATAAAGCTGACGTCTGCCAATTTCCACGCCAGGGGCAGCTTGCCAGCTCTCCAGCACTCATTGCTATAATCCGTAAGCTGGCCTAGAATCTTCTTGTTCATGTTGGCGAGCAAGCCGACCGTAATTTTGTCCATGTCCTGGCGTCGTACCTCTTCTCATGGTTAGTAGCGCCGCCTGTATTTCTGCTACTTCGAAGTCTCTGTCGAGTTCTGGATTATCTTTGCTTTATACTGCAACACAGGCTCGTCATCTTTGGTCGTGCAGAGGTATTTGCTCGTCAGGGCTGCCGACAGCTGCTCATCCGTACCCTCATAGCCGTGGAGGGCTCTCCTGAGATTCCGCTGCTGCTCTCCGCTCGTCGTGCTGGGCTCGATGAGGCATCGCAGGAGGCTCCACGTGGACTTGATGTCAAGCCCGCCTCTCAATGAGTCGCATTTGATTATCCAGTTGTTCTTGGCTAAGGTCCACGTGTATTCCTCTGCTTGTCGTGTAATTTCAGCGATCTTGATTTTAAGCTTGCGATTCTGTTTTTGCTTCTTCCACCTTCTGGTGAGGCCCCTCCTGGCCTCCCAGAGGTGGGGCAGGTGGTTATCGACTGCCGGGACATCCTCTGAGGTGTGCAGCGTTCTCGTGACTTTCTTTCTGGTAGCTAGCAGCGACTCAGCCCATTGCTAATAATCTTCAATAGGCGAGTCGAGTTGAGGACCCTTGGACTCTCGAAAAAGCGACCAATCCGTAAGCCGGGCTTGTCCCCTGTGTTTACGATGCTTGTTGTGGTCTAGGCGAATTTTGAGTATATAGTGATCACTGCCTTAGGTTTCGTGAGTATTTTGCCACTCGGAATTTTTAGCATTTTTGACTAGCGTTAAATCGGGGCATGTGTCCCTTGAAACGCTGTTGCCTATTCTTGTAGTGTGCTGCGGGTCCGTCAGAATAGTAAGAGCCATATCCGATATTGCTGCTGCCAATTTCCTGCCTTTTACGTTCTCGTTGTTGTAACCCCAGAGAAAGCTGTGCGCGTTAAAATTCCCCACTATAATGAGAGGCGCAGTTTTTGCAGCCTGCGCTGCTTTCCGAAAAATTTCGTCACAAACTGCTGTCCTGTGTTTCGGGCGGCTGTATATGTTAAGTACGTACGCCCCTTTACTGAAACGAGTGTTAGGGAGGATACGAATAAACACATGTTCTATTTGAGCATTAAGTTCGAGGTCTATAGTTGAAGCCGGACTGCCTTTATGTACAAGTATGCAAGTCGAAGTTCGATGCGTACTGTACGACCTGAGTTTAACTGCCACATTAGCGTCCTGTAACGCAATTACATCCGGCCTCTCATCTAGACAGTCCACATTCTGTTGCAGGGATTCCCACTTACGCTTAAAACCCCTGCAGTTCCATTGCAATATTGTTAACTTAGTTTGACGAGCCTTATTGCAAACTGGAAGAGGCAAGTCCTCGTTCTATACTCAGGTCAAGCGCATCATCAGACGCAATCTGCCTGGTGCCCATTTTTCCTGTAAATCTGGGTGTCTTAGTGCGCGAGCATTCAGGGTATTCTTGTAACTTACGGTCGATCCTAATCTCGAAAGCATGGAGTTTTGAGAGATGCGGCTCTAACATTTTATGAATTGTCTGCTCTGTCATTCCTTGTAAGTTCTGCTCGATTTTTTTGCTTCGCGTCTCTTCAGTTCTTTCTACGCTAGCCTGTAGGCTTGGTAGCATAATATTCCATTTTCTCAATTTCTTCCCACATGCGCTTTCCCATACTTTCCATCCATGCACTGAATTTCTTTGTAATTGAGTCGACATCTGCGCGCGTCGTACACTCTTCGAAGGTGCAGTCGCCAACGCTACGCTGCCGCCCGACGCTCCTCGGCCGATTTCTGACATACGAGGGGTGACTTAGTTGCACTACCTGACGGCAGCGGGGGAGGGTTGTCCTCCTCCATCGCCTGAGCTGAGGGTACCTGAAGTGCTCTAGAGTTTCCTGGATCGTTCGCTGCCGTCTTCTCTCTAAGTTTTTGTATTTCTAGTTAGAGCCTTTCGTTCCCAGCCCTTAGTTTCTATTTAGGCAACGTGAGGGGAGGGGAGGCAACCACACTAGCCCAGCTCACCTTGTTGCTGCTCGTTTTGTTTCCGGGACTGTGTTATAGCTCTGGCCCATCGTGCTTGTCTGCTGGACGACCGCCTCTGGGCCCCCTCTGAAAGCTCCCGCATGCGGTCGAGGCGAAGGGGTCTCCCCCTGCGTCCGAGCTTGCAGGTCGGGGGCTTCGCTTCCTCCAGCGTTCCTGGAGTGATGTTGCTGATTGGCTTTTCCATTGACGGGCATCCGCCTGGCCCCAGTTCCAGCACCGCCTCTCCTGTACTTTTGCGTGCACTGAATTGATCCTGTGGCATGAGGGCCCCCGCAAATGAGGCAGCTGGGTTGACACTCGTGGCCCTCTTCTAGATTCGTCTCGCCGCAAGCCTGGCATCGACCGACCTGCGGATTAGGGCAAACATCGGCGCGATGTCCGATTGTGCCGCAGCGGGGACAGGCTGGCGTCGTCTTGCGGTAGAGGCGAACCGGCGCAGCTTCTCCCCAGTAATAAACGTTGAAAGGCACCTTCCGGCCCTCGAACGTGATCGCTGCTACGTTGGTCTCTCCTAATTTTCGGACTCCTACTACTGGAGCCTCTGGCGAATAAATGGCTTGAGTAATATCCGCTTCAGTGGCTGTGGGATCCACTTGAATAACACCACGGCTTGTGTTGTCCGATGACTTGAGGTAGGCTTGAACCGCTCGGGCCTTTCCTCCGAGTTGGAGCTGTCCGATCGCAAGGACCTGACGAATAAGTTGGGCGCCTGCGACGCCCGCGGAATGCCGGCGGCAGCGTACATTTCTTCCCCGATCTGGTTGCTGCCCTTAAATTGTGCGAGGTTGAGAGTTCCCTTTGGCTTGATGATGACCACAGCGTCTTCCGCTCCTAATTTGGGCATAACTTGTGGCTTCCAGCGTTTACTTTGAGCTTACTTGCCAAGAGCCATAGTGGTGACGTGGCCGTCATTGCCGCCACCGTGGCTGTCTTGATCGATGTTCCGAACGGGCGTGCGTCGAGGTTGCTCGCTCCCACTGTTCTAACTTTTTCTGGATGGTATACTCTGTAGTTTCATCAAAAACTGGCGTCTCCGCGGTCGAAAGCTCCATTTCTCGCATGCTGTCTGGGTCATAGCCCCGTACGAGAGCCATGGAGGCCGCGTCTGGTGCCACGTCCGGGGGCAGCTACCACGCCTACGGCGTTCGCGTGGTTGAAGAATAAAGTCCCGTAGAACAGCGAAAAATTGGCCCACCTGGATAAGAATGGTGTTCACGGGTTCCCGATAACTTCATAGATGTAGTCCAACTGGTTTCGTGCGGTGCAGAACAAATTTTCGGCGACAGAACATCGATTCGATAGAGCCGACGTGAAATATGCGTCCACTCTCCTTGATAACTCGCAGCGCACCCCCCCCCCCCTTCCTCTATGAAGCGAGAAGAGCGAAATTTGTACCAACACAAGGACCTTTACCCGTGTAACATAAAGGGCCTTGTCTTGGAGCTCGCTTCCTGCATTTGTTGGTGACAGGCAACTGCAGAAGGCGTTCGAACCAGGAAAAGGTACAGGATTTCGATAGCCCACACTTTAAGCCTTATAAGCAATGCTACGTCGCTTTTGAGCAAGCCCGTTCGAAATAAAAGGCAAAAAAATGAAAAGGTAGCAAGGAATCAAGCAAATAATAATAAATTGTTACATGAATAAATCACACAAAATAAATAGAAATAACAACCCAGTTTCGCCCCTTTCCCAGAACCTTTTCTTCCACAAATGAACCTTCTGTTCGGCAGCATCAAAATCTAGTTTCAGTAGTTGCTGCATTGCACCGCGTTTGTTCATTTCTACATCTCTTAAGCAAGAGCGCCATTAAAAGACGATCCCCTATGACTGCCAGCAATCGTGCGTTGAGGGAATGTTGGTGGCGTTTCAAAATGCTGCCACGACGGGTTGTCACTTGCGCGCACAGAAAGAAAGAGCGTGTGAATCGCAATAATAATAATAATAATAATAATAATAATAATAATAATAATAATAATAATAATAATAATAATAATAATAATAAAGAGAGGTGGGAGGGGAAGAGCAACAGCAGTTCTGCTTTAAAAAATGAATCGTGCCCATGTTTCATACGCAGAATTCAAGAGACAGCGATAAATTTGTTGAGAAGAAGGGCGGAGAGTTCAGCCAGAGGTGCACTTCTGTAACCAATTAACACTGTGCCGGGAAAAAAAAAGGAAAAGGTGAAGAAACATGACTATGGTGGGTGACGATTAGGTCAAAGGGTAGAAGCTACACGCACGTCGAACGGTTCTACACGTACACTGCACCTTTCATGATGATGATGATGATGATGATTTACTATCACCTCCTTTGAAACAGAGGCGGCGACTAATGGTAAACTAGCCTGCTAGAGCCAATCAAGTAATTTATATATATTTGTCAGTCTAGCATTTTGTCTGTCTCCTTAATCTTTCCACTCTTCCTTAAAACCTCTACCTGTAACGGACCCGGTCCTATCAATTTCTTACCTGCTTTTCTTCCACCAATAGTCTAAATGTATCTTATCTCGACTGCTGACCGGGTAATGTTCCCTTCCACGTTAAATTCCAGCGCTTCTGGAAGGTGGACGTCTCCTACGGGTCGCGCTGGGTGAACGCCTTCGCATTCCATTTGGATTTACTGAGTTGTCTCCGCATTTTTGCTGCAACACACATATGCCTCTTCCTATAGCGAATGTTCGCTATGGTATGCTTTTTGTTCTTAGGCAACCATCAAATAAAAAGGCATTGCCCTTTGTGTTATCGCACAGATTTTCCCTTTTAATTGTTTTCTTGCGATTCCTGTAAATCTGCATGGTCTTCTTTGTTTCCATCATTTGCATCCAATTCACTGTCTCTGTTTCTCTCACATTCTTTTTGATAACTCCTGGTTGTCTAGACTTTCAATTACCCTGTACTTGGCTGCCAACTTTCTTGACCTTTTCCTCCATGTCCACGCTCCTGAGGTACAGATATTTGTGCACTTTAAGCGCCCATTTATTTTCATCCAAGCTCCTGAGTCTTCAAAACTAATTTTGCCCTGCACTTCTCTGACTTCAAAAGAGGCCGAAGCCACGCCTCCCTGCACTGCATCATTTGTGGTTTTACCGTGGACCCCCAAGACCAACCGGCCTGTCGACCTTTGCTGAACTTCCAACCCGGACAAGACGTCTGATTTTAAGCACATAATTGTAGTTGCGAACGTTAGTGCTAACACCATTACTCCTTTCCTCATTCTTTGCACCACCTCATATTTTCTGTATCTCCAAAGCGCTCTGTTTCCTTATTGCTACATTCCGCTTCACCTTCATTCTTAGATCATCTTGGTGGATGCTTGAGCAGGTCTCTCCTTCGGTTATGTATATACCAAGATATTTATGTTGCTTGACTATGGGTATGACTTGCTGTTGAACTGGTACCACGTAATTGTTCATATCTTCATTAAAGATCATAAGTCTCGACTTCTCTGTAAAATACTTAAGGCCGAGATTTGTCGTTGCATGACCACACATATTCGCACGTTTCTGTAAATTTCCTGCATTGTGCTCGAGTAGCACTACGTCGAACGCATACATCAGCCGAAGGACCTTCTGTTGCACCCTTTGACCATTACGGAAAAGCAGCAGAGCTGAACACCCAGCGCCACTTGTCGACAGTAGCGGCGAAAATCGGTTGGGGCCAGCACGCCGTAGCATAGTAGCTGAATACCTCGCGGAGGTAAAGAAGACGCAGCTGTGTACTCTTACATAATGCCACAAGAGACAAATAAATGCACTCGAGAAGATTTCGAATGCGGGTAAATTTTCTGTAGAAGCCTTACAACAATGACAGCGGGCAGCACTTAGTCAAAACCACGTCGAAACTGACGAAGGGCGTTTTTTCATTTTTACTCGGGATGCGTTTACGTGTTGTCAAGCTGCCGCGAGCAGCTTTCTTCCTGAATCTGTCTTTGCCCTGAAGCCTAAACTCTGAGGCGTATCAACGTGTCGTGTAATTCGATAATTTGACTACGTTCACATTCCAAGACGTTTTTCAACAGGCCATGAACATTTAAGAATTGGCTATCAACGATTATCGACCGCCATGTTTACTTAAACGACTACGCCACTGACAAGCGCGTGAAAAGTTACGTATACATGGAGTTATTGCGCAATACGCTGCCTCTGGAAAAAACTTTTGGCAGTTTCTATCCAAAAAAATTATTCCTTCGTAGCTTATCTTAGACTTCTGCACCAGGTGTTTTGCATGCCACTACCAAGAACATGGTGACTTACTGACGTATTTACAGGCGGCTAACGCAAATTGGTGCAGGAGTGGGACTGCCCAAAGTCGTTTTGGAGCAATTTTTGGAGCAAGCAGAGCGTTTTGGAGCAGCTTGGAGCAGACTAAGTTTGAGCAATTTGGAGCAGATAAAATTTAATTCTAAAGCAGTCTGTACCAGGCCAATCTGAATTTTGGTGGAATAATGGAATGTGGCAGCGCACTTCGAAATCACGAAGGAACACAGAATAAAAGAAAAAGAAGCGCGTAGCAAAATAATGCTTTGTAACTATAGTGTACTAGAATATGGAAGAGTGTGTCGAGAGGCGGCACGGCGCATGCTTTCTTATAAAGCCGAGAATATCGGTGGCACTACGATCGAACTATATATTCCCGCGCCGATGCTCATGATGATAGCGGAAAACGTTTTCAATTTATGGGGTCCAATTGACGCGGCAACACTTATTGGGTGAAGATATGTCACTGCAGACCCAGGGAGCCGCAATCAACCCTGGGCTGGTATAACGCAAAGCTATTCAAATCTGTCATTATTGTGATAGCAATTATATGGGCACTCCAGGCGCATTTCTGCCGTCGGTGTCACCGTGATGTTCCGTATAAAGTCAAGGGGAAATAACATCGTCGCCGCGCGCCGTATGCTGTACAGTCTGTACGCGTGAAAGCGTGCGAGAGTGAGCCGATCGACGTTTGGCGGCTCAATCTCGCGCGCGCAAGGGAACAAAGCGGGGAGAATGCGCGTCATCTTCCGTCGCGCGCATGACACCGGGGGGAGGGAGCGTTCTACTCCGGCGGCTGCTGGGTACGGCGCGGCCGCGCGCGCAGGGCCTTGAAAGCGACCTGCAATCGGGACTGAGTCCGAGTGCTGATAGCTTCGTGTGCGCTGTGTTTTCGCCGCTTAGATCGCGTTGAAGCGAGAGGCAGCACGAAGATCAATTCGCTCGCTGCTGTTGCCGCGCTTCCTGTTTCCACCGTTTTGATTGCGAGTTTCCATGGTGATCGAGTGAGATGTACTCATGTCTGCTTGTGCCCGCGTGACACCATGCTTGTTTATTTAGTTATTGGGCGAATGTTTACAAGTTTATACGGCCGATAAAGCTACTATATTTACTTCGTATAGCGGTCTACTAATTTGCTATCACGATCGATGCTCCGCTTCTCCGGCGAAACTGCGAATTTTTTTTCAAATGCACCATTACGTCAAAATGGCTCA
The DNA here is from genome assembly GCF_038994185.2 of Dermacentor albipictus. NCBI lineage: Eukaryota > Metazoa > Arthropoda > Arachnida > Ixodida > Ixodidae > Dermacentor > Dermacentor albipictus. The sequence goes on along the minus strand of NC_091821.1, from coordinate 200,755,225 downwards.
GACCTCACCCATATGGGCATAAAAACAGACTGGCACAGTTTTACATTAGAGGCGACCGCCCGCTGAACGCGCTGTTGCGAGCGCTTCCCTAATGCTGGCAGCGCCGTAAGCCTACTTTTTGTTGTTTTGCGCCTCAACTATGGGGAGCGCCGTGCCGCCCGGCCCACTCAACCGTATTCTAGTACACTCTAAATACAGCCGCCCAAGTGGCCGCGCCCGCCGGCCAC